>NC_137868.1:13188393-13240893 GCF_963924005.1 Protomyctophum bolini
TCTGTACTCCAGGTCCCAACAAATGGTTTTGATGGGAGGTTGGAAGTTTTATTGGTGCACAAAATAACTCTGCTGCAATGTCGTGCACCGAAAAATGCTGATCTACAAGTTCACAGCGTGTTGCACTGCAACATGTTGCACCGTTGTCTGATCTACAAGTTCACAGCGTGTTGCACTGCAACATGTTGCACCGTTTGTTGTTTTGTTCCATATGGTTTGGCACTCCCTCCACGTGGTTGGAGGAGGAATCTGAACGAGGTTTAGGGCTTAGCTCAATTTCTACTTTGTAAGGTAAGGAATTGGTTGTGATTTGTAAGTATATCGAAGTGGAAAAAGTGACAAGGAGTAGGAGACGTAGACAGAGAGTGAGAGCCAGAGAAAGTATAGCCAAGTCGACAGAGTGATGAGGAGGAGGAGATGGAAAACGAGAGTGAGAGCCAGAGAGACGTCTTAAGACCTGTCCAGTTACAGTAACAGAGCCAAAGTCTGGCCGTCCATCTTTCAAGATTTATCGAGCCCCGCCCCCTCTGACCCTCCAAATCATAAGCCAATAGAGACGTGTCTTCAGATAAATGAAGAAAGTGCTCTGTGTTATATATGGGTTTTTTAAGGAGCCCGTTGGGAGCAAACACTCCAGCAACCTTCCTAATTCAAGGACAGTGGTTTTTAAAAGCTGACCCACTTCATTCATCACAGTGGGCAACTTAATGTCTTCAGTCTGATTCAGGAGGGGCTTTGATGCTGTCACCCTGTCTTCCACAGCATGTCCAGACATCATAACTTCCATCACAGAGAATAGAATAAAATGTCTTATTTCTAGACATGTTCTAGACATACAGTATACAGTAAGTGTTCACCTTCAAATTTCATTCACTGTGGAATTTCACGCTGCACCTCTCTTTGTGGTCAGTGTTACATACATGTGGGATTCATGTTGTATTTGGGTACTGGGAATATCATCAGATCATCAGAAGAAAGCTGTCCACCTGGGCACTATTTAACCCATTTTGGGCGAGAAACCCTTTTGGTGTTTTAAACATTATGTTATAATTTAGCTATTGGAAAAATAGCAGATCTACAAGCTCATAGCGCGTGACTACGAGCTTGTAGGTCTGCTATTTTTGAAAAATCGTTCAAATGTGCCTCAAATCTTTCCGAAAATTGTCATGATTTAGAAAACTATATTTTTAATTTCGACGTCCAGCCTTGTTGCATCCTTTAACCAACCCCTAGACCAAAGAGAATGTAACAGTCAGATAATTAATACTTCACTGTTCATCTTTCCCTTTTTTGTTGTTGCTGCTGAGGCTAGTGCAAGACGCAGGCGGAGGTTTGTAGAGATTATAGCACCTGTTAGAAAAAGAGGTCTCAATCATAACCAGTCACGGATCATCTCGCAGTGATTGGAGCCATGTCGGAAAGAGAGGGGTATAAGGTATGTACAGAGCTGCTCGGGAGGAGGATTATCTACAGTATTTGATGAAACTGGCCTGCAGCATTAGTGCAGCATGGAGAAAAATGGCAAGTGGTACAGTAAATGGTGCATGTATTGAGCTAATTTCCCATTCTGACCTGAGATCAGATTCTAAAAAATGTCTTCTGCATCCTGAGAGTTTTCTGAAAAAGCTGTTTCTATGTCAGCTGTTCTTCGATTTTTCAAAAAATAGCAGACCTACAAGCTCGTAGCGAGCCACTCGGTGGCGCGCTATGAGCTTGTAGATCTGCTATTTTTCAATAGCTAAAGCATGACATGATGCTAACACCCCTTCACACACAGATGACTGAGGAACCAACCTTTTACTATTAGGGGTTCAGTGACTTGCTCGCAGATTGCTCAAGGGCACTCTGACACTATAACCCAGAAGGAGCCGGGGATTGAACCGGGAATCTTCCAAATACCCAAACAGCCGCTCTACAGATAAAATATAGCAGGTGGAAGAGGTGGAAAAGGTTTCTGTTAGTGAGAAGGTATCTGCACATGAATGGACACACTCACACTAGTCCCACGCTGCCAGGCGATCAGAGATCTTCGCCTATCAATACTAATGAAATTAGATTTTAAACGTAACAACATTGCAGTACCGATGTAAACACTTTAGGTCTTCATACTGAGATGGTATCAGGATTGGTTTCCAAAGCAGTAGGTGAAGGTTTATTAGCACAGCTATTATGGCCTCTTCATCAAATTTAGATTTCAACACATGTATCATAGGCAGAGATCATCGATTGTCCAGCTGTGAGAGATTACACACGCATGCACGCACGCACTGATTTTAACATTATGTACACACTAGTGTAATTTATGCTTAGCAGTCCCCTGAGGCAAGGTCGATCTATGTATGAGTGCATAAGCATAAGAGAATAAGATATAAAAAAAAAAGTGTGATTGGCATATAGAAAACGTCGGGGGCTTTTTAGTTGTTTGTGTCCCACTGTCCAGGGATGAGGAAGCGATATAGTGTTCGAGGGGTGGGGGGGGGGGGGGGGGGGGGATTCTGCAGGTGACTTGGCGTGACCTTGGAGTGCCAACAACTACCCTGCTAGACTTTGTTGCTTTTCTACCAGATTTATAAGACAACACAGTTGAGCTGCAAGAGGCAACGGCGGGCAGGACTGCTGTACACACACACGCACGCACGCAGGGTTATACTTAAATAATCTTCAGCACCGTCGAGCCTATACAAATATTTGTACTCTTTTCTGAGTTATATTTACAGGATTTTGCTATGTGCTGGTGCACGTTTTTCCGCTTACATTTAGTCCAGTGTTTCTGCCAGTCGGTCAGCCAGTCAAGCATGCCAGGCAGAGTGGCGATGGAGGACACTGGAAGCTGTGACAGCCAACAGAGAGAGGTGCCTTTGATCAGGCCAGCTCTGTGACTCCACACAGCCCTATTTACTCTGGTCTCCCTAGACACACAGCTGCCCTATTGTCAGAGGGCACAGAGAGACTTTAGGGCCCTTTTCCTTTGGCTTCCAGAGAAGCCAGTCCTGGGTTTCTCCCACGGATAGAGCGCCAAATGTTTCCCAGTCACTCCCAGTGTTTGTGGGGGGAATAAAATGGTACGTGGGAAACGGAGAGGAAATAATTGTATCAGTGTTTTGTGCGCCAATCCATTGCAGGAATGAGGAAACACAGGTTACGCTTAATGACATGTGGGTTCATTAGCAATACGTTAAATCCCCCACCATGCCATGTTAGCTCTTCACGGCTTGATTTCACATCCATTTATCCGCCCCCATTGCAGTAAACGGGCTCGAGAATTTATGTTTGGCGACGACAGCAGTGCCATGAAAATGGAGACCAGCCTTTGGACGGGCAGAGGGATAATAAAAGGACTATATGGCTTGGATCAATACGGCTGCACTTGATCATGTTCAGCCCACATCATAAAGTTGTAACAGAGATTGAAGCACTTGAGCCAGATGGACATTGGACATTGTCTTGTTAAAAAAAAAGGTTGGTAGGTATAGGTTTCATTTAGTTTTACACTGAAAGAGACAGGGTGGATGCGGACAGGATTTCCTTTTCTTTTTCTGAACTGACTGGGTTATATTTGCAATCTGTTGCAGCTTGATGGATGTCTCCTTTCTTTTCCATTTGATCTGCTTTTTTGTTTGTTGTTGTGTTTGTTTTCTTTTCGTTAGCGTACACACTACACTACACAGAGACCAAGGCAGTGCTGCATCACATACAGCCTTGGCTCTCAAAAGCTGATTGAATTCCTAAGCCCATTTCCCTCCCGAAAGGGAGAGAGGAAGCAAAATTATGCATCTCCCAGACTATCTTCTGCCTTTTCATTCTGTACCCAATTTAACTGTAACAAAATCCCAAACTCAGATTGAATGATATAACCTTATTCTCTTCACTATCATAAAGTAGTTAGGATAAGCAGGAGACCCTTTGTTGCAGCAGCAAGAAACAAACGTTTGATTTGATTTCTCCCTGCAAACCTAATTTGTTTCTTTTTTTGAAAGGGGCGGGTTGAGGGGGAGGATTTTTGAGTTATTGATTTCCCCATATTTCCTCGAAGGGAATCGCTTTCTGGTGATACAGATGATAATGTAATGGTCTCCCCATGCCACACGTTGATCGCATTACTCTGGGAGAAGGCTGCTCAATATGCTGGCAATGGCACGGAGATGGGACAGAAAATCCAATCCGACATGCTCGGATTGGGATTGATTTCAATGCACATGTTTCTTAAGTGTCGCTCACTCACCCATGTTGTTTAGGGTGTTACTCTGACCACCCTAAATATTCAAGGAAATTACCTCTAAATTATCTCTTCAGCATGCTTACACCATGCTGACTTGTTGCGTGGCTCCCGAAAGAACGATGCATTCAACCAAGTTGCTCCATCTAACCTCGACCGCAGCTGCAGCCGCGGCTCTGCGAAATCGGGGAAGCCCACGGCATCCTCGCCACTTCTGACTTCCTCCATGTTATTAGCCTACCCTCCACCAGAGCTGTTGGGGACGCAGGCGCAGCGATATCGTAGAGGCAGTAGAGGCAGTTGCCTCGGGGCCCGCAGGGGGGGAAGGGCTCGGCCTCCGATGCGTGGTAGTAAACTGTATATTCTCTCTCTCTCTCTCTGGCCCTCTCTCTGGCTCTCTCTCTCTCAAACACACGCTGTTAATAGTTTAATACCGCGACTAAGACTACATTTCCTGTCAATAATAAGCATTGTAAAATGTAGTTCATTGGGAGGTAAAGGGAGACGCTTTATTGTGAAGGGCCCTTCACGGCGCAGGCAGAAAATAGAGTTTAAACTTTGCTGCTTGCGGGAGCACAGTGGCACAGTTGGTAGTGCTGTCGCCTCACAGCTAGAAGGTCCTGGGATTGATTCCCGCGCTGGGCACTGTGGGTGCTGGCGGCGTATTTCCTCCTCCGCGTCATCAGTGCCCATACCCGAGGCGGGGTTAGCAAAAGGGCCTTTCTGTGTGGAGTTTGCATGTTCTTGGAGCAACTTGGACACACTCAGGCATGAAGGAAGCATGAGTTCAAGTCCGTTGCTCTCCCCATGTCCCCCATATACAGTATGGGGACTAGGTTGGCGGAGGGTGTGTAGAGCCCAGGATCACATTAGATAATTGACACAGGGGTGAAAAATGGGTTACAAAATCGTGGGATAAAAATGATAGAAAAAATATTATAAAAATAAACTGGGGTGCGGCTGGCTGCACGTTACAGAGTACAGATGGATTTACTCCGGCCGGTCTGTCCGGTGTGGCTGTTGTTAGCCCTGCTCTGCAATCTCCAGATAAAGTTGAGTTTTGATTCTTTGAACAGTCAAAACAAGATTTTTTTCAAAAGAGGGCAAGATAGATCCGTTAGGAATGGTTATGGACATTTCGACGTGATTTTCGATATGCAACCTGTGAGGCTACATTATGTATATTCATTGCCTCAGGTATGCTGCAACTGAGGGGTTTAGCCTGAAGCGGTATTTACGGTCCCGTTCGGCGTTCACTGCGCGCGGGGGGGGGGGGTTAGGTGTAGTAAGCCCTGTCAAGGGCTGTCAATCTCGCCTCAGGGCCCGTGGAACATTCTAACTGCCACTGGGTGCACGTGTGTGCACGTGTGTGCACATGTGTGCACGTGTGTGCTAGCAGCAGCCACCACTGTGCTTCCCCAAACTTTGGTCATCTCAACTGTCATTGCATCCCTGCATTTATTTATTATTAGTAGCTGTGGCTGTGGTCCCAACGAAACCCTAAAAATCTGTTTAATATTAGCGAAGAATGAGTGTGAGGAAGAAGAGCAAACAGAGAGTGTAAAAAAGAAGAAGAAAGAAAACAACAAAGAAAGAAGGACATAGCGTGGGATATAGGAAACATTGTTTTAGAGGATGATAGAGACGGGGAGTCTTGGCGGTGTCAGGGGAACGCCACCACCACAGTGTCAGGGGAACGCCACCACCACAGTGTCAGGGGAACGCCACCACCACAGTGTCAGGGGAACGCCACCACCACAGTGTCAGGGGAACGCCACCACCACAGTGTCAGGGGAATGCCACCACCACAGTGTCAGGGGAACGCCACCACCACAGTGTCAGGGGAACGCCACCACCACAGTGTCAGGGGAAAGCCACCACCACTGGGAAGTTGAAAGTGGGAAACAGTAGCAGTATTGTTAGTCTGGAGAGTTGCGCAAAAAATAGTGATGATGGAAATGGTTGCACTATATACTTAGTGAATGGTGGTGTGGATTGAATGCCATAGAGACAGAGAGAAGGTTAGAAAGGGAGAGGTGGATTGATAGAGAGGCATGCTGGACTCATGCATTATTTCTCGCTATATTGATTAAGCAGAGGAGAGAGACAATAGAGTAGTACAGGACTGTCCAGAAGCCAAGTGGTGATGCATGGGAGGATGTTATAGATGAATCATCATGCACCTGATCATCATGGTGAACACCAACTGAGAGCTGGCTGAGTTCGCACTACAGTACTGCATGTAAACAACATCCCTTCACATGAGTCAAACCTTGCCTCCAGGTTATGGCAACAACCAATCTCCAAAGAGAGTAATAATTGACACCAACAAAACCCACAACTCCCAGAGAGGACATGTGTGTCCCAGTGAAGGCAAACACTGTGTGTTTGCCCGCTCCGATTGTTTTCTCTTCCTTTTTTTGAGTGACTAATATAATACACGCAAACACGAAATGCCTCTTGTTGTTTTATTTGCCGACTGGAGTCGTTTTTCCTTGCCTGCAGCCCAAAACCTCTTGCAGAGATGATTAGAGACTGAGCAAACATGTTAACAGGGAGAGGGGGGGGGGGTTAACCACTTATGCACTATTTTATACCTCGCTGCACAGCAGTGTCACGTGAAATTAGAAAAACAAAGCCGATCTACAAGCTCACAACGCATTCTGAGATCTGCTATTTTCCACACCTTGTGAGATCTAATAGTTGGACGCCGGACGGGTACACAGTTGTCAGGCGAGCCGAGCAGAAGACAAAGTGAGATGCTCTGGCATACTGATGGTAATGCTGGACATGAGGGGGTTAGTCTGACGTACCAATAGTCTGACATACGTGGCCGGTTAAGACTCACTCCGTGTGCAGTTAGAGGTACAGGTTATGGTTTGGGGTAGGGTGTCGGACTATTGCGTGTCGGACTGTTAGGACGTCGGACCAAAGATATGCACCCGAAATGAGTGAGCTAGGCAAACACTTTAAGAGGAACTATTTTCGGTCTATATCTGATGACAAGCTCCAGTCCTTGGCCCAGCCTTGGATCTGAGTTTGCATGCGCGCATGTGTGTGTGTGTGTGTGTGTGTGTGTGTGGCACTGTGGCGAGCATGAGGTATTATTGGTGCATATGTGTGCATGCGTACGCACCTGTGTTTGTGAGTTTGTGTGTGTGTGTGTGTGTGTGTGTGTGTGTGTGTGTGTGTGCACCTACAGTACCTGTGTGTTTTTGTGTGTGTGCCTACATACGCGCGTGTGTGTGTGTGTGTGCACCTACAGTACCTGTGTGTTTGTGTGTGTGTGCCTACATACGCGCGCGTGTGTGTGCACGTGTGTGCGTGCGTGTCTCTGTGTGAGTGATCTGTGGCTAGAACCATCCCTCAGGTGTCTGATATCTGATCGCCTGAATTGATCGGCCCAAGGAGAGCGTGACATTCAGCTCTCGCTGTCACGCTGGCAGCTCCTCCAATAAGGATGTATATGTAGAGCTCTGGCGTTGGGCCTTCGGAAACAAGAAGTTAATTAGGGCTGCAACCACATGAGTAAAAAAGAAAAAGAAAAATACAATAGGGCCATTCCTATAGGAATCACATTGATCTCTGAGCAATGCATGTTATGTGCTGTACTGTAGTAACGACCGAGCATCCAAAGTTCCAGTACGTACAGAGAGGGGTTTCCTCTCCCTTATCCGTGTCGAGTCCCCAGGGACACCTCCTCTGTCTCCAGACGAGGAGGCTTTTAGTGGGGCTCCAGGCGGCTCAGGTATAGTGACCCTGAATGCATTGATCTCACAAGTGCTTTTATCGTAGCGAGTGTCATCCATGACAATGGAAAACACACACGCATTTCATGTGGGTTGCACTGTAAGCGGCCCGGGTATAGTGAACTAAAGCGAGACAGGGAATAGGATATCGGTAGTAGCAGTCATTACTGGTCTGCGGGCTAAATGCACTGTGGGTTGATGTGATCTAACTTTGCTAGTAGTCATACAATGGGCCAAGTATACTTTAAGGCACTCTGCAACTCTCTACAGTGCCTACTTTGTGCCGGGGGTGAATGTGAAGCCTCTCCTTGTGAAACTATAAAATATGACAGACAAGCACTCTACAGAAAGGAATGCTTATGTATAATTCATATTTGGTGCATTGACTCAAATGCATAGTCTTTCTTCACACGGTCCACTGGGCCAGCTTTTTATAGCAGAGCACTATGGATGCAGTTACAATTATCTCCCTCTCATTCATACCCCCCTCTCTCTTCTTTTTTTCATGTTCTCTCTGACAGAGCAGTCTCAGTACTTGCCATTTGGGGAAAGGTTGTCTCTCTGTAGACCCAATGAGACCTCATGTTCAAATTATCTCCATGAGATACTGTAGATAATCGTCTTATGGGGTCATTTTCTTCATTTTTTTTAATCAAGCATTTAATTCCATTACACAAAAATGACTAGGAGTTATCAGGAGCTCCAGAGTGTGTCAGAGTCCCGGTGTCTCCCAGTGGATCTAGAGATCAGGAGAGCTTCAAGTGTCGGATCCCACAAGACATCATTAGTATTATCTTGCCCTGTTCGCTGGAGGGTCTCTCTCTCTCTCTCTCTCTCTCGCTCTCTCTCTCTCTCTCAGGAACATTTTGAATAAAACCCTGCCAGGAACCCCCTCTCTTTAAAACCCACAGAGTGGTTATTGTGGGCGAAATGAAGGAGCACAGGGCTTTTGCAAGCAGGCATAGGATTTCGAAGATAAATGATCAGAAAGCAATGTTCCTCGATAGATCAGGCCGGATGAGGCTGTACTAGTGTACGGTATGGTGTCCCCCTACACACACACACACACACACCAAAGTGCCTGTCGCCTTGATTCGGCTCATCTCCACAGACAGGTCCCATCACAGTCCAGCTCGTGGATTTGTGCTGGACTGCAGCCACTAGTCGTCAGTGGCCGTTAGGCCCGTCTTTGATCACATCAGCTGGGAGGGCAGAGGCTCACACTTCACAGCACATGGCTGCTTCACGCCCCCACATAACCCTACCTGTTTCTTTCTCTCTCTCTGCAGTCTGCCATGTCCTTCCAAACTCCTCTAATGCACTAATGCACTCCAGATGTCCACCATAGCAAACAAGGGGGAGCTGTTTCCACTTTTTAATGCTTATGAGAAGATACTAGTAATGCTGTGTGTCGACCCTTTTCACAGCGGCCATTTGGACTGGTAAACACTAAACAGCTGAGTGAAGGGTAATACTCATTTAGGTTTAACTGTGTTCCAGCTAGGGCAGCACCTGTACTGTTCAGATGCCTTTAGCACTTAGAATGTGTTGTGAAAGGGGTTTTGTGTGAATAGTGTTTCTTGTTGAAGAGTAACTTTTAAATGAATTGTGTATACACAGTATGATTTATTGAATACATTATTAACATTGTGTAAATGATACAGAGGTACAGTTATAAAATATTGCTAAAAGGATAACACAAAAATCCTTTCCATTGTGTTCCTGCGTCAATTCATCAGACATATAAAGACATACAATACTATGCCAGAGATCATCAATACCAGGAGCAGTACAAGTATATTTAAAGAAAAACTCAAATTGTAATTTCCTTTGGCAAACTAGAAGACTTGTTTAGGTCCAGTTGCAAATGTTAAATTGCTATTTTATGGCGGGTAGGGCATCGTTGATGGCTGTTTGTTGGTGGTCATTCCACATTATGTTTGTACTGAATCTGGGGGGGGAAATGAGATATGTTGAGCTCTCTCTGGTGTTGTGCCCGTGGGCATCACTCACTTTTTTTAAATAGTCAAACAGGAAGGCTTACATCCCTTGAGTATCTTGAAAACCAGGCCCAACTGGGCACTGCAGGGAATATACCCAATGTTCAGTTCCAAAAGATTAAATGCCATACATACATATTTCCATAGTGTGTGCTTTTCCTCAGGTCAGGGCACACTTCTTTGTCAGCTGTTTTGTGCAGTGTACTTGCTAAGACTTGCATAATTTGGTCATAACACGTTCCCCTGAACATTTAGCCTTAGCCAGGTTTCCTGCTCCAAAGGCACTCCATTCCCATTTGTTACTGGTAAACACAGGCAAATTGCACGAGTCAACAGCTTCACTGTGGGCCTGATTTGCATGAGCTTGCCTTCTGAAACGGCATCCTCCCTCTCAGTCTGCACCATCTGGCTCTTAGTTCGAGGGTTGTATCTAGGTCTGAATAGATTCTCCCACCAAGAATCGAAGGTATCAATTTTCATCTTGATACAGACGGCTGCAATATCGAACGGTGGAATTTCAGAGCAAATTACATGATGTACGGCTGCACGTTCCATCTGCTTGTGTTCAGAGTAAATCTTAAGGACCATTTTGCAGACAGCCGAACATCTGTCATCCTACTGCCTCTGCCTCTCTAACTCTGCTCTTTTAGACTTTGCCGTTAAGAGTGTTTATTTTTCTTGTGCTGAATGCCAAACTTTACAGGCCATAAAATTCACGTCTACACATGGGATGCCAGTGCATGTACCTAATGTGTATTTTTATCACGTCTCGGGGAAAATGGGTGGCTGCCAAGCGGAAGGATAATAAGATGTGGAACGTGCGGGTGAATTTTAAAACAATTCTGATTTCATCCTCCGTTTCTATTATCATAATCTTCAAAGATGCTTGTCTTGTTCATTTTGCTCATGACCCTGGCAAGTAAAGTCATTGAATTTCCTGAAATAACTGCAAATAAGAGAGCCGTCATTAAGATGCCCAGCGTGTAGGACTGATAGGCCTGCAGAGGCTTTGGGATATGAAAGGACACCCAGTTGATGGCTTTGCAAATGATCTGAACCCCACTCATGACATGAATGCAAATCTCTCAACACTCTTCCTTCTACGGTGGTGGTGACTGACCTCTATAATTAGATGAGTGCTGAGAGATGTTCACAGCTTGTAGCGACGCCGAAGGAAAACGAAATGAAATGTTTTTATACACACACTCCAAGGACAGTTATCCACGGGGCTCCTTTTTAGGCAACTTTGATTGAAAACTGTGTGCCCCGTAGCATTGTTTCATGTGCTGTTATTTTAGGAACACGTTACTTAAAAATAATTTGAATAGATGTATTTTTTTAACCCCTGTTTCTCACATTGTTCCTTGTATAGTTTGGGGATCGTAGTTGTCGATTTGTATGAGGCCCTAAAATGTATCACCAGCCAATGAATACAAGTAGCAATAGTTCCTGTGAAGCAATAATAGTGCTGTTTTGTGATCTTCCAGTATGCACTATATTTACTGATGCCAAAGGATCAGGGGATCCTGGGGACACAAACCCGGTAGCCTGCATTTATCAAGTGTATCAGACTATGACTATGTATAATTAGTTTTGCCTTTTAGATCATTATGAGCTGATCGTTAGGACGAGATCATTTCAAACCATCAAGACTGCACATGCAGAACTGGTCAATGACCAAGATCAAGCCATTCCACTTGGAAACAAATTAATGTTATCTGCTGTATTGTGTTTTGCCTCAAGAGTAATTTGCTCTAATCTATGATTAGGGCTTTTAACTCTGGACTTAAGGCTACAATGTTCATAGAACACAAGGTCCTATTGAAATTAGCAATTATAAATGATAGCGAAGTACTTTTCGCTTCACAACCACTCATTGTACCTCCCTCCCTCCATCTTGCTGTCTGTCTGTCTGGGGCATGTGGTGGCAATGTTTTGAGGTTGTGTGCATGTACTGTATCAAGGGTGTAAGCCTTAATGGCAAAATGTAGGACAAATCTAACGAGACATGCTATCATTTAGTGCCTTAATGGCATTAGGAATGACAGCAGGAGAGAAGAATGAGCAGGTAGGCACTAGGCAGATAGGTTTAAATAGCCGCTCTGATCAGGTAAAGAGTGCATGAGACTAGTCACCTGATCAGGTAGGCACGCTCACGAGTAGCCTGCCTGAACTAGCTCCACAGGCTTCGCATTATATGTTACGGTTAGCTCTTTACCGTCTACCAGAGGGAAGTATAGTTCGAACTCCCTGCAGAGTGGATGAGAGGGGTCATATGCTATCTTGACAGATTTTTTTCTGAATGAACAACCTCCCCCCCCATCGCCGAGCCAGCCTCTATAAAAAGGGTACTGAAAATGGTCTTGGTCTTGCACTGAACTTTGGACTACTTTGAACTTTGTACTATTACATTGCACCAGCACTATTGCACTTGGGTTATTGTACAGGGTTATTTATTTATGCCAGTGGTGAAGCTCTAAACTGAATTTCGTTGTTTCATGCAAGCAATGACAATAAAGATCTATCTAAGATACCAAGGAGGAGAAGAGTCAACTTTTCACCGCTGTTTTTCCAAACAGTTTCCCGACCTTGTGAAGGAAGGTCGGGAAACAGTTTCTAGGAATTACATTTTGGGCAGGCAAGATGTCGTCCGTCCGTCCGTCCCCGCCCACCGCACAATCAGAAGCACAGTAAGCACAAAAGGTTTTCAAAGAGATATACCTACCAGACGAGTATGATACAAAGGCTGCCTGAAAGGCATGCATTTGCATTCTAATGGGTGTTGAGGGTCGTGCTCTACGTGCAACGGCCAACGGCTGCCTGTGTTTGTCCTCTCTTTTTGAGTGGTGCAACCACTCCAAGGAACAGCAATGTCCGTGTTCACCTATGTGTTCATATATGTGTCCGCCTATGTGACGTTAATGAGCACCAGTATGACTATTAGTACCTAGGGGCGCTGTTGTGCCAGAAACAGAGAGAGCGATAGTGTTGCACTGTTGCCTGCTAATGAGAGAGAGAGAGAGAGAGAGAGAGAGAAAGGAGGGGGGGGGGGGGGGGGGAGTTGCACCACTCAGTTCACGGGTGTGATTTATCTCAGTCATGTTTTCAAATGGATCTGAAAATACGATGGGAAAACTTGAGATGACACAGACAGGCACTAGTATAGACACACATACTGTACTCAATGTAATATCCCCGCCTGGTGAAGATAATAACGACTGCAGTTATTTTTTTTAAACTAGAATATGATTATGGTAACTGCATTTACCAAAATAAATCACAATTTATTCTGTTAAATAGCACTGTTTTATATGACATAAACGGCTTAATTTACTGCACTCAGGATGGGATACATTTGTGCAGGGCCTGGGGCCTCCAGATGCCGTTTTACTCGCATGCTCTGAACCTCCAGAGCCCCAAGGTGAATGGCAGCATCCAGATAATGGCCTACTTAGTTGAACCAGTCCTCCTCACTCCCTGCACTCACTCATGCCCTGTACCACAGTCCACAGCCCTGCGTGGGATTACTTATTTATTTATTTCTCCGCATTTCCGCCCACTATAGCACCATTTCTGAGTGACCACACCCGCCAGGCGTCTGCAGAGATTCTTCTAACTCTCTTTCGTGACACCATTTTCTATTGAAATCCTGCATTCTCCATCCCCTTAAATGACTGGTACTTAGGCTACTTAGCTCATGTCATACTTAGTAGTCAGAAATGTGACTATATAGCCAGCATGGATTTGGATGCAATCGGTTTCAGTGCGTTTACGTCAAGCCCAATAACAACATTATTATTGTCACATATGTTTAATTAAATATTATTTTTAGTCCCTCGCTCATGAAGCGGACTGGCCGCCCACTCCTGTATCCTGTATCTGCATTAGAGTTAAACTGTCCCACATCCGCATTAGAGTAAGAACATCCCATATCTGCATTAGTTAAAATGTACCGCATCCCCATTATAGTTAAAACGTCCCACATCCCCATTATAGTTAAAATGTCCCACATCCCCATTATAGTTAAAACGTCCCACATCCCCATTATAGTTAAAATGTCCCACATCCCCATTATAGTTAAAACGTCCCACATCCCCATTATAGTTAAAACGTCCCACATCCCCATTATAGTTAAAATGTCCCACATCCCCATTATAGTTAAAACGTCCCACATCCCCATTATAGTTAAAATGTCCCACATCCCCATTATAGTTAAAACGTCCCACATCCCCATTATAGTTAAAATGTCCCACATCCCCATTATAGTTAAAACGTCCCACATCCCCATTATAGTTAAAACGTCCCACATCCCCATTATAGTTAAAATGTCCCACATCCCCATTATAGTTAAAACGTCCCACATCCCCATTATAGTTAAAATGTCCCACATCCCCATTATAGTTAAAACGTCCCACATCCCCATTATAGTTAAAATGTCCCACATCCCCATTATAGTTAAAATGTCCCACATCCTCATTAGAGTTAAAATGTCCCACATCCCCATTATAGTTCAAACGTCCCACATCCTCATTATAGTTAAAACGTCCCACATCCTCATTATAGTTAAAACGTCCCACATCCTCATTATAGTTAAAATGTCCCACATCCCCATTATAGTTAAAATGTCCCACATCCCCATTATAGTTAAAATGTCCCACATCCCCATTATAGTTAAAATGTCCCACATCCCCATTATAGTTAAAACGTCCCACATCCCCATTATAGTTAAAATGTCCCACATCCCCATTATAGTTAAAACGTCCCACATCCCCATTATAGTTAAAATGTCCCACATCCTCATTAGAGTTCAAACGTCCCGTATCCGCATTAGAGTAAAAACATCCCGTATCCTCTGCAATTGTGTTGGGTCCCATGGGAACCCAATCCAGTTGCAGCCCTCTACCCTACACCTACAGGACAGTACAGTACATGCTGTATGTTTCTCTTTCCTCTCTGACTTTGTGATATCTCATAATTAGTTTCCTCCCTGCAGGTAAGCGTTTGAACAATTCTTGTGTTTTAAAACAGCACTATATGTGTAAACCCTACTGATGCTGCTGTGTTTACAATATACAATATTTACTGCATTTAATAGATGATGATCCCATCCACCACTACGTACAGTGCAAGGTCAGAGTGCTGTACGCGCCATGGACAATGGTGTCTAACAAGGGCTTTTCTGTAAGTGTTCAAGGAATTAGAGGGCTAAGAGAAGCATATGATACAAATATAGCAACTATAGGATATTATGCATTATGGATATTATGCATACTATGCAACAAACCCTATAACGTCTGTCTAGTCTAAATATAGTCGACGAGAAGGAAGTACAGACACAAACATATAACTAAGTAATATATCTGAAGATGAGAGCTTTCAGACGAAGATGCATTATAACAAAATAGCAGATAATAGCTGATCTATAGTATAAGCTCACGGTGCATCGCAATGCGACACACTAAGAGGGGTGAAAGGATGGCGCCTGGACCCCTGGGACTTCAGTAAACGATATAGTGTGTAGGCAGCTAACAAGAATAATACTGCAAGTAAATTAAAAGAAAGTTCCAAACTAACTTAACAAACCCTATAACGTCTGTCTAGTCTAAATATAGTCGACGAGAAGGAAGTACAGACACAAACATAAGTAATATATCTGAAGTGTCTGTCTGAAGATGAGAGCTTTCAGACGAAGATGCATTATTCATTTTTCGGGTCTCTTATCTCCATATTTTAACGTTTTCCCTGTAAATGAACGCTCTACTTTTCATTTATACTACAGCGTCACACAAAAGTATCAAAGATAGCAGTTCTGCTGTATAGGTCTGCTATTTCTTATACTGAATTTGAATCCTGAAAAGTAACAGTTTTGAGGTTTTCACACGCCAGAGAGGATTTGCACTGATGCAGACATCAGGGGCAGCCTTTGTGTACTACACCGGCTTTCAGTGTCAGGAAACATATGCCCGCGCTGCTCTATCCATCCTGTTCAGTATAATTGCCTCATAATGCAATAATGCAATGCACTGCTGATCACTCACTACACCTTGCCTGCAACTATACAACCATGATCTGATTTGCTAAAGGGGGCGGGGGTAGGGGGTATATCCGGCCACTCATTTCACAATTTCACAATTTAATAAAATGTTTATTTTTTAAATCAATAATAAATATACAAGCTCACAAATATACAGGCTTGCTGAGCTTGTTAGACCTTATTGAGGATCATGTATTTTGTTGTTATTGGGACAAATGGAACCCCGACTGCAGCATTATGCTGTATTCAAAATGTGTCTGAATCCACGCAGTGGTTGAATGCTGAATACATCTTTGTAAAGTGAGCTGTACAGCCTGCTGCCTATTGTATGTCTTGCATTGCTCCTTTGCACTATACGTGCCGCCCAGGCCGCCCTTGTACCGTATGTTCTGTCAGGAAGTACAGTGAAACTCTGTAAGCTGTCGATATGTCTGCACCGGTGTCAGCAAGTTACTGTTCTGCACATTCTTTGTACACGGGCAATTAAAGAAACTCTGATTCTGATTCATGATACTCGCTGCCGTTATAACATTGGTGTGTGTGTGTGTGTGTGTGTGTGTGTGTGTGTGTGTGTGTGTGCGCGTGTGTGCGTTTGTTCGTTCATTCACACGTGTATGTGTGTGTGTGTGTGTGCGCGCGCGTGTGTGCGCGCGTTTGTTCGTTCATTCACACGTGTATGTATGTGTGTGTGTGTGTGTGTGTGTGTGTGTGTGTGTGTGTGTGTGTGTGTGTGTGTGTGTGTGTGTGTGTGTGCGTGCGTGCGTGCGTGTGTGCGAGAGTGCGTGCATGCTTGCGTGCACATGGTTGAGATTGTTTGTATATAGGTTGAAAAAGAGGGCTTTAATATATTGTGGAGTTGCGGAACACGTTAGCATGTCCTTTAGGGTCCTTGCCGTTGCGTTGCCTGTGGTGAGATTCAGTGCGTTGCAGTTTGGGATCAAGGGACGCAGTAGCTACGGTAGGGGACACGTGAAACTGAGCTTGCTGTATTTTGTTTTCTTATGTGGCATACATACCGTGCACAGTTCCACTTGCCGCTGCAGAAATAGAAAAGCTGAGATAAGAAAAAAGTGCAATACAGCACTTTGATCCTTTTTCAGGTGTGTCATGACCACATGGTGGTGCTTTATAAATTGCCACTGAGCAAAATAAATAAATAAATAAAATGAAGTCAACCAGACCACATTTGAGCCCGTAGAATTGTAATTTAACTAAATATTCACAAACAGAGGACGGAGTAACAAAGCATAAAATGGCCCCCCATGCACCTGGCTGTGGCGAGTGTCCAAGTGGCTGTGGTGGGTATAGCATTGAGCTCATGGCGGCAAGCGTCGAACGCCTGATGCCTAATGTATACGTGTCACGCACCGAAAACAGCCATTTTAACCCATTCTGACCTGAGATCAGATTCATACGAGGTTTCCACTGGACACACACTGGTCTGATGAACCCATTCTGACCTGAGATCAGATTCTAAAAATGTCAGTCGTTCTTCGAATTTTTCAAAAATAGCAGACCTACAAGCTCGTATCGCGCCACTCGGTGGCGCGATATGAGCTTGTAGATCTGCTATTTTTCAATAGGTAAAGCATAACATGATGCTAACACCAAAATGGGTGCCCGGTCAGAATGGGTTAAAAGCTCAACAGCACTGCGTCACGCTGTGAGCTTGTAAATCGCCTAATTTCGGAGCGCGACAACGGAGCATAAAATCACCCTTGAGGGTCCATTCTTTCCCACTCTCAGAGTTAAATGGACGCTGGGGGATTTTTGCCATGTACATTTTATCGCCACGCCTCATGCTGTTCCTCGGCCGCTGACGCCGCACTCCCATCGAGACTTATTGTTTTATACTGTCACTTATCCACTTCATAGCCACGCTAATCTAATGCAATTTGAGCCACTTACATTTCTCATACAGTGCACATTAGTGCGTTAGTACCGCATGAGCAGGCCAGGTTAAGGACCTTCTTGAAGGGCAGCATCACAAGCAGGGTTGGAGTTACACTGTATGTGGGAGACAGTGGGAGGGCTGAGTTCCCATACGGTAAAGGTCTGAGTTCCTACGGTATGAAAGCATGTGTGGGTGTTCTCTTATACATTATACCAACAACCTTTATACAACCTGCAAATAATATATTTAACCACATGAACTCTAGAGCGTCCATATTCTGGGAGGAACAAAGAACAAAATAGCAGATAATAGCTGATCTACAGTATAAGCTCACGGTGCATCGCAATGCGACACACTAAGAGGGGTGAAAGGATGGCGCCTGGACCCCTGGGACTTCAGTAAACGATATAGTGTGTAGGCAGCTAACAAGAATAATACTGCAAGTAAATTAAAAGAAAGTTCCAAACTAACTTACGGTAACACACAGATATTCTCAGTGTGAATGCACTTCACTACAACAAAGCAGTAGAATAGTGGACACTCAGGCATGAAGGAGGCATGTCCCCCATAGGATCCGGGATAGGATCCGGGTGAAAAAATGGGTTACAAAATCGTGGGATAAAAATTAAGAGACAAAAAAAAGAATAGTGAACTACAGTATGTCTGAGAGAACAGAGAAGCAGCCACTACATTTGTCAGCCAAGACAACATTAGCTTTCTTCATAATATTGACAGTTGAATGTTTCAGCACCATGGACAGCGTTGTTTGTGTAGTCCCTTCATTCTGGCTCTGGGTTGACATAATATGTCAACCCAGAGCCAGAACCACAACGTTTCAATAGCCTGAAATATTATTTCAGGCTATTGAAACGTTGTGGTTTATTATTGCTGACATCTCGGGCAGTTTTGGGTTGTTGTTGCAATCTACTCGATATCATTGCTGCAAGTAGCAGGCTGCCATGTGTCTGCATATGTGTGTGAAAGTGTTGGGCCACGTAATGAGCAGTGAATTCTCTCTCTCTCTCTCTCTCTCTCTCGCACACACATACACACAAGCACGTATGCACGCACGCGCGCACACAGAAAGCAAATCTGTTACGTTATGATTTATTTATTTATTTATCTGTGTCCCTATTTTAACCCATTTAGGCCTAAGGCCGATTCTAAAAAGGCCTCTAAATCCTGACCTAAGGTTTCTGAAAAACTTCAAATATTTATATAGCAGCATCAATTTTTTTTACATTTTTGAATACTGTACATACTGTACAGAACCCAAATATGGGTTCCCGGCCTGAGGGGGTAAGATACTGTACCAATAGGGGTTCCCGCCCAGAATGGGTTAAGGCCCCTACAAAGCTCAGATTATAACTTGAACCCTGGTCACTGGTCACGCTCCTCCCCACATCCTGGGAATGACTCTCGCGCTCTCTAAGTCCTTTCTTTCCGTCTTTATTTTCTCTCGTTCTGTCTCACTCTGTCTCTTTCACTCGCTCCCCTTTTCTCCCTCCCAGTGTGAGCTGGATGCAAGGGCTGCTTCACGCTGGGCCTCCTCAATGGGTGGCTCAAAAACCCATTTGCGGTCTTGAATGGACTGGTTCTACTCCAAAACATGGGCTTTGTTTCCATGACTTTTATAACAGAGTGGACTGTATATCACACTGCACGAGAGGGATGGTGCGGTCCGCTGTGTTGTCAAGAATAAAGGCGGTACATAAATCTCCCCATATTCACGTCCAAGGTATACGAGAGTAAATGTTATCTTGTAAATGACAGAATTTGTAGCCTAGCATTAAACTATCCCATAGTGCGCAGTAAAATCCTGAGTGTTAATTTAACGCTATGGGCCCATTTTATTGTGTGTGTGTTTGTGTGTATGCATCTGTGCGTATGATTTGCGTTTAAGTCATACCGTACAGTGACAGTTCGTACGTTCACAGTCACACTCATGCCATGTGTATACTCAAACTTGTACACGGAGACCAGACATGCACTTGACTTGGCCATTCAAGACACTGATCAAGGTCAAGCCTCGCTATATTTTCATCATATGTGACCAGATTTGACTGAGAGCCTGCCATCGCGCAAACTATTTTGTTGTTTTAATTAGTTAATAGCACAGGCAGACTCTTCACATACTGGAGCATGTCTGAAATAAGTGTCAGAGCTGAAATCGACGTAAATATGAAATAAATGCTTAAACATGTATAGCTAGGTGTAATGTTAGAACAGAAGTGAACCTTTCAAGCCTGTTTTCTCAACTCGTTTCTCTGCAAGACATTACTCTAAGCCATATCTCCAAAACTGGTGGGTCAAACTAAACAACCAATGTCAATTTGACGCTATGATTCCCTGCTTTCATATGACGTGAAAAAACGAAAGAAAAAAAAAGAATCCAATGACAGGCCCTCAGTCAAATTTAGTCACATATGATTACAGTAATCATAGATATACAGTTGTTGCCTGCAGCTTAAGTAGTCCAGGAAAACTATTAAGGACTAGACATGCTGACCAAAAGCTTATATGGTCTGCTTTTAAATGTATACATGACGTTTCATTTTTTTATAATAATAATAATAAATACAACTGCGGAGATTTCTGGTGACATTCATCAGCTTTTATCTCCTGCACCCCCACCCCTCATACCCCCACCAACATCATCACACCCTCGCGACAGTGTCAGAGATGGAGGAGGGTATTCCGGCTATAGAAACTCACATCGATCCACTGGCCCGCAGTCTCACACCCAAACCTGCTGACTCCTGGCAGAAAACACACAGACAAAAAAAACCAAGAAAAAATAAAACTAGCCCTCAGCTTTTTTTCTTTTTTGTTACTTTTTTTCTCTGCCCGCGCACCTCTGTTATCTTGGCTATCAGCAACCCAGGTCACTTCTCTTTGGGCCTTCCTCTTCTTTCGGCCAGCACGTCTCACCCCCTCATCCCGACCTCCCTCCTATACATGTCCCAGCCACAGTTCTCTCATATCAAACACGACTTTTCCTTTCCAAGTTTTTTTCATTTCCCTGTTCAGCATTTTTTTTCACGAGATCCAATTTTCCAATTTCCCCCCCGCTTCTCTCTCGCATTTCCATCTTCACCTCATCCATCTCTCGCACAACTGTCTCCTTTGCATCTGCACCCTTTTGCACACACACACACACACACACACACACACACACACACACACACACACACACACACACACAAACACACACACACACACACACACACACCATTTGTGAGGACAACAAAACGAAGATGGCATTTCTTACAAGTGCACACACACGCACACACAAAAACGCAGATGCGCGCCGTACTTCGGAGAGATGCGCAAACAAACAGGTCCACGATGATGAAGACAAACACACATCACATGAGCATATATACTGTACACACAGAGACGCGTGCCCGCGCATTATTATCTGTGCTCCTCTCCACCTACTGTCATTTGTAGCCCATTCTGGAGGCTCAGTCAGAGGGGATTAGCCACAGGGTTGATCAGAGGCCCTGCTTCAGTGGCCAAGGTTTAAGCCCGATTTATAGTTTATGGTTTTTGCACATGGGTGTCGCGCTCTGTCAATAGCAGATTTACAAGCTCGGAACGTGTTGCCGCACGGCGTGTTGTGAGCTTGTGGTTCTGCTGTTTTTAGTGTGCGGTGCTGCTGGCACACAAGTACAAATCAGACGTTGCTCTGTGCTGGGAGGATTTACACCAGGCACTTAATATAAGACATGTTGCAGTCTTCAGATATTGCTGATGGCTATATTTCACCCATACGGATCAGGCGGAACGCTGCTGTCTGTCTTTATTTATTTATCTGCCTAGTTGTTTGAACATAGACAATAAGTTATGTACAGTACACCCTGATCTATTAAGGATTCATTCAGTTGTTACATACTTATCGTACTGTAAGAAGAATCAAACCGAAAACCATGAGAGTGATGCCTTTTCTTTTTTAATCCTCTTTTACTTGAAATTGAGGAAAGTGTTTAATGATAAAACGATAACATATGTTTAATGATAAAACACTGACAAACGTGCGAACGTGCTGGTCTGTAAGGTGTTAAACCAAATAAAATACAAAATGCCACTAGCACAACTGTTACTGAATAGAAAGAAAGACATGTTTGCCGTCATGTTGTTTTCTCTTGCAGTTTTCTAAGCAAAATGTAATAGTGATATTTGGATTCAGAAGTCAGGGAGAGAGGGTAATGAACCCCAAATGTTTGAGAACCATTAATTCAGCAGACGCTCTTATGCAGAGCAACATATAAAGTACAAGGTCAGAGTAAATGGCATGAACCATTTATTTGATCATTCACCATAACCCATAAGTTATAAGTAATCTCTCTTCTCTACAGTGTAGAGATTTTCAATTTCAGTTTCAATTTCAAGGATCCCTATTTTGATATACATTAGGCCATGGACCCCGCTGCGTGTTTTCTATACTGTAAATCTACCCTCTGAGAGTGTACAAATGGAACAGACCTTAAATGCCAATAATTTAGCTGGTGGCCCCCTGAAGGTCCCTGGACTCCGCGTTGATAACGATTGCTACGTATAAGGGGATCTTCAACCCTGACATCACCCTGTGAAAATTACTGTTCTTGCCCTTGTTTAACCGTTAATACAAAGGCCCTGTGGTATGATGCATTGCATATTTGGCATCCAATAACCGAGATGGAGGGGACATTATGCATTCAGTTTTCCATCATACAACCCTAATTTATAGAGCATTTTCATCAAAGAGCATGGCAGGCAGCGAGATCAATGCATGCCATGTCTGCTGATGTAGATTGATATCGGACGAGAGCGGAATCAGTAACAATTCAGCCTGTGTGTATGTTTACAGCTTTGTATGCCACTGTGGCTATTACAATCCAGCGCCTGCCAATGACTTGACAGTCGGAGGAGCAAAGAGCTTTCCCCCTTGCCTGTCGGTGATAAGACGGATCTAATCCGTTCCTTTGCTTGGTTGATGTCTGCAGTGTCATTAAAATAAATGAATCACTGTATTGCTCTGCCTCTGCCTTGAGCGTACAAGTATTGCCTATTGGCAGGAATCCGTTTATGCCCTCTGTTACTTTACTTTCCCTTTCATCGACCTCCGTGGAAGAACACGGAGATAATAATGAGAGACGCTGTAGGTTTTTAATGGAGTCAAAAACAAATCCCTGTTTATTTACATAAATGAGTGTCCATGTCCCTCGTTAGGCCTCCAAACGAGCTCTTAATTAGTTAATTGGCTTATTATGCCCGATAGCTCCCACGGCAGCCGGTGTGGGTTGGCTGTCATTCATCGTTCGCAGGTCTGCACAAACGAATACAAAGAGGAGGATGTCTGACCAATGAGGGACAGTGAAGGGGAGCAAGGGAGGGAATGGGAGGGAAAGGCCAGTAGAGGAACGTGCAGTGTTGCCGGTTGATTTAATAAACTGTGGCAGTTCAGTGGCTCTAAATTTCAGAGCGGGACGCACGGTGGCAATCTCTCCGCCTGCCCTCAATCTCACAGTGGCGCAGTGGGTGGAGGGGTGACTTTCAATTAGCAAAATGAGCCTAATTAATCAGTGAGGAGGTGATCTGTAATGGGGACCAGCAGCAATGGGGTGAGAGGCCTGTGACCATGAAGCAGTGACCTTCACTGCTACATATGGGGAACCAGAAATGACAGCACAGAATCACAATCACTGTCACTACTGAGCAATATGCTAGGAATCTATTGCAATGAATTGTCAGCTGTATAGATATACATCTTAAATTACACCTTGTATATTTGGATTTCTCATCCGCGTGCTTTAATCAGATGTATTGCTATGTTTTAATTTAGATTTTACAATAATATGTGCACTTTTTGGCTCTGCCATGTCTGGTATTGGAAAATTACTTCTCCAGTCTAACCACAAGGAAAGCAACGTGTTATTTGCTTCACTGTACTTTGTCTTTTCCTTGCATGCATGTGGTCTCACTGAGAGTGCCAAAGAATTTAGACCTACAGTATATATCACATTGGTGCTCAAACATTTTCATCTCAAGGACCCCCATATGAATTTAGACCTATATCACATTGGTGCTCAAACATTTTCATCTCAAGGACCCTCCAAACGTATGTATTTGGCCATGGACCCCCATCTCAAAATTTTTGTTCCAGGGACTTCCAGAAGCAAAGATTTGAGTTAAAATTAAAATGTACTTTAAATACATATATTATTCAAAGATTTGCACACATTTTCAAGATTTTTTGAATTCTAAAATATAAAATATGGTTAAAGTGGTTAAAATGTAAAATGACACAGATGCTTTCATAGCTTTAATTGGTTAAATGGGAATGTAATATTTAAGTTCATGAGTTTCATGGGAGAAACCTGGAGTCTGGGTTTTTGTTGGCATTTCGTTCTTTGTGATGATCTATGGAAGTTGCTTCATTAGTAGAGAGGATAAAGTCCCTACAGCAAACCAGACCCCCGGTAGGACTATTGTTATAGATTTCCTCATATAAGTCTTTAAAATCCACAGGTATGTTTGTTAAGTCTTTGGCAATCCGCCTTTAGGCAAGCTAGCAGGAGGTACAGATGCAGTGATGGGTATGCTTTGAGTGATCCACTAAGCCCACAGTGGGGAACCATGTTAGCTTGGATGAGCTCGACAGTGCCTTGTAGGCACACCACTGTACGCTTTTCTATAATGGCTGACAAAATGCTACTGTATGGATTGGTGTTTTAATATGTTCAGTATGAAAACACATGTGGGTGTGCACATGATTGCAAGTGCAAATTTACACAGTGAGCATATTTGAAGGTGCATCCTTGTGTGTGTATGAGGTGTGAGCTTGTGCAAGTGGAAATTGCGTGGGCTCCATCAACGGTGTTGTTACGTTTGCAGTGGACTCTGGCAGAACTCTTAAGGCTAGAATGTTTGCACTTGACTAAAAGCAGAACTCCCACACACAGGTTTTTCATAACTAGCTGTCTATTATATAATATGTGCAACTCGATACTAGCATCTACACTGAGGATCTCTCTGTGTGTGTCGTGTCTCTCTCTCTCTCTCTCTCTCTCTCTGTGTCTTTCTCATGACCAGGATAACATGGATCACTTCAGAGGCTAAGGTGCACAAATGGTGTGCACCTTTGCACGGATGCAAATGATCAAGGAATACATTTGCTTTCCATTCACCACCGTATTATAGCATTGTGTGTTGTTTAATTAACTGTGAACCTGTTTGTATATGCATCCAACTTGAACTCAGCAGACAACAAGCACCCCCAAACGAGTCTGAGGGGAAATAAGAGGGAGCAACAAATTAGTCAATTTCCATGCATGTCAGAGCTCTCTGTTTGCGTTGATTGGGGAGCGATGGACTTGATAGGCAGCATGGAAAAAACAACACGCTAAAACAACAATGGCGAGATGATCTGCCGCTGATATAGTTTCTTCTCCAGTGCCACCCAGGTGCATGTTACGTGTCACACCACAATACTTGTTGTAGATCAGATATTTTCATAATAATTCAGAAATTGTGCTTAAAGGAGAACCTCATCTTCATGTTATTGATCCTCAATAATTCTCACCATAATATTGAACCATTTCTGTACTCCCTCCCTCTGGATCTCAGAGGTGGGTTGGGGGACCATTCGGGAACCTGCATACGAATGACATAATCTGTGTTCATTTTAAACAATTTAAAGATTTCTATTGCCTGGGCTTCTATTTCAGCAAGCTAACTGTCCAGGAAGAGAAAGGCTGCATTTTCATATCAGGCATGATTCTGAAGTGTCCACGGCGCACCTCTGAGACAGAGATGAGGCTTACTCTTACAATGAGCATTAGTGAGCATTAGTGAAGGAGACCAATTATATAAAGATAAGCTTGAAAATGGGTGAAGTGCCCCTTTAATTTGTTAAGTGGTTAAGTGGCGAATCAATATTTTAACATTACTGTCAAAATGGAACTACCCAACAGAAAGGTTTCTCAACAAGACCACTATGAACGAAAGGGCCAATTCTATTTAGTTGCGCTACAAGCTCACAACGTGTCCTGCTGCAATGCGTTGAGAGCTTGTAGACTAGTCTATTTTCCATGCGCGACACTGGCACACATCTAAGTAAAAATCACCTCTCTTCCCACACTGTCAGCGAATCACAATGGAATTGTTTTGCCGTAGGGAGTTCTTTTTTTGGCAGAAATGCTAATCTGTCTTAATCCAACTTAAAATATTGATTAAATGCTATTTCCTCATTGTCTTCATGAATAAATAAGGTTCTGGATAAGTTATAAAAAAAGATTGTCTGGCATTTGTTGTTTACTTTATTGTCAACAACTGAAGGCAAACAGCATCATGCCGGGTTGGATAAGTACTGGTAACAATTTTCTCAGGTATTTCATACACACGCACACACATGCACACACACACACACACACACACACACACACACACACACACACACACACACACACACACTCACGTGCCCCCACACACACACACACACACACACACACACACACACACACACACACACACACACACACACACACACACACACACACACACACACACACACACACACACACACACACACACACACACACACACACACACACTACGCCATTATATGATATTAAGCTTAATAGTGTAAGTAGTGTCTCTGTGATACTGTAGTGCAAAAAGAAAAAGCGCAAGAGTGAGGGAAAGAAAAAGTAGCTCACGAGTCACTGCAGATCTTTCTAGTTTCTTTTGATTTCTCTGAGGCATTTATCTGTATCTGTGTGCCCAAGAGCCCTTCTGGAACTCTCCCGAAAGGCCATCAGTGAATCAGAGTGTGGTGTGGGTGGGGTAGGGGTTTACAGATCACTGAATTTAATTGTCCCTGATGGGCGGCACCCATAGCCAAACTATGAGACTATACCCTGCTTGAATGGCTTGGTCAGTGGCAGTGTGTGTGCACACTCACAGTGTTTGTGTGTATGCCGTGCGTGCACACATTTGTGTGCCTGTGGGTGTACTGGATATATGTATATATATACAGAAAGTGTGAGTGAGGGTGTGTGTGTGTGTGTGTGTGTGTGTGTGTGTGTGTGTGTGTGTGTGTGTGTACACGCACGTGTGTGAGGAAGAAGAGAGGAAGAGATCTGGCAGTTTGTGGTTTGCTTGCTTTCCCTTTCAACTTTCATCCCATCAATGTCTCATCACATGACCGTCATGTTGTCACTCCCTCCACAACACAACGCCAACAAACCATCTTTTCATTAAAGATGCTATTTCAGGCTGCAGCCCTGCATGTGTCCTCTTCTCTATAGTGCACACAGTTATAACTGTAAGTTATGAGCTTCCCAACACGCTACAGAATCCTGTCAGGATTTCAGGCTCATTTGACCCTTTCCCCTAGAAAGGGATTTGCGCAGTGCGATCACGCTCCTTTGCCAGCTCCAAGGCTGTCGCTCATGTTGACAGTTTTTTTTCTCTTTTATCTTTGCTCTGAGCAGCGGTCCACCATGCATTTTTATGCTTCCGTCAAAATGGAAATGAGAGCATTGATGTTTCGTTACCCCCTCGCTGAATGACAGTGGAAAGTTAAAAGCTAAAAGCCGCCCCGGACCTTTTTGGACAGTGGGGAACGAGACCTCCCGCTTCTACACACTGGCTTTCATGGGACCCTAAGTGGTCTGGGCTATTCAGATAATTAGCAAATGAAGTGGTTTCACAATATAAGTCAGCAGGCCCATAGCCTTCGCCTTCTAGCAAGCTGATACTGACAGGAATGCATTTAATAACTGTAATTATCCATGCGTCATCCTGACAACAGTTCATCCGCACGCAAAACTGAAAGTTGTGTTGAGATTTATGTCCGAGCTAATGTAGTTCTTGCTCTGTTGAAAATCTTCATTATCTAAATAACCCTGGAGCTGTGGCCTATTATAGTAAAACTGTACCATTAAATAAAATAAAACAGGAGAAAAAAGGAAATGTCCTAATACTCATTATTCAGACACGTGGCAATTGTGTAATTGTTATACTTTGATCTTTTTTAGCTTGACCAATTGGTAAGCCTGTACACACTGTTAATTGATTGAATGTTGAATGTTTTGTTATGAGTAGAGTGAAAGACTGATGAGAAAGGACAAGGAAGCATAATGTACAGTAGTCATATATTGTGAACTCTTGCCTTTTTGGGGAACCCTATCTTCCACTTTTTGTGTGTAAAATCATTCTGAAATCGCAATTGGGGAGCCGTGCACTTCTAAACACGTGCATGGGCAAATTTGTCCATAAATCTATCAGTTTGTCAAAAACTATAGATATTGTATGTTACGTTAAGCTGTTGAAACATAATGTTTTTGAAATTGTTGCCAAGAAAGGTTGTGGTCTGGCACAGATGTGGCCATAATTGAAGAAGCATATGTCTGATCTTCAAAGAAACCTGTTCATTTAATTTAATACACAGGTTGGGAACTGTCTAAGCAAGGTCTAGGACCCTTGCCGATTTCAACAACCCCTGTTGACACCCTGAATTGCTGCTTATGGCTACAGTATAACTGCAGTACTGCCTTTGGTGACTGACTTACAATATTTTATCTTACAGTATATTCTCGCTGTCACAGGCATCAATATTATACATTCATCATCTCATTTTCAGTGATTAGGAATTTGCTCATTTTGTTTTGCAGAGAAGCAAACCAAGCATTCTAGTTTTACCCAGATTGTTACTTCCTGGCATCAGAATGATCCAAATACCTCAAAAAGAAAAAGAAAACAATTTTCTTTGTATCCATAACCACATAATAAAATACTTTCTTCTGTGGCTTAAAACAGTCTACAAGATAGACAGTATATCATTTCGATTTAATTGTTCTCTTTTTCTTGATACAACTGAATGTCTTTCTTTTGAGGACAAACCTCCTAGTTTTCTTTTCTTTTTCCCCCACAATGCAATTGGCCACCTGGCATCAAAGTCTCTTCCAATATCAGTGCCTCCTGCATCAGCCAGCGCTGTGCCAGAAACTCATTAGAACTTCCACCAAGCAGAAATGAGCGCCATGGGACAGACGGAACCGGGAGCAAACGATAAAATTGACTTTCAAAGATTTGAGCAGTAGATCTCATGCTCCGATACGGAACCGGGACTTTTATCACATGGTGGAAATGGATCAGTCACTTCAGATAGGAGTAGCAATTCACAAGGGAGCGACTTAGCCTGGTTGGTGGTGGAGGCCGGGGTGATGCCTACCTAGCCAGGAAACAGGTAGCATCAGAGGCAGAGGCCCACGAACGTAGCACAGGCCTTTGATGGATGAGCTTTAGCCCCCTGTGCACCGCACTGCCTGTTCCCCCTGCCATGTTCAACATGGAGGGGGACAAAAGGGAGCAAGTGCTGTTAGAGGCTGGAAACATAGCTCAGTGACATGTGCCCACAAGCACCCTCCCCCTACCTTTTGCCTCTAATAAATCCAGGCCCTGCAGTAGATCAATGTCGCCCATCCAGTGCATGCGTAATAAGTCCGAGCTGATCTGCGTGGCAGGACTGCTAACACGCTTGAACGGCCTAATTAAAGGGATCACTGTAAATCATCCCGGCGGATGGTTGGCAGTCGAGGCGTGTCCGACACACTCTGAACTTTAGCCCTCGTCAGCCAACTTGTCTGCACCACAGCAGACCCGCCACCTAGTCCTCAGTACGGACATGCTAACAAGCTATAACGTGGTCCGAACGGACTCATGTGCTGTCTGGGCAGGATTTTAAAAGGCAGCTCTCTCCATTGTTCTCCACTGCACCGCGTGTGGCTCGAGGAAGCCAGGTCTGGTGCATGGTTGCAGGCTGATATATTGATGGTGGTGGTGGGGAGGGGGCGCAATTCTGTGTGCTTTTCCTTGAAGCCATTTCAGAAGCACTTATAATCTCTTTAGAGGGAAGCAGAAGAAATATATTGCACCCCCTTCCCATCACAAACACTCTGGAAAGGAAGCAAACTAGAACAGAGGCAGTGGGGACACAACACATAAAAATAAATCAGATGATTTAATCAGGATTCCACGCCTGTCTCTCACAAAGCAGGGTTTTTACTCCCTGCCTCCAAGGCAGTAAGTAGGCAGCTCTGTCAGCAATGGCGAGGGCGACGACTAGCGCCTCGCGCTGATCCAGTGTATCCGGGAAAACGAGTGCCGTCGGCCCGCCGGGGGCACTCTACTTCTAGGTACTTTAATTAGCAGTGCTTTAAGACCTGTCTTCAAGGCTTGGAAAAAATACAACTGAAACAAGCTCTGTCAGTGTAAGTTATTATCCAAGTAACCAGTTGAATTTTATAATTAAAACCCGGGGTAAGTTGGAGGGAGTCTGAGGAGGGATTTAAGGTCACACTTGGCACTACCTATGTCTACTATATGAGCAGCCATAGCCCCTGGTTGTAGCTCAACACCCCCCATTAACACACAGCTGCACACCCCAGGAGGACATCCAGGCAGTGGAGGACCAACTTTGAGCCAAGTTGGAGAAGTGTGGAGAGTAATGGGAATAAGGTCTTGGAAATCATTGCATGAAACACAGGATTTTTCGCCAAGGCGTACTCGCTGAAGACGTGACATCCTGCCAGAGCGTTGCATGCTATAGTACACATGGAGTCGTGTCGGTGCCTCAGTGATGTAAATATGACTTGGCTAACAAGGAGGAGGAACAAAATAGAGCAGAACCTCTGCAGGTTTTTCTTGCCTCGGGGACAGAAATCACACGTGCAATGCGGTGAGGAGCAGGAGGATCGGGGGAGGGGGGGCATCATCTGACGGAGAGAGGAAGGCCTTCCGATTCATAAACAAGCCTGAGGTATTTAGGCAAAGAAAAAAGAAAATAAGAAAAAGGTAGCGCTGCTGCGATCTAATCTCCGTCAATGTCAGGCGCTTTAAGACAGTTGATGGGAGGATATACAGTGGACTGTGTACCATTTAACCCAACTGACACACTTGGTGATTCTCACTGGCTGTCTGACAGACAAACCGCCTGGCCAGGGCGAGCTGACTGACACAGTGACTCACAGCAACAAGGAGTCTCATTATGGGGTAGAGGAGAGAGAAGGGGGTAGAGGAGAGAGAAGGGGGGAGAGAGCAAGAGAGAGAGAGACTATGGGGTAGAGGAGAGAGAAGGGGGGAGAGAGCAAGAGAGAGAGAGACCCTATATAAGTATTTTCCTGCGGCCTCTTTGCCTTGCCCCCACCCCACCCCACCCCTCCACATGCGGCTGGAAGGGTAAGCTGTGATGCTAAGAGGCAGACAGCGGAGGTTATGTGTAAAGATCACTCTTGTCTAGGCGAGAGGTGAATGGGGATTTAATGAAAGAAGGGGAGAGCGGCGACATCATCAATGGTGGAGACGAGCGGCTCGTCTCCCGAGTCTGAGGGGGGCGTGTTTGTCTTTCCCAGATCAATAGCCCTTACAATGATGCCCTGAAAGACAATTTATGAAGCATAAAGGACAGGCACACTGGTTCAGCTCCAACAGCAACACCCCTCCCTTCCTTCCTTCCTTCCCTTCCCAGCACTTCCCCCTCTCTCTCTCTCTCTCACTATTCATTTTCTCTCTCTTTCACACATACAGTACCTTTAGTCTTTCTCTGATTCTCCGTCATCTATTGATCTCTCGCTCTACCCTCTCGTCTACAGCGATTTGGCCGACACACATTTCCCCATTTTCAAACGATGTCTCGTCTTTCCAGCTAGGGGTTTTCCTCACTCGTCCTTCTCTCTCTCATCCATCTCTATACCCTGCTTTTTTGTTAGTCATCGTTTCATCTGCCTTCCGTCTACACATTTCTTTTATTCCCTCTTCCTCTCCTCATCTCTATCACTCTCCATTCCCCACCTCGATCTCTTTCAATTGCTCTACCATCACTTTTCTCCCTCTCTATGTCTCTCTCTGTCGCTTACCCCTCCCTCACCCTCGCTCTGTGCCAGCTGTGTGATGAGCCAGGGGCTGATAAGCGGTGGTCAGCCTCTCTCCAGATGGCGGCATGAAGAGCAGCTGGTGGCGACGGTTGTGTGTGTGCCCGCATGTGCGCACGCGTGCATGTGTGTGTGTGTCGGTGTGGGGGGGGGTTCCTCTCGGAGGAGAATGCGTGCGGGGAGTGGGTATACATGATTACAGCTTTGTTTGCGCGCCCAGGTGAGAATGGGCATGCATGCACAAAAGAATATCAGTTGTCACCAAAGCACTGTGGTGTGGCAGATGAGTCTATGTCTCTTGAGACACACACACGTACGTACGTACGTACGTACGCATACAGTATACATAATGTGCAAGCGGGCACTTGTCTCTGCGCCGTGGCTGCGGCTCATGCACATCCCATGTCGCCGGAGGTGTTGTGTTGATGCCTGGGCTTTGTGGAGCGGCTGCTGGGGAGGAACGTCGCCTCTGGTTGGTCCAGGGAGTGGCGTGCGTGCCTCCCCCAGATGACATCCCTCTGGTTGGTCCAGGGAGTGGCGTGCGTGCCTCCCCCAGATGACATCCCTCTGGTTGGTCCAGGGAGTGGCGTGCGTGCCTCCCCCCCCCCCCCCCAGATGACATCCCTGCCATGTTAGCCTGGGGGAGCCGCGCCTCTTGCCGGGGGTTCGCTCCAGTATGCAAATGAGGCAGTGATCTAAGTGAGCCATGCTGTTTTGTTCAGGCTAAAGCGAGCGTGTTACGCAACCACATCATGTCGAGTATGTCGAACGTGGGTCTGAATAAAGCAATAGTCTGATCTCATTTTCCCTGCATATACTGTAAGTCACTGGTGCATGTGCCATAGCCTGTTGTTGGCCATAGTGTAATGTAATGTAATTGTCGCCATTGCTAGGGATAGGGATGGATATGATATCATTGACCTTTTGTTATGTCATAGTGTTGATGTATTGTAGTGCAGGGTTTGATTTGAAAAAATAAATACAGAAGGGGGACATATTCTGAACCACATACAGTATAATTGTCTTCATTGTATGACAAATGGTTGAAATGGCTCTTTAGATCTACAGATCTGTAGATCTGGCAAACAGATCTGACAAACATGCCAGATCTACAAGTTTGAGCTTGTAGATGTTCAAAACATTTAGATTTTAATCCCAAATCTGAACGCTATAGGGTTAAATGTGGTTAACATACTGTATGTCTGAACGCTAGGTTTAAATTTGTCTCACGCCTGGAAGGCGTGTTCCCTCAGTGAATTACTGAGCGAATTAAACTTAAATAACCATGGTTACCTTGTAAGTAACCTAATGTTAACATACTGTATGTCTGAACGCTAGGGTTAAATGTGGTTAACATACTGTATTCCATTTGTACACTCTCTGAGTTACAGACCCATAAGGGTCCATTTGGTTCCTAACTATCATTTAGCTGGTGACCCCCTGGAACCCCACTTTGCGAACCACATGCTGTAGTATAGTGCATGGGCTGGAATCAGACTTGTAATAGTCAACTCTCAACCACCAACATAAGTTACAGTGGAATGTTGTTGTTTTGCTTCTGTAAAACAGAAGCGACGTTCTAAATGAGCTCATATGTAAACAGAGCACTGTATGCTGTCTTAGTCTTATCCTTTACAAGGAGTTACATCATCCTGTACTTCACACATGCTACACGCATAATTAAACACACAGCAACATTTTAAATACACATGCGTTTACACAGCATGTGTACACACTTTCAACACATGAACACTTACAGTACAATACTTTACGCACACACACACACACACACACACACACGTCACCGCAGTATGATTTCAACACTGTTTACTACACCCCGTCGGTATTTGGAACTTGGAAACGAATCACACACACACACACACACACACACACACACACGTCACCTCAGTATGATTTCAACACTGTTTACTACACCCCGTCGGTATTTGGAACTTGGAAACGAATCACACACACACACACACACACACACACACACACACACACACACACACACACACACACACACACACACGTCACCTCAGTATGATTTCAACACTGTTTACTACACCCCGTCGGTATTTGGAACTTGGAAACGAATGCCGGCCCTTCCCTGCAGCTCCATGTTGAACTTCAGTTCAGACAAGGCCTGCATTCTTAGAGCCATCAGTGGGGTAAAAGGAGGGCGGGAGACGGGGGGGCCTCCAAAGGGCTTGAGGACGGTACACAATAGAAAAGGGGGTGCATGGGAGAGTCATAGGGAGGAGGGAGAGAGAGAAAGAAAGATGGGGAGAGAAAGGGGAGCGAAGAAGAGCACCTCCTGTGCATGACAATGAGGAAACCCATTCAATTAGCGCAGCTTTATGGCCCCTGATGTTGATTACCTCAGACAGGCCGGCAAGTCCCATCCTGTTGCTGATTAAAAGGGAGAGGAGCACGGCAAGCGAGACACGGGGAGGGCATGGTCAGACAGCAGAGGTATTCTAATCTCTCCGTTCCACCAGCAAGGAGAAACGAGGTCAACCTGCACCGCTTTCTTGGAAAACAGAGCCCACTTGTGCGTGTCACTCCCATCGCCAGGTAATTGGTAATAAATGGGAGACAAGCTGAGAGACGCCGGTTGTCGTATAAGGAGTCTTTTAAAAAAAAAAGCCTCTCATTTACTGTAGCCTAATACTGTACGCCGTCTCACACAACTCTCATGCGTGGTGGGGAAGTGTCGTGCTACAGATACACTACATCATTAGACTCACAAATGCCATTTCCCCCTCGTCGCATAAGTGGGCAAGCTTCCATTGGCAGGTTTGCTGATTGCCAAATGTGTCAGTGGTGACAGACATTGATGACGACGGTCCAGTTATTGGCCGGTGTGTCACGGCTGATGACTTTCAATTTAGAGAGCGGGGGACGTCTCCGGCTCCACCATTGATGATGTTGCAGCTCTCTCAGTCCTTCATTAAATCCTCGAAACAAATGGATTATCTAACAGTTTACACCGGGACAGCAAAGGTATTTCCAAATTCAGTAAACTGTGCTGCCGTTCCTCCAGCGAAGTGGAGGAACGGTAATTGGCCCCTTCATATTTTAAGCTGCGGGCAAAAGGCTGTCAGGTGCAATAAAAGCTCCAGATAGGTGAGCTGTATTGAGTGCTACAGGGTTCTATTGTCTAGTTTGGTGTTTTGCACAGTTGACATCCAACAGTGGCAGGTAGAATCCGTACGACTGGTCTGGTCTGTCGACTCTACCTAAAAATATTCTGCATGTGTATAAGCTCTCTCAGCATCTTTTGCCATATAGGTAACGAGCTATTTACCTGTGTGTCCCACCCTGTTTTCATACCCATCACTCAGTGCAACACCAGCGTCAAATGCCGAGCGGCTGTAATTGTGGGCACAGGAAAATAAACAGTGACATTAATGCCACAAAGGCTGGTCACAGCAGAGTCTGCGTCTTGTCTGCCTGCTAAAAAGAACCGTGACAGACGGGGTTGACGTCTGGTTTTGAGTCGGGGAGCAGAGGAGAGAGAGTGTGCTGGCAGAACAAGCGTGCTGTGTTTTTAATCACATTCTCGCCCGTGCTGCCGCCTGCATGTCAGCGTTGTTTGTTTCTTATTTAATAATTCATCCCAAAGCCACTGACCCACTCAATTAAATTCCTCACAATTCGGTCTTACATTTTCCCTTTTTTACCAAGAATAGAGTGGGGTGCAGTAGAGATGAATAAATATTGCAATTTCAATATTCAAACAGTTGCAGGGAAGGATAAACACGCAGAAGGGAATCAGCAAAATATGATTGCTTCGGTAATTAAAGAAAGCGGGTGAGGAGGGACTGGAAGAAAGGGGAAAAAGGAATGGTCGGGGGAAGGTGTTAGTCATATCTCAAAGGCGTCCGCGACAAGATTACAGCAATGAAAACAGTTGCGGATTATAGAGCGGGGGAAAGGAGGAGGAGAGAGGAGGGAAAGCAGAAGAATCAGACAAGGTCTCTGAGGCTCTAGGGCGTAGACTTGGACCGCCGTGACCCCCGTGTGGAAGGCAAGAAGCATCACAGAGGAGGTGTGTGTGTGTGTGTGTGTGTGTGTGTGTGTGTGTGTGTGTGTGTGTGTGTGCACGCGCGTGCATGCTCGTCTTCAGAGAGCAAATAGCCTCCACATGTTGATACGAGGCAGCGTATAATTGTGTATTTTTTAGCCCCCATAGCGGTAGGTAGGGCTCTATGAATGCATGGCTATGTCAGTCGGTTGGCTGGCCGGTCGATCCATCTGCCCATCCAATAACTTTGGATGCCAAACAACACATCTCAAGATACCGCTATCTTCTTGGCTGGATTGCCAAGGAATTCGCTGTGCACCTTTATGCACCCTGGAGGATGAACCCTACTGAATTTGCTGACCCCATGCCTATTCCAGGAGAAAAACAATTAGGCAAAAAGCTCCACTGGCATGGAAGACAGCTCCAAATCTAATGGACAGATTGCCATGAATCTTGTTGGGGGACATTCAATCTCCCCGAAGGACGTACCTAAATTGTTTTAGTGATCTCATTCACTGTCAACCCAAAATGTTCACTTTGCACACCAGGTTTCTCAGTATGTGGCAGAATGAATCCTATTGATTTTGGCAATTACGCGTCTGGTTTTTCCTCTACTGCCATTCGTAGGGCAAACTTTGCACTTTCATACAAGGTTTCTTCAAGTCCAATTGGGTGAATTGCTGTCAAGCTTGTTGATCTCATTCCTGCTCCCGGCAGGAGGAACTCTAACCATTTGAGAGACCCAAAGACACATCATAATCTAATCGATTTCAGGGTGAACTCTACAGACTTTGGTGACCCCGTGGCCTTTCGTGTTTTGTCTAGCCTTTGGGTTATCGAGGGGCCTCGATCGACTTCTAGCAGGACTGTTTAGTCTTCTTTCCAGACATGAAGATACTCATTAACATCACATGAACAAAGTGATAAAAGAAAAGTATATGTTTTCCCACTGTGCTTGTTCTGAGCCGCTTGCGTGCGTGTGTGTGTGTGTGTGTGTGTGTGTGTGTGTGTGTGTGTGTGTGTGTGTGTGTTTGTGTGTGCGTGCGTGCGTACAGTATGTGTACGTGTGACGGTGAATAGTGATTATTAGCAGTATACATATAGAGTAGTAGCTATTATTACTTTTCTAAGCACCATTCATTCATCAGGAGGTCCTCCCTTCCCAGTTCCCACATTCACACACACATGGGGTGCAAGCTAGCACCAACTAATTAACTCATTGGACTCATGGACAGGAGGAGCCGGGATTTGAACCGCCGACCCACGGATCATTGGACGACCTGCTCTATACCTCCTGAGCCACATTCACAGCCGCCCCTAAACACTTGTGTATGCACTTCATGTTTACGACAGATGTTCCCATAATAATGTATTATTGTTGTTTATTATAACTGCATTGATCTGTATGTGGTTGTGTGTTTGCTCGCGTGCGTGCGTGTGTGTGTGTGTGTGTGTGTGTGCGCGCGCATACGTGTGTGCGTGCGTGTGTGCGTGCGTGCTGTGCATCGCTATGAGTGCCCTATGGTTCAGCGCTCCTCTGACCCCCATTCACTCAGAAGCATGAGCAGAGCAATGGAAAGCGAACCGTGGGTGAGCTATCAGCGTGGCGGGGGAGGAGGGGAGGAGGGGAGGAGGAGGTGCGTCTCGGGGAAAGAGGGAAGGAGGTGGTGCGTGCAGCAGGAGGCGATGGCGGCAGAGCCGTGCGACGCAGACCGTGGCGGGGTGGCGTGGAGAGGGGAGGCGATTGCAAGGCGAGGGGAGGCGAGGCGAGGTGAGGCGAGGGGGAGCGAGCAAGCTAGCTGGCAAGATCAATGGTAGGACGGGCATGGCTGGAACAAAGTGCTCTGGCCCTCTGTGTTGATGTGGTGGAAATTGCATCTTCAAGGAAACGTGCTTGATGAGATTGCAGGATCAATAGAGCAGCGTTAGCCAAGGCGGCCAGGGGGAGGCCGGGGGCGGGGGGAGGGGCGGCTTTTGGTTCTGAATGAAAATTGGGGGCGAGAAGGCTGACGCGCCGTAACCTTCTGTGGATGGTATAATACAATATGTCACCTCGGCTCAGCCAAGTCAAGCCTGTTGCGGGAGGGGAGGGGAGGGGAGGGGGGGTGGGGGCAGCCAACAGTAGAGGGGCTTTTTCACTCATTGGGATCCATCAGAAAATGGAGCAGATTCAATAATACGGAGGTAAAGCGTTGATATGGCCACACACAGACAGAAGGTTTTAAACGAGCTGTGCAATCTAATTGGCCCACCGCCACCATGCATACATTAGGCCTGTGATAAGTGATGTCATCAGTCAGTCATCCTGTCTCGTCTACATTATCATTATCTACAATGAAATGCATTAATGGACGGGAAATTGGATCGTTTGGATCCAACGCACACACACACACACACACACACACGAACACACACACACACGAACGCACACAAACTCCTACTGTGCAATGATGGGCAGTTTAGGTTTGGACGTGCATAATTGGAAATATAGATGTAAATATTGTACCTTCAAACCCACACTACCGAGCACACACACACACACACACACACACACACGCATGTGCGTGCATGCGTGCGTGCATGCGTGCGTGCGCACACACACAAAACACCCATGCAAGTCGAGCAATGCGGCAGAGATCTTTTTTAGATTTTTTTCTCCTCCCCTACTTGGCTGTTTCCATGGCAACAAGCTCCAGTTTCTGGCACTGAAAAGTGGGAACTGACAGGAAGTGTGAGCCGCCTCCAGGGGGCAGCGATGGGAGGGGTGAAGATGGGGTCTTGGGAGGTCTGAGACCGTGCGTACGTGCGTGCGTACGTGCGTGCGTGCGTGTTGGGGGGGGGTTCAGGAGGATCAAGGGGGTGGGGGCACAGTGGAAGCCGGGTTTCAGCGTGTGGTCCAGAGAACACAGTGATAAGCTCCTCTTGCTCTCTCTCTCTGCCTGGCATCTCTCTCTTTCCCCTGTTTTTCTGTCATTCCTCACTCTCTTATATATCTTTCTCTCTCTGTGTGTGTGTGTGTGTGTGTGTGTGTGTGTGTGTGTGTGTGTGTGTGTGTGTGTGTGTGTGTGTGTCTTTCTTTCTTGTCTTTCTTACAATTGTATTTACTCTTCAATGAAAACACCCACTGCCAATGTAAATGGGGAACGGCATGCCTGCACCTCAGGCCCTGACATTTAGGTCAAGGGTGCTTCTTGGAGAAAGACTTGTTGTTGCACATTTCCACCCATGTGCTGTGTGTGTGCGTGTGTGTATGTGTGTGTGTGTGTGTGGCCCTCTGTCAGCCAGATTTGCCAATTCTCATTTCTCTGTCCCAGTTGTTTTTCCCATATGTTTTTCTCTTTCGCCCTCTACCCCCCCTCTCCCCCAGCCAAGGCTGATCCCCCAACTAGCCCTGATCTCTCCGTTTTCTTCATCATTGCCCGCCAACTCTCTGACCTCCCCCCTCCCTCCATCTCTGTTTTGTTCTTCACCCTCTCCTACTGTCCCTTCTTCCCTCCCCCAATGTTTATACAACTTCCCTTTTTCACATTGAGCGAGGTTTCAGGGAAGCTTAAGTCGTGTCTCACTATATTCTTGACAGGGTGACCAAGGCCATGTAAGTGACTGTGAATCTTTCAGTCATGCAGAATTATAACCCAAAACCGTGGCAAAAACACATTACGGATGCAGCACCATGCAACGGTAGGCTTGATTATCTCCCACAAGAAAAGATTTCTTATTTTCTGAACATAACAGTCTGCTGATGCTGTGGAGAATTCACCTGAAGTGAACAGTGATAGATCGCTACTGTCACTGTTTGGGAGCCAACTCAAGGCCAAGTTCTCCTCGACGTGCAATATTAATTCCCCTCTTTGTCACCTTTTTTGCTTTTTTCCCTCTACTTCCATCTATTCCTCCTCTCACATCACTGTCCAGAGTCTCTTGCAATGTGACTTCAACAAACATCTAAGCCCCTTTTCCGCTTCAAATTGTTCCATCAGCTTTAGATGCCTAAGTGCTAAGCGGTACCAGGCCTTTCACTCTCTCCCACTCCGGTCGTTGTCATCTTCTCACCATCATTCCTCTCAGGAATGTCTCTTTCTGTGATGTGCGCTTTTGCCCTGCAGTTCAATATGGCTGAGATCGGTGTAACCGAGAGTACTCCCAGAGCACATGACTTTTAAAGAGCGTTTTATAAATTTAAGCAAAACGTACATGGATTTTAAAAGACTCAGTCACAGCATCTCCTCTCTACTCCCTCCTGATGGATTTGCATGTTTACACAATTTATCAGGCAGCTCACGAGTAAGATTCAGAGTGCGTAGGTGCGAACCAACAATATGTATGAGGAATGAATTTGAACCTGTGACAAAGAGAGAATACTGTTTATGTAAGCATTGACGATACATGTAAGAATGTTAAAAAGTATGAATTTAAGGTTGCAAGAGAGAGGAAAACATATTTTCATCATAGACCTATGCTTCCAACTTCATCCTAAGGTAAGTGCTGTAGCACTTATCTCCTTGGATATAGCAACACACAGCCGAAAAATTGCGACTTTTCTCTCATCGCAACATTTCCCGCTTTCAGGAGATGCACTGTATTTTTGACACATTAAGGCATTATGATGTGGATAAGACTGACAGGGGCGAAGGAGCCCGCAGAGACGCTCCAAAAGCACTGGGACACACTTCATCAGAGCAGTGGGTTGAAGTCTCACTGGCGACCTAGTAGAAACTTCTTCAAATATCTCTGAAGCTTAATGATGAGGTTTTTCTTATTTGTCCTGTAGCTATACTGTGGCCATGCCTCCTAATCCTCCCATGAGACGACTTTCCTCACTGTATTCAGTCTGCCTCATGGTTCCTTCTGTTTCATCATAGCACTCTAATACTTTTTCAACCCCCCCCTCCCCCTATCCACTCCTCCCCCTCGATTTCTCTCAGTCAGTCAGTCAGTCAGTCAGTCAGTCAGTCTGTCTGTCTGTCTCTTCATTCCTGTTTACCTTTGTTCTCCCTTGATGGGACTTAGACAAGCCCAATTCTTCTGACCCTCCGTACCCTGCCTTGCCTCCAGACTTTCCACAGGGATGGACAAATCTGGTGATCGATTCCATCTTCCCTTTCCACACACACACACACACACACACACACACACACACACACACACACACACACACACACACACACACACACACACACACACACACACACACACACACACACACACACACACACACACACACACACACACAACCTCGGCCCAGCTGCCTGCCAGCCAATTACCACACCACAATCCCCCCCACCAGACATGTGCCTCCTATATCCTTGCTGTAGAGAACATGCACACCCCTCTCCTGTTAGGATCCCTGCTTAGCAACCTCTGCTTCCATCACCTTTAATTACCCGCCATGCCAAAGTCCTACCTCCTGGGAGAGGACGGGGGGGGGGGGGTTGTATAGCGCCACCTCCTCTGTCAATCCCTCACCAGCAGTTTCCACTTCTCCAACTTGTTCACAATTATCGCCTGTGCTTCCTTTTTTGTTTTTCCCTCGTCTCCCTGAAGTATTGCTGGAGATTTTTTCATCTCCTGCCGTGGTGCCACAGAACCACCCAAGTCCCTGCCGTGGTGCCACAGAAACCACCCAAGTCCCTGCCGTGGTGCCACAGAACCACCCAAGTCCCTGCAGAGTGAGCTCCCTGCGCTCCTAGACACTTTCCCTGTGAGCTCTAATTAAGGCGTCTCTCATATGAACACCCATTCCTCATTACGCCGGATCCTCTTTGAGCATATTGCAGCCTATAGTGTAGCATGTTCCCATTAAAGACATACTGTATCTATTGCATACCAAACGCCCACCATTTGCTAATGGGTAACCCTGTCATTCACTCTCATGTGTTCTCATGAAAGAAGACATGACGCCATGTTTGTTATTCATTGAAGCACCAGCTCAGGCCAAAGTGCCCATTTTCCTAGTCATTTGTATGCATATTGAGGCATATTTGCTATTCTCATACGCTCCATAATGACTAAAGGGTCTGGGTTATGCATGGCCTGGCCTAGCTGGCCTAGTTGTGCTGTGAGCACAATCCTGCACGTCTGTGATTGTGTTTCAGCGCACGGTGGCCATTTGTCTAGACACATCCAATCAATCCAGGATTGCCCACAAAGAGTCTTCCCTTCCAACTCAGAAACTCATTACATAACAGATATTTATTTCGAGAGGGCCCTTACTGTTCTCTAGATTCTAGATTCCGAACAGCAGTGGGGGTGAGGCAGCATTATATGAAACTGAATGGATAAGCAAGAGTCCTCTCACCCTGCTGAGCGTTCAAGTCTAAGAATGTTATTGTCACATGCTTACAATACTGCTAAAGTATGTTATTGTCACATGCTTACAATACTGCTAAAGTATGTTATTGTCACATGCTTACAATACTGCTAAAGTATGTTATTGTCACATGCTTACAACTGCTCAAGTATGTTATTGTCACGTGTTTACAATACTGCTAAAGAATGCCATTGTCACGTGCTTACAATACTGCTAAAGAATGCCATTGTCACGTGCTTACAATATGCTAAAGAATGTTATGGTCACGTGCTTTAAGATTTTTCTTAAGATTTTAAAATAGTACACATTTTAAATAAAAAGCTTTAATAAACATGATTTGCAAATAGTATAGCTATTTATAGCAACTTGTATCGATGGTAAATGGCACTGTAAGCTTCCAAGGTCAGAGGATGGCTAAACAGCTCCTGTTCTGCTGCTTACTGACTGATACACACTTCCTAATTCAAAGGTCTTTTGAAAGCTTGACAAGACCTACAAGTCAGATCAGGAGGTCCATGGATGTTTACATTTGACCATGCCCTGAAGATGCCAGGGGAGTTTCAAACTGTAGTAAATGGGAGACTAGAAGAGCAGAACTGCAGTACTCGACTAGATGATGCCTATAATAATGATGTTCAAACACTACCAATGCTCACTCAGATCCTACTAACAAGTCCTTGTCCAGAACATAACAGAAACGAGAGGTGTTCTGCAAGACATAGCTTGTTTTATACTGTAGGTGTCAGGTTCTATAACAGTGAATCTGGACATTCTGTCCAATTCATCGCTGATGTTTTGACCCCCTATGCCAGGGGTGCCCAAAAGGTAGATCACAAAGGATGTGCAGGTAGACCACATGACATGCCCCTAAAATATATATAATTTAAATAAAAAAATATATAATTTGGCATCTGACACTTGAATTAACTTGATTGATTGACGTAATAAATGTTGTTAACCCACAACAGATTACTTTGTTTTCAAGAGTGTTGAGCACAAAGATCAGTAGCATTAGAAAGTTACATACAAAAACAAAAACTATTTCCATTTCCCCCCCTATATTTCCCATTCCAAATGTGTTTGTCATGTTCTTTAAACTATTTTCAGCAATGAGATCCTATATTTTTTGGTGGGTAGATCTTGTTGTGCTGGTCATTTGGAAAGTAGCTCTCAAGTCAAAAAACCCTGCCCTATGCCCTACTTGAGGTGACGGCATCGTCCCTCTACAATCCTCATAACAATCTGCCTCACATCCAAGAAGTACCTGTCGGGCTTCAATGTGTTTGTGACCAGTACGTCTTCTCTCTCCCTGGTTCAGAACTTCCCCTTTCAAGTAGAAGTTCAGTCAGTAACATTTCACAAGCGACTTATTTTCTCAGCTATTTTCTTGATTTCGTATTGATTCTCCCTGGTTCCGAGTGGAAAAGCAGAAAAAAGGAACAGAAAGACAGGGAAGCAGGGGTGTGGATTGATTTAAGCGTGACCTCCTGCGGGTGTATTCGGTCAGATGCGTTTTGGGTGAAAATCATTAACCAATTCTGCTCTGCCGCCTGGGAAAAAAGTCGCATACTGATTAGGTTTTGGAAAAAAAGAAAAATCTTCTTTTTTCCTCTTTTTCATATTGAACTTGCAAAATGCTGTGACTTTGAGTTGTTGGTTATTATTGGAAATCATTGAAAGTCATCCATTTGTGAGCTCCAAGCAACCTTTGGAAATGATTGAGGCAAATATCTGTATCCAAAGACCAAAGTACATACAGTATTACAGACTTGTGATGTGCCACACGGCAGTTTTTCCTATGTCTTCTTTCATAAAATCAGCAGCAAAGCAATTGATATATTCCTTGTGTACGGTGCAGGCGGAAAATTAACGTCACGCTTCATGCATTGTCACACAACGCCAACACAGGAGGGGACTATGGGACACATACTGTAGTTGCTAAGCCACACGAATGAGCATCCGAAATGCATCCCCCTAAAAAAATGAAGAGCTGAAATCAAATTGACATGCCATTCAAGTCCATGTAATCAGGCAAGCTATAGTCATTAATTAAGGTTGTGTAGTAGACCTCAAACCCTCAATCCACAAATGGCACAGCTGCATGCAGGAGACTCATCTGTGTACTCTGCGTCCCCACGCTGTATTTCATTTCCTACAACATGCATACTCCAACCAGCACTCGCTCCCTCACCACTCGTCCTTTGGCTTTGGCCAAGCGTGCAAATGGCAAATGGACATTGGGCGCCCCGGCGGCCCTCTTTGCCCATGTCTTATTCATGAGTGTGGGTGTGCGTGTGCCACTCGTCACACACCATGTCAGAAACACACTCTGCCCCATGCATGCTCCAGAGCCAGCCCGCTCCACTATGCCGGCACTTCCCAGCCACTAAAACCCCACCGTGACATTTTCACTTTATTTGCTGCAGCTTTTGAATCCTGCCTGGCAAAGAACATGATAATTGTAATGGCCATCCGTAACAGCAGGAAACACTCAGCGGAAATGTAATCCAATGCTATGTCCGTAAGGCACTCTAGCTAGCCATTTGCCGCTGCTCTATTAACCGCACAGATACTGCAGGGCTAGCATGGTAATGTGATTACTGTTGGTGTTTTCTTGTAGTGACGATGCTATGTAACATACTGTAGTGGTCAGCCAGCTGTCCAAAGGAGGGAGATAGCGAGGCCGACCTCCACCAGAATAATCATAGAAAGCAGTGGGGTGGGGGGGTTAGATGATTACATGGCTCCATGGTGTCATGGTGCCACTTCCCAGTCAGATAAGATAACAGCCGTCTGGCATTCAGAAAGAGAGGTAGCCTACCGGTGCTATTCGCTCTCGAGTCGATAAAGTAATAAAGTTGTATAGGCTTTGCTTAAAGGTCACACCTTGCCAGATGTAGTCGTTGGTTGTTCATGGACACCTTTGTAATGACTACTGGGACCACCACAATATCATCAATATACTGTAGAACACTCGTGCCATATTAAATTGGAGGCCTTAGAGGCCCGTCAATCAGTGCTTGGAGAGTGTATGCTTACTCAGTGGTTCATAGAGCTAACCAATACCATTTATCACTTCCTCAACAAAACAGACGGAATGGTCTGCTTCGTTTTAAATCGTACAGAAACAAGATGCTTTTATGGAATACCAGGCACAAAGTAGATTCTTTTCAGGCAGGAAGAGTCACACAAAATCCTTGGAGTGTGTAAAAATGGACCCAAATGGATCTGTAGAGTCCATTACTGTGCAATAATGGTGCAATCTCTCATTTTTCTGTCAGTCTTCCAATATAGCAGTGCATACCATGGAAATAACTCAGCACAGCCATTCAGTCTCCTTTGTATTGTTCTGTGTTCTATTGTATTCTGAGTAAGCAGACCTAGTTCTTTCTTAGTTCGACCCAAATGTTAAAGCTCTTATTGACGGCAGGTGTTGAACCAGTTTCAGACTTCTTTGTGTCTCAGCGGATTAGAGACCCTGGGCTTTGTTGAACTGAAGAATCACACCTTTATAGCACGCTGTTTCGCTTTAAGACATGGCAGCTTCATTAAGGATCAATTGATCGATTAAATTTTAACGAGACACTAGTGATGGGCTCTCCGCTGGGTTTAAACGTCCAATCCATCATTGCTCTGCTGACCGCCCCCCCCACCCCTTCCCCCTCCCCCCATCCCAATCTTTTTTCTGCTGCTCTATCCATCGCTTCCTCGTAACCGGTTTGGGGAAGAACAAATTACATCTCGATTAAATTTTAATGAAAAGCCATTTGAAAACTTTCTCCATGTCTTCAATGCCTCAATGCCCTGCCGACGTTAACAGAAACAACTTAGTTTCTCTGCGTAGAGGAGAGCATCTAACTGAGGAACCATTTAGACTGTGATTATTACTCCAACTTCCTTTTATTATTCCTGTAGATCAACATGAGTAAGGGGGGGGGGGGGGATGAAACTTGCTGGCTTGGAATAGAGCTCTATCGTATACCACCAACTATCCATATAACCACCTCCCTGATGCTTACTCTGCCACCAGTTCCAACTTAAGTCAAGTCCACGGTTGCAGGACTCAACTCAACTCTAATCCACTTATCTCATTGATTCATCCAACTACCCTCCCTCTCTCTCTCTCTCTCTCTCTCTCTCTCTGCCTCCACTACCTCCCTCATGCAGCCTGGAGATGATATCTTGGGCTTTGCTCCCAAGCTGTTCTGCCTGGCCTTGGTAATTTGCAGTGGCAGGGGTCAGAATGCAGAGTCATGCTGGGGTTGTGGTAAGGGCTCTGGCCTCCCAATTAGGCCTCTCCCTTGATTCCCGAGCCCCTGGGGCCCCTGGGGGCCTCACAATGACAGATTGGTAATTGAATAGATGATTCTTCGTAATGGAGCTTGCGCTGCACCGGCTCCCTCTGTGGGGAGTCTGTGGTAGTGGCGGTACTATACAAGAGGTGTGTGTGTGCTGCGTGTGTGTGTGTGTGTGTGTGTGTGTGTGTGTGTGTGTGTGTGTGTGTGTGTGTGTGTGTGTGTGATATAGCTCTGTCTCATTTAGCAGGGTGCTACACATATTGATACACCAGTGCTGTGCCTTTTTGGAGCACATGCCAATTCAAGCACAGGCTCATTTGGACTGGAGTGCGTGCTCATTTGGAACACGCTGTCATTCGATGCATGTGGCTTTTTGGTCTGGTGTGCGTGAACCAAGCTGTGGCAATGGAGCTTCTTGTTGGTGGCACATGTTTGTTTGTGTGTGTGTGTGTGTGTGTGTGTGTGTGTGTGTGTGTGCTCATCCTCTGACTGTTCCACTGCTCTTTAATGAACTGTGCAAAGTTTTGGAGCAGTAGGTGACTAACAGACTGGTCCCTGCCAAAGCCCTGTCACCAGCCAAGCACACTCACACACACACACACACACACACACACACACACACACACAATGATTCACATTGTGCAGGTGTGCGTGTGCCTGCTGGCATATGCGTGTGTGTGTGTGTGTGTGTGTGTGTGTGTGTGTGTGTGTGTGTGTGTGTGTGTGTGTGTGTGTGTGTGTGTGTGTGAGTGAGTATACTGTATACTAATTTAAAAGCACACTGTATTATATCTTATCTCATTGGTATACGTAGTTAGTAATGTGGCCTTCTGGAGCGAGAGGCCGTTCTAAAGGCGTGGCGGTTCAGAGCGTGTGGCCATCGGGAGCACATGGCCGCTCTGAGAGCATGGACGTTCGGAGCGCATGTGGAATGGAATGTTCAACATGGGCAGATTGCTCGGACTCTAGAAATAGTGGTTACAGCGTTATCAAGAACCACTCATCCGATCAACTTCACACTCAACCCTTGGATCCTAAACAAATGTTTAAAAGTGGTTCATAAAATATACGATTTTCAATTCGATTAGAAAATGTTGCCGTTTTTGACAACATTTCGGTCAAAACATCGGTAATCGTCACTGGGCTAGACTTCTCTAAAATTGGGATCTGCGTCTGACCCAAAAATCTGTGATTGGTTGAGCTCTCTCGTGTGTGTGTTCCACTGCTCCTTAATGACCCATGCAGAGTTTGGAAGCTGGGGGTGTCATGGCATCATGACTAACAGTCTGGGCAGACTGGCTCCTGCCAAAGCCCTGTCGCCAGCCAAGCACACCTGCACATGCACGCACTCATGCATGCGCGCACTGCACGCGCACATACATAATGCAAATATACAAAAATATATCAAATATCATCTGTCTGTTAGACGGATGATACGTTCTGTTCTTAGATTACTTATGATCCTAAATTACTCTAGATGCATTTGATGTATTACCTATTTGTATTACCTTGTAAGTCGCTCTGGATTTAGATCGCTCTAAATGCCTGAATTGTAAAGTGTAATATACAGTATTCAAACATACACATACACATGCAATATAATGTATTCATGTTTCTACGTCTTACATCTATCTTCACAATGACTTGTTTTATAATGAATTTAGAAGAAGTGCGCGTCTTACGACGACTTAAGTGCATCTGGATGCAGAAGATGAATATGTCTATTCTCTGTGTGTGTGTGTGTGTGTGTGTGTGTGTGTGTGTGTGTGTGTGTGTGTGTGTGTGTGTGTGTGTGTGGTGTGTGGTGCGTGGTGTGTGTGGTGTGTGTGTGTGTGTGTGTGTGTGTGTGTGTGTGTGTGTGTGTGTGCGTGTGTGTGCGTGCGTGTGGTGTGTGGTGTGTGTGTGTGTGTGTGTGTGTGTGTGTGTGTGTGTGTGTGTGTGTGTGTGTGTGTGTGCGTGCGTGCGTGCGTGTGTGTGTGTGTGAGGGCCGGGCATGCATATTGCAGGTACAACAGCAAAAATAGACCTGAGGTTCAAGGATATTTAAGTAGAAACTTGTGTAGACAAAAGTGCAAGCTTGAGTGGTGTGTTGTGTTGCGTGTTGTGTGTGCGCACGCCAGCACACGTGTGTGTACACACACACACACGTGTGCATGTGTGTTTACACACTAACATCCTCAGGGCTGTATTTTGCGTGTCTTAAGTACCAGGTCTTATTCCCTAACTTGAGTAAACTAAAGACCTGGAGTCGTGATCAATGCCATTTGGCTATTCTGAGTGGCCAAAGAGCATTGATCACGCCTCCAGGTCTTTAGTTTACTCAAGTTAGGGAATAAGACCTGGTACTTAAGACACGCAAAATACAGCCTTCAGTGTTCATTAAACTCTGGGAGTGAGAAAATAGACCCAAAGTGGTCCAGGCGCATGCCACACATAGGCTTTGGCCTGACAGCACGTGGTGTGTTCGAGTCCCGTTCATAACGACCTTTGCTGCATGCCTCTGCCTATTTCCTGTCCATCTTCACTTGATACGTACTATCAATAAAGGCAGAAAAACCAAGAAAATCTCTTACATTTTTTAAGTAGACCCAAAGGGTTGTGTAAATTTCTTTTTTTTTTGTCCATTTTCACCCTCTTAGAGTTAAGTGAACACTGAGGACTTTAATGTGCATGGGACATGGGTGCATGTACACTACAGTATGCAGCTGCGTTTCAGTGCAGGTGAGTGATGAGGACTGCAGTGCGTGTTGCAGTGCACGTTGGTGGAGAACCAGTGGTTAGAAATCACCGGGGGACTCTGGTGACTCCCAGTGCCCCATATAGATCTCTCCTCACAACCCCCTCCCCTCTCCTCCCCTCTCCTCACAACCCCCTCCCCTCTCCTCACAACCCACTCTCCTCTCCTCTCCTCTCCTCCCCTCCCCTCGAAGATAGAAAGTGAAAGAGAGCGCGTGGAAAGCGAGAGAGAGAGAAGCCTCGCATCCTTTTAACTGGGGCTCATAAATCACAGACAGGCATGGCAGGATTATGTTGTCAAGTAAAAAAAAGTGTGCGTCTGTGTGTGCGTGTGCGTGTGCGTGTGTGTGTGTGTGTGTGTGTGTGTTTACACAAGTGCATGCAGGTGTGTGTGTGTGTGTGTGTGTGTGTGTGTGTGTGCATGTATGAAGTGTGCAGTTGTGCATGCTTGCGTTCATGCAGCCGGGTGTGTGCGTGTGTGTAGTAAGATGGTCCTGAGACACGTGGCGAGGTACAGTACTGACACTGCACTGTTGTTTCCTACAGAAAGGATGCATAATGCACGGTAACACCACACCGTAACACCACACCGTAACACCACAGCAACGCATCTGTTTGCTACAGAAATTATGCATAATGCCAACGGTAACACCACAGCAAAGCATCTGCAGGTTGAATAAAGGATGCATAATGTCACGGTAACACCACACAAAGAAGGAACAATGGAGTTATCAGAACAAGGAACATTGGCAGAACCAGATATAAAGGCATTGAGAGAGAGAGAGAGAGAGAGAGAGAGAGAGAGAGAGAGAGAGAGAGAGAGCGAGAGAGAGAGAGGGAAAGAGAGCGTGCGTGCGTGTGTGTGTGTGTGTGTGTGTGTGTGTGTGTGCATGCATGCGCGTCTGTGTTTGTGTGTGCGTGCATGTGCGTGTGCGTGTGTTTGTGAGAGCGAACGGGAGCGAGGGGAATGTTCAATAGAGAGTGAGACGAATTATTTTGATTTGAGTAGCAAAACACGAGACACTCATCAGGCAAAGAGTCAACGGTGCAACAACAACAACAGCAGTGTTTTGCTAGCAAGGTGAACAGCGGTGGGAGTATATTTAGACGCAGAGATGAAAAGACGGGGCAAATGAGAGAAAGATGGAAGGACTTGAGTGTCACATTGCACATCTGTAGGTGAATTGAGTGTCACATTGCACATCTGTAGGTGAATTGAGTGTCCCATTGCACATCTGTGGTTGAATTGAGTGTCCCATTGCACATCTGTGGTTGCGGCCACCAATCAATTATTAACGGGATGCAGATTAGCAGCCGAACAAACAAATGATATAACAGTGGCTGGCTATCCTTTCTGCTGCATCGACCATGCCAACCAAAATGATGGCGAAGAGATCAAAGACAAAGAAAGAGGCTGGAAGAGGAAGAGAGATGAAATGTGAGACGTGAAGAAAATGAAAGTTTGAGCAGCCTTACGTGCTAATGTTTGTTTATCCCACCGGGAAAGTATTGAATCAGGGACAAGGCCAGTTGTCAGGGGACTTTATTGGCAAGTTAGGAGAAGGACGTCCTAATGTGCGCGTGTGTGTGTATTGTGTGTGTGTGTCGAGAGAGAGAGAGGAGAAGGAAAGGAAGTAGGGTACTGTTCCACTTACAGTTATGCTGACTATGCAAGTTTAGTTTGGCAGTTTTATATTGTGTTGTCGAAGGCCAAGCCTCCATAGGATTAGTCCTTTTGTACACTCCATGTACCGGTATGTATATGGTATACTGTACGTATGTACAGCATGCATGTATACGTATGTACTATATAAACTGTATGTAAAAGAATCAAGAGGGTGATTTGTCTGTCTCAGGTCAAGTGAGTCAAGTCAGTGCAGCAGTTTTTCAGTTTTAAACACATTTCTAATCTCTCAAGCAAACCTTTACACACTTTGTGAAGTTTTCAGATGGAGGACAAAGTTTGATGTGGTTGAATGCTGTTTGCAGACAGCATCGATCTCTTTTAACACCAGACTTTTGTGTTGTTTGCAAATCATTGCAAAAACAGTGCACTACAATCTTGGCATCAACTGGTGGACTGGTCATTTTTCGACTCGGTAACAAACGATGGGACTATTTTCAGCAGGATTTTCATGACATGGAGGTACAATTAAGACGCTGTGATTTTTCAAAGGTTAGTGTAAACATCTGCAGGGACTGTAAAACTTCTTATGATTTATAACGCCTTAAAGGTGTTAAGCAGCGGTTCTCAACATTTTCATGTGAAGGACCCTCAAGTTGGATGTATTTGGCCACAGCCCCCAAAAGAGACGATTTGTATTATGGTACCGGTCATTGTAACATGACTTATGAGACCATGTAGTAATTCATAATAACTGCTCATAATGTAATTATGCCTCATAATGTAATAAATATAATATGTTGTTTATCTGTGAAAGTTGCACTGTGCAGATTGATGTTGAACTGGTCTACATTTGCAAGAATCAGGCGAGGATGATTGTTAATGGTAGAATACTGTTCTGCTACACAAAGCGTAGGTGTGAAATGGCATGAACTAATGATAGGCCATGAAAAGAGTCAGTCAACACAGGGGAAAGGCCTAATGGATATATCCACTTTAAGCCTCCACATCAATGTGGTTCGTGTTTTCCCAGACCGACCAGAAACCCATGGTGTGTACACTTCTTTGTTCATGCTGTTCTTTTCTAAAATGTCAAGAGGAGCACAAAGGCGCAGCGAAACGCAATGTCCGCTGCACGCTCTCCCCAAAAAGTTTGGTAGAATGGACAGAGGACTTGAACTATAATGACTTCTGTGTGGGAGAACAGCTTTCACCTGGGGCGCTGAAAACAACCAGCAGCATTGTCGAGGGAGACGATGATGATGACGAGGCAATTTGTTCATGGAGGGGAAAGAGTTGGCGGGACAGGAAGGGTGAAAGAGGAGTAGAAATGAGAGCCTCTAAGAGAAAGCGAGAGAGGGAGTGAGAAAGTGACGAAGGCTTATAGGGGAAATATTGCTTGCCATGCAATTGGATAATAGTTCAACTCTTGGGCGAGCAAACATCTGGGACGCCCTTGAGTTAGTACAATTAACCTATAGCCTTACGGCTGCTATACATAGCTCTCTATAGGCCACCAGCATAGTAAACGCAGCTCATTCCGTGTGTGCTCCTTAAAATTCCCCAGAAATCATAAATCATTCAGTGCTACTTCAGGATGCGCTGACCATATATGGATGCCCACACACACAGTCTGCACAGAATACAACACACAGTGCTTCCCATCGGCTCAAAGCGAACACCGTCCACG
>NC_137868.1:13842384-14029884 GCF_963924005.1 Protomyctophum bolini
AAATGATGAGAAACGAGGCTAACTTTTTTTTTCAAAATTTCAAAAACATGGGCTATAACCTTTCGTTTTTGTCATTTTGTCATTTTTTTCAAATCTTCAAAAATGATGAAAAACGGCACGCTATAGTATGCCGTACGATATGGGCTATAGCCCATGGTCCAAAATGATGAGAAACGAGGCTAACTTTTTTTTTTCAAAATTTCAAAAAACATGGGATATAACCTTTCGTTTTTGTCATTTCGTCATTTTTTCAAATCTTCAAAAATGATGAAAAACGGCGTGCTATAGTATGCCGTACGATATGGGCTATAGCCCATGGTCCAAAATGATGAGAAACGAGGCTAACTTTTTTTTTCAAAATTTCAAAAACATGGGCTATAACCTTTCGTTTTTGTCATTTCGTCATTTTTTTCAAATCTTCAAAAATGATGAAAAACGGCGCGCTATAGTATGCCGTACGATATGGGCTATAGCCCATGGTCCAAAATGATGAGAAACGAGGCTAACTTTTTTTTTCAAAATTTCAAAAAACATGGGCTATAACCTTTCGTTTTTGTCATTTTGTCATTTTTTTCAAATCTTCAAAAATGATGAAAAACGGCGCGCTATAGTATGCCGTACGATATGGGCTATAGCCCATGGTCCAAAATGATGAGAAACGAGGCTAACTTTTTTTTTCAAAATTTCAAAAAACATGGGCTATAACCTTTCGTTTTTGTCATTTCGTAATTTTTTTCAAATCTTCAAAAATGATGAAAAACGGCGCGCTATAGTATGCCGTACGATATGGGCTATAGCCCATGGTCCAAAATGATGAGAAACGAGGCTAACTTTTTTTTTCAAAATTTCAAAAAACATGGGCTATAACCTTTCGTTTTTGTCATTTCGTCATTTTTTTCAAATCTTTAAAAATGATGAAAAACGGCGCGCTATAGAATGCCGTACGATATGGGCTATAGCCCATGGTCCAAAATGATGAGAAACGAGGCTAACTTTTTTTTTTCAAAATTTCAAAAAACATGGGCTATAACCTTTCGTTTTTGTCATTTTGTCATTTTTTTCAAATCTTCAAAAATGACGAAAAACGGCGCGCTATAGTATGCCGTACGATATGGGCTATAGCCCATGGTCCAAAATGATGAGAAACGAGGCTAACTTTTTTTTTCAAAATTTCAAAAACATGGGCTATAACCTTTCGTTTTTGTCATTTTGTCATTTTTTTCAAATCTTCAAAAATGATGAAAAACGGCGCGCTATAGTATGCCGTACGATATGGGCTATAGCCCATGGTCCAAAATGATGAGAAACGAGGCTAACTTTTTTTTTCAAAATTTCAAAAAACATGGGCTATAACCTTTCGTTTTTGTCATTTTGTCATTTTTTTCAAATCTTCAAAAATGATGAAAAACGGCGCGCTATAGTATGCCGTACGATATGGGCTATAGCCCATGGTCCAAAATGATGAGAAACGAGGCTAACTTTTTTTTTCAAAATTTCAAAAAACATAGGCTATAACCTTTCGTTTTTGTCATTTTGTCATTTTTTTCAAATCTTCAAAAATGATGAAAAACGGCGCGCTATAGTATGCCGTACGATATGGGCTATAGCCCATGGTCCAAAATGATGAGAAACGAGGCTAACTTTTTTTTTTCAAAATTTCAAAGAACATGGGCTATAACCTTTCGTTTTTGTCATTTTGTCATTTTTTTCAAATCTTCAAAAATGATGAAAAACGGCGCGCTATAGTATGCCGTACGATATGGGCTATAGCCCATGGTCCAAAATGATGAGAAACGAGGCTAACTTTTTTTTTCAAAATTTCAAAAAACATGGGCTATAACCTTTCGTTTTTGTCATTTCGTCATTTTTTCAAATCTTCAAAAATGATGAAAAACGGCGCGCTATAGTATGCCGTACGATATGGGCTATAGCCCATGGTCCAAAATGATGAGAAACGAGGCTAACTTTTAGTTAGCCTCGTTTCTCATCATTTCGGACCATCATTTTGGACCTTTAAAAATGATGAAAAACGGCGCGCTATAGAATGCCGTACGATATGGGCTATAGCCCATGGTCCAAAATGATGAGAAACGAGGCTAACTTTTTTTTTCAAAATTTCAAAAAACATGGGCTATAACCTTTCGTTTTTGTCATTTCGTCATTTTTTTCAAATCTTTAAAAATGATGAAAAACGGCGCGCTATAGAATGCCGTACGATATGGGCTATAGCCCATGGTCCAAAATGATGAGAAACGAGGCTAACTTTTTTTTCCAAAATTTCAAAAAACATGGGCTATAACCTTTCGTTTTTGTCATTTTGTAATTTTTTTCAAATCTTCAAAAATGACGAAAAACGGCGCGCTATAGTATGCCGTACGATATGGGCTATAGCCCATGGTCCAAAATGATGAGAAACGAGGCTAACTTTTTTTTTCAAAATTTCAAAAACATGGGCTATAACCTTTCGTTTTTGTCATTTCGTCATTTTTTTCAAATCTTCAAAAATGATGAAAAACGGCGCGCTATAGTATGCCGTACGATATGGGCTATAGCCCATGGTCCAAAATGATGAGAAACGAGGCTAACTTTTTTTTTCAAAATTTAAAAAAACATGGGCTATAACCTTTCGTTTTTGTCATTTTGTCATTTTTTTCAAATCTTCAAAAATGATGAAAAACGGCGCGCTATAGTATGCCGTACGATATGGGCTATAGCCCATGGTCCAAAATGATGAGAAACGAGGCTAACTTTTTTTTTCAAAATTTCAAAAAACATGGGCTATAACCTTTCGTTTTTGTCATTTCGTAATTTTTTCAAATCTTTAAAAATGACGAAAAACGGCGCGCTATAGAATGCCGTACGATATGGGCTATAGCCCATGGTCCAAAATGATGAGAAACGAGGCTAACTTTTTTTTTCAAAATTTCAAAAAACATGGGCTATAACCTTTCGTTTTTGTCATTTTGTCATTTTTTTCAAATCTTCAAAAATGATGAAAAACGGCGCGCTATAGTATGCCGTACGATATGGGCTATAGCCCATGGTCCAAAATGATGAGAAACGAGGCTAACTTTTTTTTTCAAAATTTCAAAAACATGGGCTATAACCTTTCGTTTTTGTCATTTTGTCATTTTTTTCAAATCTTCAAAAATGATGAAAAACGGCGCGTTATAGTATGCCGTACGATATGGGCTATAGCCCATGGTCCAAAATGATGAGAAACGAGGCTAACTTTTTTTTTCAAAATTTCAAAAAACATGGGCTATAACCTTTCGTTTTTGTCATTTCGTCATTTTTTTCAAATCTTCAAAAATGATGAAAAACGGCGCGCTATAGTATGCCGTACGATATGGGCTATAGCCCATGGTCCAAAATGATGAGAAACGAGGCTAACTTTTTTTTTCAAAATTTCAAAAAACATGGGCTATAACCTTTCGTTTTTGTCATTTCGTCATTTTTTTCAAATCTTCAAAAATGATGAAAAACGGCGCGCTATAGTATGCCGTACGATATGGGCTATAGCCCATGGTCCAAAATGATGAGAAACGAGGCTAACTTTTTTTTTCAAAATTTCAAAAAACATGGGCTATAACCTTTCGTTTTTGTCATTTTGTCATTTTTTTCAAATCTTCAAAAATGATGAAAAACGGCGCGCTATAGTATGCCGTACGATATGGGCTATAGCCCATGGTCCAAAATGATGAGAAACGAGGCTAACTTTTTTTTTCAAAATTTAAAAAAACATGGGCTATAACCTTTCGTTTTTGTCATTTTGTCATTTTTTTCAAATCTTCAAAAATGATGAAAAACGGCGCGCTATAGTATGCCGTACGATATGGGCTATAGCCCATGGTCCAAAATGATGAGAAACGAGGCTAACTTTTTTTTCCAAAATTTCAAAAAACATGGGCTATAACCTTTCGTTTTTGTCATTTTGTCATTTTTTTCAAATCTTCAAAAATGATGAAAAACGGCGCGCTATAGTATGCCGTACGATATGGGCTATAGCCCATGGTCCAAAATGATGAGAAACGAGGCTAACTTTTTTTTTCAAAATTTCAAAAACATGGGCTATAACCTTTCGTTTTTGTCATTTTGTCATTTTTTTCAAATCTTCAAAAATGATGAAAAACGGCGCGTTATAGTATGCCGTACGATATGGGCTATAGCCCATGGTCCAAAATGATGAGAAACGAGGCTAACTTTTTTTTTCAAAATTTCAAAAAACATGGGCTATAACCTTTCGTTTTTGTCATTTCGTCATTTTTTTCAAATCTTCAAAAATGATGAAAAACGGCGCGCTATAGTATGCCGTACGATATGGGCTATAGCCCATGGTCCAAAATGATGAGAAACGAGGCTAACTTTTTTTTTCAAAATTTCAAAAAACATGGGCTATAACCTTTCGTTTTTGTCATTTCGTCATTTTTTTCAAATCTTCAAAAATGATGAAAAACGGCGCGCTATAGTATGCCGTACGATATGGGCTATAGCCCATGGTCCAAAATGATGAGAAACGAGGCTAACTTTTTTTTTCAAAATTTCAAAAAACATGGGCTATAACCTTTCGTTTTTGTCATTTTGTCATTTTTTTCAAATCTTCAAAAATGATGAAAAACGGCGCGCTATAGTATGCCGTACGATATGGGCTATAGCCCATGGTCCAAAATGATGAGAAACGAGGCTAACTTTTTTTTTCAAAATTTAAAAAAACATGGGCTATAACCTTTCGTTTTTGTCATTTTGTCATTTTTTTCAAATCTTCAAAAATGATGAAAAACGGCGCGCTATAGTATGCCGTACGATATGGGCTATAGCCCATGGTCCAAAATGATGAGAAACGAGGCTAACTTTTTTTTCCAAAATTTCAAAAAACATGGGCTATAACCTTTCGTTTTTGTCATTTTGTCATTTTTTTCAAATCTTCAAAAATGATGAAAAACGGCGCGCTATAGTATGCCGTACGATATGGGCTATAGCCCATGGTCCAAAATGATGAGAAACGAGGCTAACTTTTTTTTTCAAAATTTCAAAAACATGGGCTATAACCTTTCGTTTTTGTCATTTTGTCATTTTTTTCAAATCTTCAAAAATGATGAAAAACGGCGCGTTATAGTATGCCGTACGATATGGGCTATAGCCCATGGTCCAAAATGATGAGAAACGAGGCTAACTTTTTTTTTCAAAATTTCAAAAAACATGGGCTATAACCTTTCGTTTTTGTCATTTCGTCATTTTTTTCAAATCTTCAAAAATGATGAAAAACGGCGCGCTATAGTATGCCGTACGATATGGGCTATAGCCCATGGTCCAAAATGATGAGAAACGAGGCTAACTTTTTTTTTCAAAATTTCAAAAAACATGGGCTATAACCTTTCGTTTTTGTCATTTCGTCATTTTTTTCAAATCTTCAAAAATGATGAAAAACGGCGCGCTATAGTATGCCGTACGATATGGGCTATAGCCCATGGTCCAAAATGATGAGAAACGAGGCTAACTTTTTTTTTCAAAATTTCAAAAAACATGGGCTATAACCTTTCGTTTTTGTCATTTTGTCATTTTTTTCAAATCTTCAAAAATGATGAAAAACGGCGCGCTATAGTATGCCGTACGATATGGGCTATAGCCCATGGTCCAAAATGATGAGAAACGAGGCTAACTTTTTTTTTCAAAATTTAAAAAAACATGGGCTATAACCTTTTGTTTTTGTCATTTTGTCATTTTTTTCAAATCTTCAAAAATGATGAAAAACGGCGCGCTATAGTATGCCGTACGATATGGGCTATAGCCCATGGTCCAAAATGATGAGAAACGAGGCTAACTTTTTTTTTCAAAATTTCAAAAAACATGGGCTATAACCCATCGTTTTTGTCATTTCGTATTTTTTTCAAATCTTTAAAAATGATGAAAAACGGCGCGCTATAGTATGCCGTACGATATGGGCTATAGCCCATGGTCCAAAATGATGAGAAACGAGGCTAACTTTTTTTTTCAAAATTTCAAAAAACATGGGCTATAACCTTTCGTTTTTGTCATTTTGTCATTTTTTTCAAATCTTCAAAAATGACGAAAAACGGCGCGCTATAGTATGCCGTACGATATGGGCTATAGCCCATGGTCCAAAATGATGAGAAACGAGGCTAACTTTTTTTTTCAAAATTTCAAAAAACATGGGCTATAACCCATCGTTTTTGTCATTTCGTAATTTTTTTCAAATCTTTAAAAATGATGAAAAACGGCGCGCTATAGTATGCCGTACGATATGGGCTATAGCCCATGGTCCAAAATGATGAGAAACGAGGCTAACTTTTTTTTTCAAAATTTCAAAAAACATGGGCTATAACCCATCGTTTTTGTCATTTCGTAATTTTTTTCAAATCTTTAAAAATGATGAAAAACGGCGCGCTATAGTATGCCGTACGATATGGGCTATAGCCCATGGTCCAAAATGATGAGAAACGAGGATAACTTTTTTTTTCAAAATTTCAAAAAACATGGGCTATAACCTTTCGTTTTTGTCATTTCGTCATTTTTTTCAAATCTTCAAAAATGATGAAAAACGGCGCGCTATAGTATGCCGTACGATATGGGCTATAGCCCATGGTCCAAAATGATGAGAAACGAGGCTAACTTTTTTTTTTCAAAATTTCAAAAAACATGGGCTATAACCTTTCGTTTTTGTCATTTCGTCATTTTTTTCAAATCTTCAAAAATGATGAAAAACGGCGCGCTATAGTATGCCGTACGATATGGGCTATAGCCCATGGTCCAAAATGATGAGAAACGAGGCTAACTTTTTTTTTCAGAATTTCAAAAAACATGGGCTATAACCTTTCGTTTTTGTCATTTTGTCATTTTTTTCAAATCTTTAAAAATGATGAAAACGGCGCGCTATAGTATGCCGTACGATATGGGCTATAGCCCATGGTCCAAAATGATGAGAAACGAGGCTAACTTTTTTTTTCAAAATTTCAAAAAACATGGGCTATAACCTTTAGTTTTTGTCATTTTTTTCAAATCTTCAAAAATGATGAAAAACGGCGCGCTATAGTATGCCGTACGATATGGGCTATAGCCCATGGTCCAAAATGATGAGAAACGAGGCTAACCTTTTTTTTCAAAATTTCAAAAAACATGGGCTATAACCCATCGTTTTTGTCATTTCGTAATTTTTTCAAATCTTTAAAAATGATGAAAAACGGCGCGCTATAGTATGCCGTACGATATGGGCTATAGCCCATGGTCCAAAATGATGAGAAACGAGGCTAACTTTTTTTTTCAAAATTTCAAAAAACATGGGCTATAACCTTTCGTTTTTGTCATTTCGTCATTTTTTTCAAATCTTCAAAAATGATGAAAAACGGCGCGCTATAGTATGCCGTACGATATGGGCTATAGCCCATGGTCCAAAATGATGAGAAACGAGGCTAACTTTTTTTTCAAAATTTCAAAAAACATGGGCTATAACCTTTCGTTTTTGTCATTTCGTCATTTTTTTCAAATCTTCAAAAATGATGAAAAACGGCGCGCTATAGTATGCCGTACGATATGGGCTATAGCCCATGGTCCAAAATGATAAGAAACGAGGCTAACTTTTTTTTTCAAAATTTCAAAAAACATGGGCTATAACCCATCGTTTTTGTCATTTCGTAATTTTTTCAAATCTTTAAAAATGATGAAAAACGGCGCGCTATAGTATGCCGTACGATATGGGCTATAGCCCATGGTCCAAAATGATGAGAAACGAGGCTAACTTTTTTTTTCAAAATTTCAAAAAACATGGGCTATAACCTTTCGTTTTTGTCATTTCGTCATTTTTTCAAATCTTCAAAAATGATGAAAAACGGCGCGCTATAGTATGCCGTACGATATGGGCTATAGCCCATGGTCCAAAATGATGAGAAACGAGGCTAACTTTTTTTTTCAAAATTTCAAAAAACATGGGCTATAACCTTTCGTTTTTGTCATTTCGTAATTTTTTTCAAATCTTTAAAAATGACGAAAAACGGCGCGCTATAGAATGCCGTACGATATGGGCTATAGCCCATGGTCCAAAATGATGAGAAACGAGGCTAACTTTTTTTTTCAAAATTTCAAAAAACATGGGCTATAACCTTTCGTTTTTGTCATTTTGTCATTTTTTTCAAATCTTCAAAAATGATGAAAAACGGCGCGCTATAGTATGCCGTACGATATGGGCTATAGCCCATGGTCCAAAATGATGAGAAACGAGGCTAACTTTTTTTTTCAAAATTTCAAAAAACATGGGCTATAACCTTTCGTTTTTGTCATTTCGTAATTTTTTTCAAATCTTTAAAAATGACGAAAAACGGCGCGCTATAGAATGCCGTACGATATGGGCTATAGCCCATGGTCCAAAATGATGAGAAACGAGGCTAACTTTTTTTTTCAAAATTTCAAAAAACATGGGCTATAACCTTTCGTTTTTGTCATTTTGTCATTTTTTTCAAATCTTCAAAAATGATGAAAAACGGCGCGCTATAGTATGCCGTACGATATGGGCTATAGCCCATGGTCCAAAATGATGAGAAACGAGGCTAACCTTTTTTTTCAAAATTTCAAAAAACATGGGCTATAACCTTTCGTTTTTGTCATTTCGTCATTTTTTTCAAATCTTCAAAAATGATGAAAAACGGCGCGCTATAGTATGCCGTACGATATGGGCTATAGCCCATGGTCCAAAATGATGAGAAACGAGGCTAACTTTTTTTTTCAAAATTTCAAAAAACATGGGCTATAACCTTTCGTTTTTGTCATTTTGTCATTTTTTTCAAATCTTCAAAAATGATGAAAAACGGCGCGCTATAGTATGCCGTACGATATGGGCTATAGCCCATGGTCCAAAATGATGAGAAACGAGGCTAACTTTTTTTTTCAAAATTTCAAAAAACATGGGCTATAACCTTTCGTTTTTGTCATTTCGTCATTTTTTTCAAATCTTCAAAAATGATGAAAAACGGCGCGCTATAGTATGCCGTACGATATGGGCTATAGCCCATGGTCCAAAATGATGAGAAACGAGGCTAACTTTTCTTTTTCAAAATTTCAAAAACATGGGCTATAACCTTTCGTTTTTGTCATTTTGTCATTTTTTTCAAATCTTCAAAAATGATGAAAAACGGCGCGCTATAGTATGCCGTACGATATGGGCTATAGCCCATGGTCCAAAATGATGAGAAACGAGGCTAACTTTTTTTTTCAAAATTTCAAAAAACATGGGCTATAACCTTTCGTTGTTGTCATTTTGTCATTTTTTTCAAATCTTCAAAAATGATGAAAACGGCGCGCTATAGTATGCCGTACGATATGGGCTATAGCCCATGGTCCAAAATGATGAGAAACGAGGCTAACTTTTTTTTTCAAAATTTCAAAAACATGGGCTATAACCTTTCGTTTTTGTCATTTCGTAATTTTTTTCAAATCTTCAAAAATGATGAAAAACGGCGCGCTATAGTATGCCGTACGATATGGGCTATAGCCCATGGTCCAAAATGATGAGAAACGAGGCTAACTTTTTTTTTCAAAATTTCAAAAAACATGGGCTATAACCTTTCGTTTTTGTCATTTCGTAATTTTTTTCAAATCTTTAAAAATGACGAAAAACGGCGCGCTATAGAATGCCGTACGATATGGGCTATAGCCCATGGTCCAAAATGATGAGAAACGAGGCTAACTTTTTTTTTCAAAATTTCAAAAAACATGGGCTATAACCTTTCGTTTTTGTCATTTTGTCATTTTTTTCAAATCTTCAAAAATGATGAAAAACGGCGCGCTATAGTATGCCGTACGATATGGGCTATAGCCCATGGTCCAAAATGATGAGAAACGAGGCTAACTTTTTTTTTCAAAATTTCAAAAAACATGGGCTATAACCTTTCGTTTTTGTCATTTCGTCATTTTTTTCAAATCTTCAAAAATGATGAAAAACGGCGCGCTATAGTATGCCGTACGATATGGGCTATAGCCCATGGTCCAAAATGATGAGAAACGAGGCTAACTTTTTTTTCCAAAATTTCAAAAAACATGGGCTATAACCTTTCGTTTTTGTCATTTCGTAATTTTTTCAAATCTTTAAAAATGGTGAAAAACGGCGCGCTATAGAATGCCGTACGATATGGGCTATAGCCCATGGTCCAAAATGATGAGAAACGAGGCTAACTTTTTTTTTCAAAATTTCAAAAAACATGGGCTATAACCTTTCGTTTTTGTCATTTTGTCATTTTTTTCAAATCTTCAAAAATGATGAAAAACGGCGCGCTATAGTATGCCGTACGATATGGGCTATAGCCCATGGTCCAAAATGATGAGAAACGAGGCTAACTTTTTTTTTCAAAATTTCAAAAAACATGGGCTATAACCTTTAGTTTTTGTCATTTTTTTCAAATCTTCAAAAATGATGAAAAACGGCGCGCTATAGTATGCCGTACGATATGGGCTATAGCCCATGGTCCAAAATGATGAGAAACGAGGCTAACTTTTTTTTTCAAAATTTCAAAAAACATAGGCTATAACCTTTCGTTTTTGTCATTTTGTCATTTTTTTCAAATCTTCAAAAATGATGAAAAACGGCGCGCTATAGTATGCCGTACGATATGGGCTATAGCCCATGGTCCAAAATGATGAGAAACGAGGCTAACTTTTTTTTTCAAAATTTCAAAAAACATGGGCTATAACCTTTCGTTTTTGTCATTTCGTCATTTTTTTCAAATCTTTAAAAATGATGAAAAACGGTGCGCTATAGAATGCCGTACGATATGGGCTATAGCCCATGGTCCAAAATGATGAGAAACGAGGCTAACTTTTTTTTTCAAAATTTCAAAAAACATGGGCTATAACCTTTCGTTTTTGTCATTTTGTCATTTTTTTCAAATCTTCAAAAATGATGAAAAACGGCGCGCTATAGTATGCCGTACGATATGGGCTATAGCCCATGGTCCAAAATGATGAGAAACGAGGCTAACTTTTTTTTTCAAAATTTCAAAAAACATGGGCTATAACCTTTCGTTTTTGTCATTTCGTCATTTTTTTCAAATCTTCAAAAATGATGAAAAACGGCGCGCTATAGTATGCCGTACGATATGGGCTATAGCCCATGGTCCAAAATGATGAGAAACGAGGCTAACTTTTTTTTTCAAAATTTCAAAAAACATGGGCTATAACCTTTCGTTTTTGTCATTTCGTCATTTTTTTCAAATCTTGAAAAATGATGAAAAACGGCGCGCTATAGAATGCCGTACGATATGGGCTATAGCCCATGGTCCAAAATGATGAGAAACGAGGCTAACTCTTTTTTTTCAAAATTTCAAAAAACATGGGATATAACCTTTCGTTTTTGTCATTTTGTCATTTTTTTCAAATCTTCAAAAATGACGAAAAACGGCGCGCTATAGTATGCCGTACGATATGGGCTATAGCCCATGGTCCAAAATGATGAGAAACGAGGCTAACTTTTTTTTTCAAAATTTCAAAAACATGGGCTATAACCTTTCGTTTTTGTCATTTCGTCATTTTTTTCAAATCTTCAAAAATTATGAAAAACGGCGCGCTATAGTATGCCGTACGATATGGCCTATAGCCCATGGTCCAAAATGATGAGAAACGAGGCTAACTTTTTTTTTCAAAATTTCAAAAAACATGGGCTATAACCTTTCGTTTTTGTCATTTCGTCATTTTTTTCAAATCTTCAGAAATTATGAAAAACGGCGCGCTATAGTATGCCGTACGATATGGGCTATAGCCCATGGTCCAAAATGATGAGAAACGAGGCTAACTTTTTTTTCAAAATTTCAAAAACATGGGCTATAACCTTTCGTTTTTGTCATTTTGTCATTTTTTTCAAATCTTCAAAAATGATGAAAAACGGCGCGCTATAGTATGCCGTACGATATGGGCTATAGCCCATGGTCCAAAATGATGAGAAACGAGGCTAACTTTTTTTTTCAAAATTTCAAAAAACATGGGCTATAACCTTTCGTTTTTGTCATTTCGTCATTTTTTTCAAATCTTCAAAAATGATGAAAAACGGCGCGCTATAGTATGCCGTACGATATGGGCTATAGCCCATGGTCCAAAATGATGAGAAACGAGGCTAACTTTTTTTTTCAAAATTTCAAAAAACATGGGCTATAACCTTTCGTTTTTGTCATTTCGTCTTTTTTTTCAAATCTTCAAAAATGATGAAAAACGGCGCGCTATAGTATGCCGTACGATATGGGCTATAGCCCATGGTCCAAAATGATGAGAAACGAGGCTAACTTTTTTTTTCAAAATTTCAAAAAACATGGGCTATAACCTTTCGTTTTTGTCATTTTGTCATTTTTTTCAAATCTTCAAAAATGATGAAAAACGGCGCGCTATAGTATGCCGTACGATATGGGCTATAGCCCATGGTCCAAAATGATGAGAAACGAGGCTAACTTTTTTTTTCAAAATTTCAAAAAACATGGGCTATAACCTTTAGTTTTTGTCATTTTTTTCAAATCTTCAAAAATGATGAAAAACGGCGCGCTATAGTATGCCGTACGATATGGGCTATAGCCCATGGTCCAAAATGATGAGAAACGAGGCTAACTTTTTTTTTCAAAATTTCAAAAAACATAGGCTATAACCTTTCGTTTTTGTCATTTTGTCATTTTTTTCAAATCTTCAAAAATGATGAAAAACGGCGCGCTATAGTATGCCGTACGATATGGGCTATAGCCCATGGTCCAAAATGATGAGAAACAAGGCTAACTTTTTTTTTCAAAATTTCAAAAAACATGGGCTATAACCTTTCGTTTTTGTCATTTCGTCATTTTTTCAAATCTTTAAAAATGATGAAAAACGGCGCGCTATAGAATGCCGTACGATATGGGCTATAGCCCATGGTCCAAAATGATGAGAAACGAGGCTAACTTTTTTTTTCAAAATTTCAAAAAACATGGGCTATAACCTTTCGTTTTTGTCATTTTGTCATTTTTTTCAAATCTTCAAAAATGATGAAAAACGGCGCGCTATAGTATGCCGTACGATATGGGCTATAGCCCATGGTCCAAAATGATGAGAAACGAGGCTAACTTTTTTTTTCAAAATTTCAAAAAACATGGGCTATAACCTTTCGTTTTTGTCATTTCGTCATTTTTTTCAAATCTTCAAAAATGATGAAAAACGGCGCGCTATAGTATGCCGTACGATATGGGCTATAGCCCATGGTCCAAAATGATGAGAAACGAGGCTAACTTTTTTTTTCAAAATTTCAAAAAACATGGGCTATAACCTTTCGTTTTTGTCATTTCGTCATTTTTTTCAAATCTTGAAAAATGATGAAAAACGGCGCGCTATAGAATGCCGTACGATATGGGCTATAGCCCATGGTCCAAAATGATGAGAAACGAGGCTAACTCTTTTTTTTCAAAATTTCAAAAAACATGGGATATAACCTTTCGTTTTTGTCATTTCGTCATTTTTTTCAAATCTTCAAAAATTATGAAAAACGGCGCGCTATAGTATGCCGTACGATATGGCCTATAGCCCATGGTCCAAAATGATGAGAAACGAGGCTAACTTTTTTTTTCAAAATTTCAAAAAACATGGGCTATAACCTTTCGTTTTTGTCATTTCGTCATTTTTTTCAAATCTTCAGAAATTATGAAAAACGGCGCGCTATAGTATGCCGTACGATATGGGCTATAGCCCATGGTCCAAAATGATGAGAAACGAGGCTAACTTTTTTTTTCAAAATTTCAAAAACATGGGCTATAACCTTTCGTTTTTGTCATTTTGTCATTTTTTTCAAATCTTCAAAAATGATGAAAAACGGCACGCTATAGTATGCCGTACGATATGGGCTATAGCCCATGGTCCAAAATGATGAGAAACGAGGCTAACTTTTTTTTTTCAAAATTTCAAAAAACATGGGATATAACCTTTCGTTTTTGTCATTTCGTCATTTTTTCAAATCTTCAAAAATGATGAAAAACGGCGTGCTATAGTATGCCGTACGATATGGGCTATAGCCCATGGTCCAAAATGATGAGAAACGAGGCTAACTTATTTTTTCAAAATTTCAAAAACATGGGCTATAACCTTTCGTTTTTGTCATTTCGTCATTTTTTTCAAATCTTCAAAAATGATGAAAAACGGCGCGCTATAGTATGCCGTACGATATGGGCTATAGCCCATGGTCCAAAATGATGAGAAACGAGGCTAACTTTTTTTTTCAAAATTTCAAAAAACATGGGCTATAACCTTTCGTTTTTGTCATTTTGTCATTTTTTTCAAATCTTCAAAAATGATGAAAAACGGCGCGCTATAGTATGCCGTACGATATGGGCTATAGCCCATGGTCCAAAATGATGAGAAACGAGGCTAACTTTTTTTTTCAAAATTTCAAAAAACATGGGCTATAACCTTTCGTTTTTGTCATTTCGTAATTTTTTTCAAATCTTCAAAAATGATGAAAAACGGCGCGCTATAGTATGCCGTACGATATGGGCTATAGCCCATGGTCCAAAATGATGAGAAACGAGGCTAACTTTTTTTTTCAAAATTTCAAAAAACATGGGCTATAACCTTTCGTTTTTGTCATTTCGTCATTTTTTTCAAATCTTTAAAAATGATGAAAAACGGCGCGCTATAGAATGCCGTACGATATGGGCTATAGCCCATGGTCCAAAATGATGAGAAACGAGGCTAACTTTTTTTTTTCAAAATTTCAAAAAACATGGGCTATAACCTTTCGTTTTTGTCATTTTGTCATTTTTTTCAAATCTTCAAAAATGACGAAAAACGGCGCGCTATAGTATGCCGTACGATATGGGCTATAGCCCATGGTCCAAAATGATGAGAAACGAGGCTAACTTTTTTTTTCAAAATTTCAAAAACATGGGCTATAACCTTTCGTTTTTGTCATTTTGTCATTTTTTTCAAATCTTCAAAAATGATGAAAAACGGCGCGCTATAGTATGCCGTACGATATGGGCTATAGCCCATGGTCCAAAATGATGAGAAACGAGGCTAACTTTTTTTTTCAAAATTTCAAAAAACATGGGCTATAACCTTTCGTTTTTGTCATTTTGTCATTTTTTTCAAATCTTCAAAAATGATGAAAAACGGCGCGCTATAGTATGCCGTACGATATGGGCTATAGCCCATGGTCCAAAATGATGAGAAACGAGGCTAACTTTTTTTTTCAAAATTTCAAAAAACATAGGCTATAACCTTTCGTTTTTGTCATTTTGTCATTTTTTTCAAATCTTCAAAAATGATGAAAAACGGCGCGCTATAGTATGCCGTACGATATGGGCTATAGCCCATGGTCCAAAATGATGAGAAACGAGGCTAACTTTTTTTTTTCAAAATTTCAAAGAACATGGGCTATAACCTTTCGTTTTTGTCATTTTGTCATTTTTTTCAAATCTTCAAAAATGATGAAAAACGGCGCGCTATAGTATGCCGTACGATATGGGCTATAGCCCATGGTCCAAAATGATGAGAAACGAGGCTAACTTTTTTTTTCAAAATTTCAAAAAACATGGGCTATAACCTTTCGTTTTTGTCATTTCGTCATTTTTTCAAATCTTCAAAAATGATGAAAAACGGCGCGCTATAGTATGCCGTACGATATGGGCTATAGCCCATGGTCCAAAATGATGAGAAACGAGGCTAACTTTTAGTTAGCCTCGTTTCTCATCATTTCGGACCATCATTTTGGACCTTTAAAAATGATGAAAAACGGCGCGCTATAGAATGCCGTACGATATGGGCTATAGCCCATGGTCCAAAATGATGAGAAACGAGGCTAACTTTTTTTTTCAAAATTTCAAAAAACATGGGCTATAACCTTTCGTTTTTGTCATTTCGTCATTTTTTTCAAATCTTTAAAAATGATGAAAAACGGCGCGCTATAGAATGCCGTACGATATGGGCTATAGCCCATGGTCCAAAATGATGAGAAACGAGGCTAACTTTTTTTTCCAAAATTTCAAAAAACATGGGCTATAACCTTTCGTTTTTGTCATTTTGTAATTTTTTTCAAATCTTCAAAAATGACGAAAAACGGCGCGCTATAGTATGCCGTACGATATGGGCTATAGCCCATGGTCCAAAATGATGAGAAACGAGGCTAACTTTTTTTTTCAAAATTTCAAAAACATGGGCTATAACCTTTCGTTTTTGTCATTTCGTCATTTTTTTCAAATCTTCAAAAATGATGAAAAACGGCGCGCTATAGTATGCCGTACGATATGGGCTATAGCCCATGGTCCAAAATGATGAGAAACGAGGCTAACTTTTTTTTTCAAAATTTAAAAAAACATGGGCTATAACCTTTCGTTTTTGTCATTTTGTCATTTTTTTCAAATCTTCAAAAATGATGAAAAACGGCGCGCTATAGTATGCCGTACGATATGGGCTATAGCCCATGGTCCAAAATGATGAGAAACGAGGCTAACTTTTTTTTTCAAAATTTCAAAAAACATGGGCTATAACCTTTCGTTTTTGTCATTTCGTAATTTTTTCAAATCTTTAAAAATGACGAAAAACGGCGCGCTATAGAATGCCGTACGATATGGGCTATAGCCCATGGTCCAAAATGATGAGAAACGAGGCTAACTTTTTTTTTCAAAATTTCAAAAAACATGGGCTATAACCTTTCGTTTTTGTCATTTTGTCATTTTTTTCAAATCTTCAAAAATGATGAAAAACGGCGCGCTATAGTATGCCGTACGATATGGGCTATAGCCCATGGTCCAAAATGATGAGAAACGAGGCTAACTTTTTTTTTCAAAATTTCAAAAACATGGGCTATAACCTTTCGTTTTTGTCATTTTGTCATTTTTTTCAAATCTTCAAAAATGATGAAAAACGGCGCGTTATAGTATGCCGTACGATATGGGCTATAGCCCATGGTCCAAAATGATGAGAAACGAGGCTAACTTTTTTTTTCAAAATTTCAAAAAACATGGGCTATAACCTTTCGTTTTTGTCATTTCGTCATTTTTTTCAAATCTTCAAAAATGATGAAAAACGGCGCGCTATAGTATGCCGTACGATATGGGCTATAGCCCATGGTCCAAAATGATGAGAAACGAGGCTAACTTTTTTTTTCAAAATTTCAAAAAACATGGGCTATAACCTTTCGTTTTTGTCATTTCGTCATTTTTTTCAAATCTTCAAAAATGATGAAAAACGGCGCGCTATAGTATGCCGTACGATATGGGCTATAGCCCATGGTCCAAAATGATGAGAAACGAGGCTAACTTTTTTTTTCAAAATTTCAAAAAACATGGGCTATAACCTTTCGTTTTTGTCATTTTGTCATTTTTTTCAAATCTTCAAAAATGATGAAAAACGGCGCGCTATAGTATGCCGTACGATATGGGCTATAGCCCATGGTCCAAAATGATGAGAAACGAGGCTAACTTTTTTTTTCAAAATTTAAAAAAACATGGGCTATAACCTTTCGTTTTTGTCATTTTGTCATTTTTTTCAAATCTTCAAAAATGATGAAAAACGGCGCGCTATAGTATGCCGTACGATATGGGCTATAGCCCATGGTCCAAAATGATGAGAAACGAGGCTAACTTTTTTTTCCAAAATTTCAAAAAACATGGGCTATAACCTTTCGTTTTTGTCATTTTGTCATTTTTTTCAAATCTTCAAAAATGATGAAAAACGGCGCGCTATAGTATGCCGTACGATATGGGCTATAGCCCATGGTCCAAAATGATGAGAAACGAGGCTAACTTTTTTTTTCAAAATTTCAAAAACATGGGCTATAACCTTTCGTTTTTGTCATTTTGTCATTTTTTTCAAATCTTCAAAAATGATGAAAAACGGCGCGTTATAGTATGCCGTACGATATGGGCTATAGCCCATGGTCCAAAATGATGAGAAACGAGGCTAACTTTTTTTTTCAAAATTTCAAAAAACATGGGCTATAACCTTTCGTTTTTGTCATTTCGTCATTTTTTTCAAATCTTCAAAAATGATGAAAAACGGCGCGCTATAGTATGCCGTACGATATGGGCTATAGCCCATGGTCCAAAATGATGAGAAACGAGGCTAACTTTTTTTTTCAAAATTTCAAAAAACATGGGCTATAACCTTTCGTTTTTGTCATTTCGTCATTTTTTTCAAATCTTCAAAAATGATGAAAAACGGCGCGCTATAGTATGCCGTACGATATGGGCTATAGCCCATGGTCCAAAATGATGAGAAACGAGGCTAACTTTTTTTTTCAAAATTTCAAAAAACATGGGCTATAACCTTTCGTTTTTGTCATTTTGTCATTTTTTTCAAATCTTCAAAAATGATGAAAAACGGCGCGCTATAGTATGCCGTACGATATGGGCTATAGCCCATGGTCCAAAATGATGAGAAACGAGGCTAACTTTTTTTTTCAAAATTTAAAAAAACATGGGCTATAACCTTTCGTTTTTGTCATTTTGTCATTTTTTTCAAATCTTCAAAAATGATGAAAAACGGCGCGCTATAGTATGCCGTACGATATGGGCTATAGCCCATGGTCCAAAATGATGAGAAACGAGGCTAACTTTTTTTTCCAAAATTTCAAAAAACATGGGCTATAACCTTTCGTTTTTGTCATTTTGTCATTTTTTTCAAATCTTCAAAAATGATGAAAAACGGCGCGCTATAGTATGCCGTACGATATGGGCTATAGCCCATGGTCCAAAATGATGAGAAACGAGGCTAACTTTTTTTTTCAAAATTTCAAAAACATGGGCTATAACCTTTCGTTTTTGTCATTTTGTCATTTTTTTCAAATCTTCAAAAATGATGAAAAACGGCGCGTTATAGTATGCCGTACGATATGGGCTATAGCCCATGGTCCAAAATGATGAGAAACGAGGCTAACTTTTTTTTTCAAAATTTCAAAAAACATGGGCTATAACCTTTCGTTTTTGTCATTTCGTCATTTTTTTCAAATCTTCAAAAATGATGAAAAACGGCGCGCTATAGTATGCCGTACGATATGGGCTATAGCCCATGGTCCAAAATGATGAGAAACGAGGCTAACTTTTTTTTTCAAAATTTCAAAAAACATGGGCTATAACCTTTCGTTTTTGTCATTTCGTCATTTTTTTCAAATCTTCAAAAATGATGAAAAACGGCGCGCTATAGTATGCCGTACGATATGGGCTATAGCCCATGGTCCAAAATGATGAGAAACGAGGCTAACTTTTTTTTTCAAAATTTCAAAAAACATGGGCTATAACCTTTCGTTTTTGTCATTTTGTCATTTTTTTCAAATCTTCAAAAATGATGAAAAACGGCGCGCTATAGTATGCCGTACGATATGGGCTATAGCCCATGGTCCAAAATGATGAGAAACGAGGCTAACTTTTTTTTTCAAAATTTAAAAAAACATGGGCTATAACCTTTTGTTTTTGTCATTTTGTCATTTTTTTCAAATCTTCAAAAATGATGAAAAACGGCGCGCTATAGTATGCCGTACGATATGGGCTATAGCCCATGGTCCAAAATGATGAGAAACGAGGCTAACTTTTTTTTTCAAAATTTCAAAAAACATGGGCTATAACCCATCGTTTTTGTCATTTCGTATTTTTTTCAAATCTTTAAAAATGATGAAAAACGGCGCGCTATAGTATGCCGTACGATATGGGCTATAGCCCATGGTCCAAAATGATGAGAAACGAGGCTAACTTTTTTTTTCAAAATTTCAAAAAACATGGGCTATAACCTTTCGTTTTTGTCATTTTGTCATTTTTTTCAAATCTTCAAAAATGACGAAAAACGGCGCGCTATAGTATGCCGTACGATATGGGCTATAGCCCATGGTCCAAAATGATGAGAAACGAGGCTAACTTTTTTTTTCAAAATTTCAAAAAACATGGGCTATAACCCATCGTTTTTGTCATTTCGTAATTTTTTTCAAATCTTTAAAAATGATGAAAAACGGCGCGCTATAGTATGCCGTACGATATGGGCTATAGCCCATGGTCCAAAATGATGAGAAACGAGGCTAACTTTTTTTTTCAAAATTTCAAAAAACATGGGCTATAACCCATCGTTTTTGTCATTTCGTAATTTTTTTCAAATCTTTAAAAATGATGAAAAACGGCGCGCTATAGTATGCCGTACGATATGGGCTATAGCCCATGGTCCAAAATGATGAGAAACGAGGATAACTTTTTTTTTCAAAATTTCAAAAAACATGGGCTATAACCTTTCGTTTTTGTCATTTCGTCATTTTTTTCAAATCTTCAAAAATGATGAAAAACGGCGCGCTATAGTATGCCGTACGATATGGGCTATAGCCCATGGTCCAAAATGATGAGAAACGAGGCTAACTTTTTTTTTTCAAAATTTCAAAAAACATGGGCTATAACCTTTCGTTTTTGTCATTTCGTCATTTTTTTCAAATCTTCAAAAATGATGAAAAACGGCGCGCTATAGTATGCCGTACGATATGGGCTATAGCCCATGGTCCAAAATGATGAGAAACGAGGCTAACTTTTTTTTTCAGAATTTCAAAAAACATGGGCTATAACCTTTCGTTTTTGTCATTTTGTCATTTTTTTCAAATCTTTAAAAATGATGAAAACGGCGCGCTATAGTATGCCGTACGATATGGGCTATAGCCCATGGTCCAAAATGATGAGAAACGAGGCTAACTTTTTTTTTCAAAATTTCAAAAAACATGGGCTATAACCTTTAGTTTTTGTCATTTTTTTCAAATCTTCAAAAATGATGAAAAACGGCGCGCTATAGTATGCCGTACGATATGGGCTATAGCCCATGGTCCAAAATGATGAGAAACGAGGCTAACCTTTTTTTTCAAAATTTCAAAAAACATGGGCTATAACCCATCGTTTTTGTCATTTCGTAATTTTTTCAAATCTTTAAAAATGATGAAAAACGGCGCGCTATAGTATGCCGTACGATATGGGCTATAGCCCATGGTCCAAAATGATGAGAAACGAGGCTAACTTTTTTTTTCAAAATTTCAAAAAACATGGGCTATAACCTTTCGTTTTTGTCATTTCGTCATTTTTTTCAAATCTTCAAAAATGATGAAAAACGGCGCGCTATAGTATGCCGTACGATATGGGCTATAGCCCATGGTCCAAAATGATGAGAAACGAGGCTAACTTTTTTTTCAAAATTTCAAAAAACATGGGCTATAACCTTTCGTTTTTGTCATTTCGTCATTTTTTTCAAATCTTCAAAAATGATGAAAAACGGCGCGCTATAGTATGCCGTACGATATGGGCTATAGCCCATGGTCCAAAATGATAAGAAACGAGGCTAACTTTTTTTTTCAAAATTTCAAAAAACATGGGCTATAACCCATCGTTTTTGTCATTTCGTAATTTTTTCAAATCTTTAAAAATGATGAAAAACGGCGCGCTATAGTATGCCGTACGATATGGGCTATAGCCCATGGTCCAAAATGATGAGAAACGAGGCTAACTTTTTTTTTCAAAATTTCAAAAAACATGGGCTATAACCTTTCGTTTTTGTCATTTCGTCATTTTTTCAAATCTTCAAAAATGATGAAAAACGGCGCGCTATAGTATGCCGTACGATATGGGCTATAGCCCATGGTCCAAAATGATGAGAAACGAGGCTAACTTTTTTTTTCAAAATTTCAAAAAACATGGGCTATAACCTTTCGTTTTTGTCATTTCGTAATTTTTTTCAAATCTTTAAAAATGACGAAAAACGGCGCGCTATAGAATGCCGTACGATATGGGCTATAGCCCATGGTCCAAAATGATGAGAAACGAGGCTAACTTTTTTTTTCAAAATTTCAAAAAACATGGGCTATAACCTTTCGTTTTTGTCATTTTGTCATTTTTTTCAAATCTTCAAAAATGATGAAAAACGGCGCGCTATAGTATGCCGTACGATATGGGCTATAGCCCATGGTCCAAAATGATGAGAAACGAGGCTAACTTTTTTTTTCAAAATTTCAAAAAACATGGGCTATAACCTTTCGTTTTTGTCATTTCGTAATTTTTTTCAAATCTTTAAAAATGACGAAAAACGGCGCGCTATAGAATGCCGTACGATATGGGCTATAGCCCATGGTCCAAAATGATGAGAAACGAGGCTAACTTTTTTTTTCAAAATTTCAAAAAACATGGGCTATAACCTTTCGTTTTTGTCATTTTGTCATTTTTTTCAAATCTTCAAAAATGATGAAAAACGGCGCGCTATAGTATGCCGTACGATATGGGCTATAGCCCATGGTCCAAAATGATGAGAAACGAGGCTAACCTTTTTTTTCAAAATTTCAAAAAACATGGGCTATAACCTTTCGTTTTTGTCATTTCGTCATTTTTTTCAAATCTTCAAAAATGATGAAAAACGGCGCGCTATAGTATGCCGTACGATATGGGCTATAGCCCATGGTCCAAAATGATGAGAAACGAGGCTAACTTTTTTTTTCAAAATTTCAAAAAACATGGGCTATAACCTTTCGTTTTTGTCATTTTGTCATTTTTTTCAAATCTTCAAAAATGATGAAAAACGGCGCGCTATAGTATGCCGTACGATATGGGCTATAGCCCATGGTCCAAAATGATGAGAAACGAGGCTAACTTTTTTTTTCAAAATTTCAAAAAACATGGGCTATAACCTTTCGTTTTTGTCATTTCGTCATTTTTTTCAAATCTTCAAAAATGATGAAAAACGGCGCGCTATAGTATGCCGTACGATATGGGCTATAGCCCATGGTCCAAAATGATGAGAAACGAGGCTAACTTTTCTTTTTCAAAATTTCAAAAACATGGGCTATAACCTTTCGTTTTTGTCATTTTGTCATTTTTTTCAAATCTTCAAAAATGATGAAAAACGGCGCGCTATAGTATGCCGTACGATATGGGCTATAGCCCATGGTCCAAAATGATGAGAAACGAGGCTAACTTTTTTTTTCAAAATTTCAAAAAACATGGGCTATAACCTTTCGTTGTTGTCATTTTGTCATTTTTTTCAAATCTTCAAAAATGATGAAAACGGCGCGCTATAGTATGCCGTACGATATGGGCTATAGCCCATGGTCCAAAATGATGAGAAACGAGGCTAACTTTTTTTTTCAAAATTTCAAAAACATGGGCTATAACCTTTCGTTTTTGTCATTTCGTAATTTTTTTCAAATCTTCAAAAATGATGAAAAACGGCGCGCTATAGTATGCCGTACGATATGGGCTATAGCCCATGGTCCAAAATGATGAGAAACGAGGCTAACTTTTTTTTTCAAAATTTCAAAAAACATGGGCTATAACCTTTCGTTTTTGTCATTTCGTAATTTTTTTCAAATCTTTAAAAATGACGAAAAACGGCGCGCTATAGAATGCCGTACGATATGGGCTATAGCCCATGGTCCAAAATGATGAGAAACGAGGCTAACTTTTTTTTTCAAAATTTCAAAAAACATGGGCTATAACCTTTCGTTTTTGTCATTTTGTCATTTTTTTCAAATCTTCAAAAATGATGAAAAACGGCGCGCTATAGTATGCCGTACGATATGGGCTATAGCCCATGGTCCAAAATGATGAGAAACGAGGCTAACTTTTTTTTTCAAAATTTCAAAAAACATGGGCTATAACCTTTCGTTTTTGTCATTTCGTCATTTTTTTCAAATCTTCAAAAATGATGAAAAACGGCGCGCTATAGTATGCCGTACGATATGGGCTATAGCCCATGGTCCAAAATGATGAGAAACGAGGCTAACTTTTTTTTTCAAAATTTCAAAAAACATGGGCTATAACCTTTCGTTTTTGTCATTTTGTCATTTTTTTCAAATCTTCAAAAATGATGAAAAACGGCGCGCTATAGTATGCCGCACGATATGGGCTATAGCCCATGGTCCAAAATGATGAGAAACGAGGCTAACTTTTTTTTTCAAAATTTCAAAAAACATGGGCTATAACCTTTCGTTTTTGTCATTTCGTCATTTTTTTCAAATCTTCAAAAATGATGAAAAACGGCGCGCTATAGTATGCCGTACGATATGGGCTATAGCCCATGGTCCAAAATGATGAGAAACGAGGCTAACTTTTTTTTTCAAAATTTCAAAAACATGGGCTATAACCTTTCGTTTTTGTCATTTTGTCATTTTTTTCAAATCTTCAAAAATGATGAAAACGGCGCGCTATAGTATGCCGTACGATATGGGCTATAGCCCATGGTCCAAAATGATGAGAAACGAGGCTAACTTTTTTTTTCAAAATTTCAAAAACATGGGCTATAACCTTTCGTTTTTGTCATTTCGTAATTTTTTTCAAATCTTCAAAAATGATGAAAAACGGCGCGCTATAGTATGCCGTACGATATGGGCTATAGCCCATGGTCCAAAATGATGAGAAACGAGGCTAACTTTTTTTTTCAAAATTTCAAAAAACATGGGCTATAACCTTTCGTTTTTGTCATTTTGTAATTTTTTTCAAATCTTCAAAAATGATGAAAAACGGCGCGCTATAGTATGCCGTACGATATGGGCTATAGCCCATGGTCCAAAATGATGAGAAACGAGGCTAACTTTTTTTTTCAAAATTTCAAAAAACATGGGCTATAACCTTTCGTTTTTGTCATTTTGTCATTTTTTTCAAATCTTCAAAAATGATGAAAAACGGCGCGCTATAGTATGCCGTACGATATGGGCTATAGCCCATGGTCCAAAATGATGAGAAACGAGGCTAACTTTTTTTTTCAAAATTTCAAAAAACATGGGCTATAACCTTTCGTTTTTGTCATTTCGTATTTTTTTTCAAATCTTTAAAAATGACGAAAAACGGCGCGCTATAGAATGCCGTACGATATGGGCTATAGCCCATGGTCCAAAATGATGAGAAACGAGGCTAACTTTTTTTTTCAAAATTTCAAAAAACATGGGCTATAACCTTTCGTTTTTGTCATTTTGTCATTTTTTTCAAATCTTCAAAAATGATGAAAAACGGCGCGCTATAGTATGCCGTACGATATGGGCTATAGCCCATGGTCCAAAATGATGAAAAACGAGGCTAACTTTTTTTTTCAAAATTTCAAAAAACATGGGCTATAACCCATCGTTTTTGTCATTTCGTCATTTTTTTCAAATCTTCAAACATTATGAAAAACGGCGCGCTATAGTATGCCGTACGATATGGGCTATAGCCCATGGTCCAAAATGATGAGAAACGAGGCTAACTTTTTTTTCCAAAATTTCAAAAAACATGGGCTATATATAACCTTTCGTTTTTGTCATTTCGTAATTTTTTTCAAATCTTTAAAAATGATGAAAAACGGCGCGCTATAGTATGCCGTACGATATGGGCTATAGCCCATGGTCCAAAATGATGAGAAACGAGGCTAACTTTTTTTTTCAAAATTTCAAAAAACATGGGCTATAACCTTTCGTTTTTGTCATTTTGTCATTTTTTTCAAATCTTCAAAAATGACGAAAAACGGCGCGCTATAGTATGCCGTACGATATGGGCTATAGCCCATGGTCCAAAATGATGAGAAACGAGGCTAACTTTTTTTTTCAAAATTTCAAAAAACATGGGCTATAACCTTTCGTTTTTGTCATTTTGTCATTTTTTTCAAATCTTCAAAAATGATGAAAAACGGCGCGCTATAGTATGCCGTACGATATGGGCTATAGCCCATGGTCCAAAATGATGAGAAACGAGGCTAACTTTTTTTTTCAAAATTTCAAAAAACATGGGCTATAACCTTTCGTTTTTGTCATTTTGTCATTTTTTTCAAATCTTCAAAAATGATGAAAAACGGCGCGCTATAGTATGCCGTACGATATGGGCTATAGCCCATGGTCCAAAATGATGAGAAAAGAGGCTAACTTTTTTTTTCAAAATTTCAAAAAACATGGGCTATAACCTTTCGTTGTTGTCATTTTGTCATTTTTTTCAAATCTTCAAAAATGATGAAAACGGCGCGCTATAGTATGCCGTACGATATGGGCTATAGCCCATGGTCCAAAATGATGAGAAACGAGGCTAACTTTTTTTTTCAAAATTTCAAAAACATGGGCTATAACCTTTCGTTTTTGTCATTTCGTAATTTTTTTCAAATCTTCAAAAATGATGAAAAACGGCGCGCTATAGTATGCCGTACGATATGGGCTATAGCCCATGGTCCAAAATGATGAGAAACGAGGCTAACTTTTTTTTTCAAAATTTCAAAAAACTTGGGCTATAACCTTTCGTTTTTGTCATTTCGTAATTTTTTTCAAATCTTTAAAAATGACGAAAAACGGCGCGCTATAGAATGCCGTACGATATGGGCTATAGCCCATGGTCCAAAATGATGAGAAACGAGGCTAACTTTTTTTTTCAAAATTTCAAAAAACATGGGCTATAACCTTTCGTTTTTGTCATTTTGTCATTTTTTTCAAATCTTCAAAAATGATGAAAAACGGCGCGCTATAGTATGCCGTACGATATGGGCTATAGCCCATGGTCCAAAATGATGAGAAACGAGGCTAACTTTTTTTTTCAAAATTTCAAAAAACATGGGCTATAACCTTTCGTTTTTGTCATTTCGTCATTTTTTTCAAATCTTCAAAAATGATGAAAAACGGCGCGCTATAGTATGCCGTACGATATGGGCTATAGCCCATGGTCCAAAATGATGAGAAACGAGGCTAACTTTTTTTTTCAAAATTTCAAAAAACATGGGCTATAACCTTTCGTTTTTGTCATTTTGTCATTTTTTTCAAATCTTCAAAAATGATGAAAAACGGCGCGCTATAGTATGCCGCACGATATGGGCTATAGCCCATGGTCCAAAATGATGAGAAACGAGGCTAACTTTTTTTTTCAAAATTTCAAAAAACATGGGCTATAACCTTTCGTTTTTGTCATTTCGTCATTTTTTTCAAATCTTCAAAAATGATGAAAAACGGCGCGCTATAGTATGCCGTACGATATGGGCTATAGCCCATGGTCCAAAATGATGAGAAACGAGGCTAACTTTTTTTTTCAAAATTTCAAAAACATGGGCTATAACCTTTCGTTTTTGTCATTTTGTCATTTTTTTCAAATCTTCAAAAATGATGAAAAACGGCGTGCTATAGTATGCCGTACGATATGGGCTATAGCCCATGGTCCAAAATGATGAGAAACGAGGCTAACTTTTTTTTTCAAAATTTCAAAAAACATGGGCTATAACCTTTCGTTGTTGTCATTTTGTCATTTTTTTCAAATCTTCAAAAATGATGAAAACGGCGCGCTATAGTATGCCGTACGATATGGGCTATAGCCCATGGTCAAAAATGATGAGAAACGAGGCTAACTTTTTTTTTCAAAATTTCAAAAACATGGGATATAACCTTTCGTTTTTGTCATTTCGTAATTTTTTTCAAATCTTCAAAAATGATGAAAAACGGCGCGCTATAGTATGCCGTACGATATGGGCTATAGCCCATGGTCCAAAATGATGAGAAACGAGGCTAACTTTTTTTTTCAAAATTTCAAAAAACATGGGCTATAACCTTTCGTTTTTGTCATTTTGTAATTTTTTTCAAATCTTCAAAAATGATGAAAAACGGCGCGCTATAGTATGCCGTACGATATGGGCTATAGCCCATGGTCCAAAATGATGAGAAACGAGGCTAACTTTTTTTTTCAAAATTTCAAAAAACATGGGCTATAACCTTTCGTTTTTGTCATTTTGTCATTTTTTTCAAATCTTCAAAAATGATGAAAAACGGCGCGCTATAGTATGCCGTACGATATGGGCTATAGCCCATGGTCCAAAATGATGAGAAACGAGGCTAACTTTTTTTTTCAAAATTTCAAAAAACATGGGCTATAACCTTTCGTTTTTGTCATTTCGTATTTTTTTTCAAATCTTTAAAAATGACGAAAAACGGCGCGCTATAGAATGCCGTACGATATGGGCTATAGCCCATGGTCCAAAATGATGAGAAACGAGGCTAACTTTTTTTTTCAAAATTTCAAAAAACATGGGCTATAACCTTTCGTTTTTGTCATTTTGTCATTTTTTTCAAATCTTCAAAAATGATGAAAAACGGCGCGCTATAGTATGCCGTACGATATGGGCTATAGCCCATGGTCCAAAATGATGAAAAACGAGGCTAACTTTTTTTTTCAAAATTTCAAAAAACATGGGCTATAACCCATCGTTTTTGTCATTTCGTCATTTTTTTCAAATCTTCAAAAATTATGAAAAACGGCGCGCTATAGTATGCCGTACGATATGGGCTATAGCCCATGGTCCAAAATGATGAGAAACGAGGCTAACTTTTTTTTCCAAAATTTCAAAAAACATGGGCTATATATAACCTTTCGTTTTTGTCATTTCGTAATTTTTTTCAAATCTTTAAAAATGATGAAAAACGGCGCGCTATAGTATGCCGTACGATATGGGCTATAGCCCATGGTCCAAAATGATGAGAAACGAGGCTAACTTTTTTTTTCAAAATTTCAAAAAACATGGGCTATAACCTTTCGTTTTTGTCATTTTGTCATTTTTTTCAAATCTTCAAAAATGACGAAAAACGGCGCGCTATAGTATGCCGTACGATATGGGCTATAGCCCATGGTCCAAAATGATGAGAAACGAGGCTAACTTTTTTTTTCAAAATTAAAAAAAACATGGGCTATAACCCATCGTTTTTGTCATTTCGTAATTTTTTTCAAATCTTTAAAAATGATGAAAAACGGCGCGCTATAGTATGCCGTACGATATGGGCTATAGCCCATGGTCCAAAATGATGAGAAACGAGGATAACTTTTTTTTTCAAAATTTCAAAAAACATGGGCTATAACCTTTCGTTTTTGTCATTTCGTCATTTTTTTCAAATCTTCAAAAATTATGAAAAACGGCGCGCTATAGTATGCCGTACGATATGGGCTATAGCCCATGGTCCAAAATGATGAGAAACGAGGCTAACTTTTTTTTTCAAAATTTCAAAAAACATGGGCTATAACCTTTCGTTTTTGTCATTTCGACATTTTTTTCAAATCTTCAAAAATGATGAAAAACGGCGCGCTATAGTATGCCGTACGATATGGGCTATAGCCCATGGTCCAAAATGATGAGAAACGAGGCTAACTTTTTTTTCCAAAATTTCAAAAAACATGGGCTATAACCTTTCGTTTTTGTCATTTCGTAATTTTTTCAAATCTTTAAAAATGGTGAAAAACGGCGCGCTATAGAATGCCGTACGATATGGGCTATAGCCCATGGTCCAAAATGATGAGAAACGAGGCTAACTTTTTTTTTCAAAATTTCAAAAAACATGGGCTATAACCTTTCGTTTTTGTCATTTTGTCATTTTTTTCAAATCTTCAAAAATGATGAAAAACGGCGCGCTATAGTATGCCGTACGATATGGGCTATAGCCCATGGTCCAAAATGATGAGAAACGAGGCTAACTTTTTTTTTCAAAATTTCAAAAAACATGGGCTATAACCTTTAGTTTTTGTCATTTTTTTCAAATCTTCAAAAATGATGAAAAACGCCGCGCTATAGTATGCCGTACGATATGGGCTATAGCCCATGGTCCAAAATGATGAGAAACGAGGCTAACTTTTTTTTTCAAAATTTCAAAAAACATAGGCTATAACCTTTCGTTTTTGTCATTTTGTCATTTTTTTCAAATCTTCAAAAATGATGAAAAACGGCGCGCTATAGTATGCCGTACGATATGGGCTATAGCCCATGGTCCAAAATGATGAGAAACGAGGCTAACTTTTTTTTTCAAAATTTCAAAAAACATGGGCTATAACCTTTCGTTTTTGTCATTTCGTCATTTTTTTCAAATCTTTAAAAATGATGAAAAACGGCGCGCTATAGAATGCCGTACGATATGGGCTATAGCCCATGGTCCAAAATGATGAGAAACGAGGCTAACTTTTTTTTTCAAAATTTCAAAAAACATGGGCTATAACCTTTCGTTTTTGTCATTTTGTCATTTTTTTCAAATCTTCAAAAATGATGAAAAACGGCGCGCTATAGTATGCCGTACGATATGGGCTATAGCCCATGGTCCAAAATGATGAGAAACGAGGCTAACTTTTTTTTTCAAAATTTCAAAAAACATGGGCTATAACCTTTCGTTTTTGTCATTTCGTCATTTTTTTCAAATCTTCAAAAATGATGAAAAACGGCGCGCTATAGTATGCCGTACAATATGGGCTATAGCCCATGGTCCAAAATGATGAGAAACGAGGCTAACTTTTTTTTTCAAAATTTCAAAAAACATGGGCTATAACCTTTCGTTTTTGTCATTTCGTCATTTTTTTCAAATCTTGAAAAATGATGAAAAACGGCGCGCTATAGAATGCCGTACGATATGGGCTATAGCCCATGGTCCAAAATGATGAGAAACGAGGCTAACTTTTTTTTTCAAAATTTCAAAAAACATGGGATATAACCTTTCGTTTTTGTCATTTTGTCATTTTTTTCAAATCTTCAAAAATGACGAAAAACGGCGCGCTATAGTATGCCGTACGATATGGGCTATAGCCCATGGTCCAAAATGATGAGAAACGAGGCTAACTTTTTTTTTCAAAATTTCAAAAACATGGGCTATAACCTTTCGTTTTTGTCATTTCGTCATTTTTTTCAAATCTTCAAAAATTATGAAAAACGGCGCGCTATAGTATGCCGTACGATATGGCCTATAGCCCATGGTCCAAAATGATGAGAAACGAGGCTAACTTTTTTTTTCAAAATTTCAAAAAACATGGGCTATAACCTTTCGTTTTTGTCATTTTGTCATTTTTTTCAAATCTTCAAAAATGATGAAAAACGGCGCGCTATAGTATGCCGTACGATATGGGCTATAGCCCATGGTCCAAAATGATGAGAAACGAGGCTAACTTTTTTTTTCAAAATTTCAAAAAACATGGGCTATAACCTTTCGTTTTTGTCATTTCGTCATTTTTTTCAAATCTTCAAAAATGATGAAAAACGGCGCGCTATAGTATGCCGTACGATATGGGCTATAGCCCATGGTCCAAAATGATGAGAAACGAGGCTAACTTTTTTTTTCAAAATTTCAAAAAACATGGGCTATAACCTTTCGTTTTTGTCATTTTGTCATTTTTTTCAAATCTTCAAAAATGATGAAAAACGGCGCGCTATAGTATGCCGTACGATATGGGCTATAGCCCATGGTCCAAAATGATGAGAAACGAGGCTAACTTTTTTTTTCAAAATTTCAAAAAACATGGGCTATAACCTTTCGTTTTTGTCATTTCGTCATTTTTTTCAAATCTTCAAAAATGATGAAAAACGGCGCGCTATAGTATGCCGTACGATATGGGCTATTGCCCATGGTCCAAAATGATGAGAAACGAGGCTAACTTTTTTTTTCAAAATTTCAAAAAACATGGGCTATAACCTTTCGTTTTTGTCATTTCGTCATTTTTTCAAATCTTCAAAAATGATGAAAAACGGCGTGCTATAGTATGCCGTACGATATGGGCTATAGCCCATGGTCCAAAATGATGAGAAACGAGGCTAACTTTTTTTTTCAAAATTTCAAAAACATGGGCTATAACCTTTCGTTTTTGTCATTTCTTAATTTTTTTCAAATCTTCAAAAATGATGAAAAACGGCGCGCTATAGTATGCCGTACGATATGGGCTATAGCCCATGGTCCAAAATGATGAGAAACGAGGCTAACTTTTTTTTTCAAAATTTCAAAAAACATGGGCTATAACCTTTCGTTTTTGTCATTTCGTAATTTTTTTCAAATCTTCAAAAATGATGAAAAACGGCGCGCTATAGTATGCCGTACGATATGGGCTATAGCCCATGGTCCAAAATGATGAGAAACGAGGCTAACTTTTTTTTTCAAAATTTCAAAAAACATGGGCTATAACCTTTCGTTTTTGTCATTTCGTCATTTTTTTCAAATCTTCAAAAATGACGAAAAACGGCGCGCTATAGTATGCCGTACGATATGGGCTATAGCCCATGGTCCAAAATGATGAGAAACGAGGCTAACTTTTTTTTTCAACATTTCAAAAACATGGGCTATAACCTTTCGTTTTTGTCATTTTGTCATTTTTTTCAAATCTTCAAAAATGATGAAAAACGGCGCGCTATAGTATGCCGTACGATATGGGCTATAGCCCATGGTCCAAAATGATGAGAAACGAGGCTAACTTTTTTTTTCAAAATTTCAAAAAACATGGGCTATAACCTTTCGTTTTTGTCATTTTGTCATTTTTTTCAAATCTTCAAAAATGATGAAAAACGGCGCGCTATAGTATGCCGTACGATATGGGCTATAGCCCATGGTCCAAAATGATGAGAAACGAGGCTAACTTTTTTTTTCAAAATTTCAAAAAACATAGGCTATAACCTTTCGTTTTTGTCATTTTGTCATTTTTTTCAAATCTTCAAAAATGATGAAAAACGGCGCGCTATAGTATGCCGTACGATATGGGCTATAGCCCATGGTCCAAAATGATGAGAAACGAGGCTAACTTTTTTTTTCAAAATTTCAAAAAACATGGGCTATAACCTTTCGTTTTTGTCATTTTGTCATTTTTTTCAAATCTTCAAAAATGATGAAAAACGGCGCGCTATAGTATGCCGTACGATATGGGCTATAGCCCATGGTCCAAAATGATGAGAAACGAGGCTAACTTTTTTTTTCAAAATTTCAAAAAACATGGGCTATAACCTTTCGTTTTTGTCATTTCGTCATTTTTTCAAATCTTCAAAAATGATGAAAAACGGCGCGCTATAGTATGCCGTACGATATGGGCTATAGCCCATGGTCCAAAATGATGAGAAACGAGGCTAACTTTTAGTTAGCCTCGTTTCTCATCATTTTGGACCATCATTTTGGACCTTTAAAAATGATGAAAAACGGCGCGCTATAGAATGCCGTACGATATGGGCTATAGCCCATGGTCCAAAATGATGAGAAACGAGGCTAACTTTTTTTTTCAAAATTTCAAAAAACATGGGCTATAACCTTTCGTTTTTGTCATTTCGTCATTTTTTTCAAATCTTAAAAAATGATGAAAAACGGCGCGCTATAGAATGCCGTACGATATGGGCTATAGCCCATGGTCCAAAATGATGAGAAACGAGGCTAACTTTTTTTTCCAAAATTTCAAAAAACATGGGCTATAACCTTTCGTTTTTGTCATTTTGTAAATTTTTTCAAATCTTCAAAAATGACGAAAAACGGCGCGCTATAGTATGCCGTACGATATGGGCTATAGCCCATGGTCCAAAATGATGAGAAACGAGGCTAACTTTTTTTTTTCAAAATTTCAAAAACATGGGCTATAACCTTTCGTTTTTGTCATTTCGTCATTTTTTTCAAATCTTCAAAAATGATGAAAAACGGCGCGCTATAGTATGCCGTACGATATGGGCTATAGCCCATGGTCCAAAATGATGAGAAACGAGGCTAACTTTTTTTTTCAAAATTTCAAAAAACATGGGCTATAACCTTTCGTTTTTGTCATTTTGTCATTTTTTTCAAATCTTCAAAAATGATGAAAAACGGCGCGCTATAGTATGCCGTACGATATGGGCTATAGCCCATGGTCCAAAATGATGAGAAACGAGGCTAACTTTTTTTTCCAAAATTTCAAAAAACATGGGCTATAACCTTTAAATTTTTGTCATTTCGTCATTTTTTTCAAATCTTCAAAAATGATGAAAAACGGCGCGCTATAGTATGCCGTACGATATGGGCTATAGCCCATGGTCCAAAATGATGAGAAACGAGGCTAACTTTTTTTTTCAAAATTTCAAAAAACATGGGCTATAACCTTTCGTTTTTGTCATTTTGTAATTTTTTTCAAATCTTCAAAAATGATGAAAAACGGCGCGCTATAGTATGCCGTACGATATGGGCTATAGCCCATGGTCCAAAATGATGAGAAACGAGGCTAACTTTTTTTTTCAAAATTTCAAAAAACATGGGCTATAACCTTTCGTTTTTGTCATTTCGTCATTTTTTTCAAATCTTCAAAAATGATGAAAAACGGCGCGCTATAGTATGCCGTACGATATGGGCTATAGCCCATGGTCCAAAATGATGAGAAACGAGGCTAACTTTTTTTTTCAAAATTTCAAAAAACATGGGCTATAACCTTTCGTTTTTGTCATTTTGTCATTTTTTTCAAATCTTCAAAAATGATGAAAAACGGCGCGCTATAGTATGCCGTACGATATGGGCTATAGCCCATAGTCCAAAATGATGAGAAACGAGGCTAACTTTTTTTCAAAATTTCAAAAAACATGGGCTATAACCTTTCGTTTTTGTCATTTCGTCATTTTTTTCAAATCTTCAAAAATGATGAAAACGGCGCACTATAGTATGCCGTACGATATGGGCTATAGCCCATGGTCCAAAATGATGAGAAACGAGGCTAACTTTTTTTTTCAAAATTTCAAAAAACATGGGCTATAACCTTTCGTTTTTGTCATTTCGTCATTTTTTTCAAATCTTCAAAAATGATGAAAAACGGCGCGCGATAGTATGCCGTACGATATGGGCTATAGCCCATGGTCCAAAATGATGAGAAACGAGGCTAACTTTTTTTTCAAAATTTCAAAAACATGGGCTATAACCTTTCGTTTTTGTCATTTTGTCATTTTTTTCAAATCTTCAAAAATGATGAAAAACGGCGCGCTATAGTATGCCGTACGATATGGGCTATAGCCCATGGTCCAAAATGATGAGAAACGAGGCTAACTTTTTTTTTCAAAATTTCAAAAAACATGGGCTATAACCTTTCGTTTTTGTCATTTCGTCATTTTTTTCAAATCTTCAAAAATGATGAAAAACGGCGCGCTATAGTATGCCGTACGATATGGGCTATAGCCCATGGTCCAAAATGATGAGAAACGAGGCTAACTTTTTTTTTCAAAATTTCAAAAAACATGGGCTATAACCCATCGTTTTTGTCATTTCGTCATTTTTTTCAAATCTTCAAAAATGATGAAAAACGGCGCGCTATAGAATGCCGTACGATATGGGCTATAGCCCATGGTCCAAAATGATGAGAAACGAGGCTAACTTTTTTTTTTCAAAATTTCAAAAAACATGGGCTATAACCTTTCGTTTTTGTCATTTCGTCACTTTTTTCAAATCTTTAAAAATGATGAAAAACGGCGCGCTATAGAATGCCGTACGATATGGGCTATAGCCCATGGTCCAAAATGATGAGAAACGAGGCTAACTTTTTTTTCCAAAATTTCAAAAAACATGGGCTATAACCTTTCGTTTTTGTCATTTTGTAATTTTTTTCAAATCTTCAAAAATGACGAAAAACGGCGCGCTATAGTATGCCGTACGATATGGGCTATAGCCCATGGTCCAAAATGATGAGAAACGAGGCTAACTTTTTTTTTCAAAATTTCAAAAACATGGGCTATAACCTTTCGTTTTTGTCATTTCGTCATTTTTTTCAAATCTTCAAAAATGATGAAAAACGGCGCGCTATAGTATGCCGTACGATATGGGCTATAGCCCATGGTCCAAAATGATGAGAAACGAGGCTAACTTTTTTTTTCAAAATTTCAAAAAACATGGGCTATAACCTTTCGTTTTTGTCATTTTGTCATTTTTTTCAAATCTTCAAAAATGATGAAAAACGGCGCGCTATAGTATGCCGTACGATATGGGCTATAGCCCATGGTCCAAAATGATGAGAAACGAGGCTAACTTTTTCTTCCAAAATTTAAAAAAACATGGGCTATAACCTTTAAATTTTTGTCATTTCGTCATTTTTTTCAAATCTTCAAAAATGATGAAAAACGGCGCGCTATAGTATGCCGTACGATATGGGCTATAGCCCATGGTCCAAAATGATGAGAAACGAGGCTAACTTTTTTTTTCAAAATTTCAAAAAACATGGGCTATAACCTTTCGTTTTTGTCATTTTGTAATTTTTTTCAAATCTTCAAAAATGATGAAAAACGGCGCGCTATAGTATGCCGTACGATATGGGCTATAGCCCATGGTCCAAAATGATGAGAAACGAGGCTAACTTTTTTTTTCAAAATTTCAAAAAACATGGGCTATAACCTTTCGTTTTTGTCATTTCGTCATTTTTTTCAAATCTTCAAAAATTATGAAAAACGGCGCGCTATAGTATGCCGTACGATATGGGCTATAGCCCATGGTCCAAAATGATGAGAAACGAGGCTAACTTTTTTTTTCAAAATTTCAAAAAACATGGGCTATAACCTTTCGTTTTTGTCATTTTGTCATTTTTTTCAAATCTTCAAAAATGATGAAAAACGGCGCGCTATAGTATGCCGTACGATATGGGCTATAGCCCATAGTCCAAAATGATGAGAAACGAGGCTAACTTTTTTTCAAAATTTCAAAAAACATGGGCTATAACCTTTCGTTTTTGTCATTTCGTCATTTTTTTCAAATCTTCAAAAATGATGAAAACGGCGCACTATAGTATGCCGTACGATATGGGCTATAGCCCATGGTCCAAAATGATGAGAAACGAGGCTAACTTTTTTTTTCAAAATTTCAAAAAACATGGGCTATAACCTTTCGTTTTTGTCATTTCGTCATTTTTTTCAAATCTTCAAAAATGATGAAAAACGGCGCGCGATAGTATGCCGTACGATATGGGCTATAGCCCATGGTCCAAAATGATGAGAAACGAGGCTAACTTTTTTTTTCAAAATTTCAAAAACATGGGCTATAACCTTTCGTTTTTGTCATTTTGTCATTTTTTTCAAATCTTCAAAAATGATGAAAAACGGCGCGCTATAGTATGCCGTACGATATGGGCTATAGCCCATGGTCCAAAATGATGAGAAACGAGGCTAACTTTTTTTTTCAAAATTTCAAAAAACATGGGCTATAACCTTTCGTTTTTGTCATTTCGTCATTTTTTTCAAATCTTCAAAAATGATGAAAAACGGCGCGCTATAGTATGCCGTACGATATGGGCTATAGCCCATGGTCCAAAATGATGAGAAACGAGGCTAACTTTTTTTTTCAAAATTTCAAAAAACATGGGCTATAACCCATCGTTTTTGTCATTTCGTCATTTTTTTCAAATCTTCAAAAATGATGAAAAACGGCGCGCTATAGTATGCCGTACGATATGGGCTATAGCCCATGGTCCAAAATGATGAGAAACGAGGCTAACTTTTTTTTTCAAAATTTCAAAAAACATGGGCTATAACCCATCGTTTTTGTCATTTCGTAATTTTTTTCAAATCTTTAAAAATGACGAAAAACGGCGCGCTATAGTATGCCGTACGATATGGGCTATAGCCCATGGTCCAAAATGATGAGAAACAAGGCTAACTTTTTTTTTCAAAATTTCAAAAAACATGGGCTATAACCTTTCGTTTTTGTCATTTCGTCATTTTTTTCAAATCTTCAAAAATGATGAAAAACGGCGCGCTATAGTATGCCGTACGATATGGGCTATAGCCCATGGTCCAAAATGATGAGAAACGAGGCTAACTTTTTTTTTCAAAATTTCAAAAAACATGGGCTATAACCTTTCGTTTTTGTCATTTTGTCTTTTTTTTCAAATCTTCAAAAATGACGAAAAACGGCGCGCTATAGTATGCCGTACGATATGGGCTATAGCCCATGGTCCAAAATGATGAGAAACGAGGCTAACTTTTTTTTTCAAAATTTCAAAAAACATGGGCTATAACCCATCGTTTTTGTCATTTCGTAATTTTTTACAAATCTTTAAAAATGACGAAAAACGGCGCGCTATAGTATGCCGTACGATATGGGCTATAGCCCATGGTCCAAAATGATGAGAAACGAGGCTAACTTTTTTTTTCAAAATTTCAAAAAACATGGGCTATAACCCATCGTTTTTGTCATTTCGTAATTTTTTTCAAATCTTTAAAAATGATGAAAAACGGCGCGCTATAGTATGCCGTACGATATGGGCTATAGCCCATGGTCCAAAATGATGAGAAACGAGGCTAACTTTTTTTTTCAAAATTTCAAAAAACATGGGCTATAACCTTTCGTTTTTGTCATTTCGTAATTTTTTCAAATCTTTAAAAATGATGAAAAACGGCGCGCTATAGAATGCCGTACGATATGGGCTATAGCCCATGGTCCAAAATGATGAGAAACGAGGCTAACTTTTTTTTTCAAAATTTCAAAAAACATGGGCTATAACCTTTCGTTTTTGTCATTTTGTCATTTTTTTCAAATCTTCAAAAATGATGAAAAACGGCGCGCTATAGTATGCCGTACGATATGGGCTATAGCCCATGGTCCAAAATGATGAGAAACGAGGCTAACTTTTTTTTTCAAAATTTCAAAAAACATGGGCTATAACCTTTCGTTTTTGTCATTTCGTCATTTTTTTCAAATCTTCAAAAATGATGAAAAACGGCGCGCTATAGTATGCCGTACGATATGGGCTATAGCCCATGGTCCAAAATGATGAGAAACGAGGCTAACTTTTTTTTTCAAAATTTCAAAAACATGGGCTATAACCTTTCGTTTTTGTCATTTTGTCATTTTTTTTAAATCTTCAAAAATGATGAAAAACGGCGCGTTATAGTATGCCGTACGATATGGGCTATAGCCCATGGTCCAAAATGATGAGAAACGAGGCTAACTTTTTTTTTCAAAATTTCAAAAAACATGGGCTATAACCTTTCGTTTTTGTCATTTCGTCATTTTTTTCAAATCTTCAAAAATGATGAAAAACGGCGCGCTATAGTATGCCGTACGATATGGGCTATAGCCCATGGTCCAAAATGATGAGAAACGAGGCTAACTTTTTTTTTCAAAATTTCAAAAAACATGGGCTATAACCTTTCGTTTTTGTCATTTCGTCATTTTTTTCAAATCTTCAAAAATGATGAAAAACGGCGCGCTATAGTATGCCGTACGATATGGGCTATAGCCCATGGTCCAAAATGATGAGAAACGAGGCTAACTTTTTTTTTCAAAATTTCAAAAAACATGGGCTATAACCCATCGTTTTTGTCATTTCGTAATTTTTTTCAAATCTTTAAAAATGACGAAAAACGGCGCGCTATAGTATGCCGTACGATATGGGCTATAGCCCATGGTCCAAAATGATGAGAAACAAGGCTAACTTTTTTTTTCAAAATTTCAAAAAACATGGGCTATAACCTTTCGTTTTTGTCATTTCGTCATTTTTTTCAAATCTTCAAAAATGATGAAAAACGGCGCGCTATAGTATGCCGTACGATATGGGCTATAGCCCATGGTCCAAAATGATGAGAAACGAGGCTAACTTTTTTTTTCAAAATTTCAAAAAACATGGGCTATAACCTTTCGTTTTTGTCATTTTGTCTTTTTTTTCAAATCTTCAAAAATGACGAAAAACGGCGCGCTATAGTATGCCGTACGATATGGGCTATAGCCCATGGTCCAAAATGATGAGAAACGAGGCTAACTTTTTTTTTCAAAATTTCAAAAAACATGGGCTATAACCCATCGTTTTTGTCATTTCGTAATTTTTTACAAATCTTTAAAAATGACGAAAAACGGCGCGCTATAGTATGCCGTACGATATGGGCTATAGCCCATGGTCCAAAATGATGAGAAACGAGGCTAACTTTTTTTTTCAAAATTTCAAAAAACATGGGCTATAACCCATCGTTTTTGTCATTTCGTAATTTTTTTCAAATCTTTAAAAATGATGAAAAACGGCGCGCTATAGTATGCCGTACGATATGGGCTATAGCCCATGGTCCAAAATGATGAGAAACGAGGCTAACTTTTTTTTTCAAAATTTCAAAAAACATGGGCTATAACCTTTCGTTTTTGTCATTTCGTAATTTTTTCAAATCTTTAAAAATGATGAAAAACGGCGCGCTATAGAATGCCGTACGATATGGGCTATAGCCCATGGTCCAAAATGATGAGAAACGAGGCTAACTTTTTTTTTCAAAATTTCAAAAAACATGGGCTATAACCTTTCGTTTTTGTCATTTTGTCATTTTTTTCAAATCTTCAAAAATGATGAAAAACGGCGCGCTATAGTATGCCGTACGATATGGGCTATAGCCCATGGTCCAAAATGATGAGAAACGAGGCTAACTTTTTTTTTCAAAATTTCAAAAAACATGGGCTATAACCTTTCGTTTTTGTCATTTTGTCATTTTTTTTAAATCTTCAAAAATGATGAAAAACGGCGCGCTATAGTATGCCGTACGATATGGGCTATAGCCCATGGTCCAAAATGATGAGAAACGAGGCTAACTTTTTTTTTCAAAATTTCAAAAAACATGGGCTATAACCTTTCGTTTTTGTCATTTCGTCATTTTTTTCAAATCTTCAAAAATGATGAAAAACGGCGCGCTATAGTATGCCGTACGATATGGGCTATAGCCCATGGTCCAAAATGATGAGAAACGAGGCTAACTTTTTTTTTCAAAATTTCAAAAAACATGGGCTATAACCTTTCGTTTTTGTCATTTCGTCATTTTTTTCAAATCTTCAAAAATGACGAAAAACGGCGCGCTATAGTATGCCGTACGATATGGGCTATAGCCCATGGTCCAAAATGATGAGAAACGAGGCTAACTTTTTTTTTCAAAATTTCAAAAACATGGGCTATAACCTTTCGTTTTTGTCATTTTGTCATTTTTTTTAAATCTTCAAAAATGATGAAAAACGGCGCGTTATAGTATGCCGTACGATATGGGCTATAGCCCATGGTCCAAAATGATGAGAAACGAGGCTAACTTTTTTTTTCAAAATTTCAAAAAACATGGGCTATAACCTTTCGTTTTTGTCATTTTGTCATTTTTTTTAAATCTTCAAAAATGATGAAAAACGGCGCGCTATAGTATGCCGTACGATATGGGCTATAGCCCATGGTCCAAAATGATGAGAAACGAGGCTAACTTTTTTTTTCAAAATTTCAAAAAACATGGGCTATAACCTTTCGTTTTTGTCATTTCGTCATTTTTTTCAAATCTTCAAAAATGATGAAAAACGGCGCGCTATAGTATGCCGTACGATATGGGCTATAGCCCATGGTCCAAAATGATGAGAAACGAGGCTAACTTTTTTTTTCAAAATTTCAAAAAACATGGGCTATAACCTTTCGTTTTTGTCATTTCGTCATTTTTTTCAAATCTTCAAAAATGACGAAAAACGGCGCGCTATAGTATGCCGTACGATATGGGCTATAGCCCATGGTCCAAAATGATGAGAAACGAGGCTAACTTTTTTTTTCAAAATTTCAAAAACATGGGCTATAACCTTTCGTTTTTGTCATTTTGTCATTTTTTTTAAATCTTCAAAAATGATGAAAAACGGCGCGTTATAGTATGCCGTACGATATGGGCTATAGCCCATGGTCCAAAATGATGAGAAACGAGGCTAACTTTTTTTTTCAAAATTTCAAAAAACATGGGCTATAACCTTTCGTTTTTGTCATTTCGTCATTTTTTTCAAATCTTCAAAAATGATGAAAAACGGCGCGCTATAGTATGCCGTACGATATGGGCTATAGCCCATGGTCCAAAATGATGAGAAACGAGGCTAACTTTTTTTTCCAAAATTTCAAAAAACATGGGCTATAACCTTTCGTTTTTGTCATTTCGTCATTTTTTTCAAATCTTCAAAAATGATGAAAAACGGCGCGCTATAGTATGCCGTACGATATGGGCTATAGCCCATGGTCCAAAATGATGAGAAACGAGGCTAACTTTTTTTTTCAAAATTTCAAAAAACATGGGCTATAACCTTTCGTTTTTGTCATTTCGTCATTTTTTTCAAATCTTCAAAAATGATGAAAAACGGCGCGCTATAGTATGCCGTACGATATGGGCTATAGCCCATGGTCCAAAATGATGAGAAACGAGGCTAACTTTTTTTTTCAAAATTTCAAAAAACATGGGCTATAACCTTTCGTTTTTGTCATTTTGTCATTTTTTTCAAATCTTCAAAAATGATGAAAAACGGCGCGCTATAGTATGCCGTACGATATGGGCTATAGCCCATGGTCCAAAATGATGAGAAACGAGGCTAACTTTTTTTTTCAAAATTTCAAAAAACATGGGCTATAACCCATCGTTTTTGTCATTTCGTATTTTTTTCAAATCTTTAAAAATGATGAAAAACGGCGCGCTATAGTATGCCGTACGATATGGGCTATAGCCCATGGTCCAAAATGATGAGAAACGAGGCTAACTTTCTTTTCAAAATTTCAAAAAACATGGGCTATAACCTTTCGTTTTTGTCATTTCGTCATTTTTTTCAAATCTTCAAAAATGATGAAAAACGGCGCGCTATAGTATGCCGTACGATATGGGCTATAGCCCATGGTCCAAAATGATGAGAAACGAGGCTAACTTTTTTTTTCAAAATTTAAAAAAACATGGGCTATAACCTTTCGTTTTTGTCATTTTGTCATTTTTTTCAAATCTTCAAAAATGACGAAAAACGGCGCGCTATAGTATGCCGTACGATATGGGCTATAAACCATGGTCCAAAATGATGAGAAACGAGGCTAACTTTTTTTTTCAAAATTTCAAAAAACATGGGCTATAACCCATCGTTTTTGTCATTTCGTAATTTTTTCAAATCTTTAAAAATGATGAAAAACGGCGCGCTATAGTATGCCGTACGATATGGGCTATAGCCCATGGTCCAAAATGATGAGAAACGAGGCTAACTTTTTTTTTCAAAATTTCAAAAAACATGGGCTATAACCCATCGTTTTTGTCATTTCGTAATTTTTTTCAAATCTTTAAAAATGATGAAAAATGGCGCGCTATAGTATGCCGTACGATATGGGCTATAGCCCATGGTCCAAAATGATGAGAAACGAGGATAACTTTTTTTTTCAAAATTTCAAAAAACATGGGCTATAACCTTTCGTTTTTGTCATTTCGTCATTTTTTTCAAATCTTCAAAAATGATGAAAAACGGCGCGCTATAGTATGCCGTACGATATGGGCTATAGCCCATGGTCCAAAATGATGAGAAACGAGGCTAACTTTTTTTTTCAAAATTTCAAAAAACATGGGCTATAACCTTTCGTTTTTGTCATTTCGTCATTTTTTTCAAATCTTCAAAAATGATGAAAAACGGCGCGCTATAGTATGCCGTACGATATGGGCTATAGCCCATGGTCCAAAATGATGAGAAACGAGGCTAACTTTTTTTTTCAAAATTTCAAAAAACATGGGCTATAACCTTTCGTTTTTGTCATTTTGTCATTTTTTTCAAATCTTTAAAAATGATGAAAAACGGCGCGCTATAGTATGCCGTACGATATGGGCTATAGCCCATGGTCCAAAATGATGAGAAACGAGGCTAACTTTTTTTTTCAAAATTTCAAAAAACATGGGCTATAACCTTTAGTTTTTGTCATTTTTTTCAAATCTTCAAAAATGATGAAAAACGGCGCGCTATAGTATGCCGTACGATATGGGCTATAGCCCATGGTCCAAAATGATGAGAAACGAGGCTAACTTTAAAAGGCAATTGACCTGGCCCTGTTATTGTATATAAAAGAGCTCAGACAGCCTGAGGGAGTCTCTGTGGTGGCTTTGTGACAGTGCAGGCGTTACACAAGTTCACTTTTCAGATGTTTTATCTAAGCCTGCCATGCCACACAGCACTGCACTGTTCCCTAGCCACCCTCGGCCTGAAGGCATACCGAGGTAATTTAAGGGGAGGGAAAGATGAAGGGCATGATTTGTACCTCTGTGTGCAGGTCTGCTCTGGCCAGGGGACCCAGAACAGATTGAATGCACTTGTGACTTGATAGTGAAGGACATTTATGCTGCTGATTGCATTTTGTGGCCAATCAAAACCCTGGTGATGCATAATTGCATCGAAGGCTGAAAGCCAGAGACTACTACCGGTATATGTTTTTACCCCTGGCGGTCCGTCTGTCCATCCATGTGTGAATATTGATCATCTCCGGCCCACTCCTTGGAGGCCAAGAAAGAACCTTGATCTGCCCCAAATGTTTCACACAGAAACCCTTCAGTTTGTTTCTACAGTATATTGCCTGCAAATGAAAGACATGATTACAATACTAGACATGCACTAAATGGACACTTTACTTTTTGTCTGCCCAAAACCAATGCATTTAAGAAAACAGTCATGGACAGAGCCATTGCATACTGGCGTGTGCTCCCCCCACATTTGACTCTAACAAGAAATAGACCTACATTTTGTTTCAAAAGCCAGACTCAAAGCACACTGTCGTGTGGTATTGTCGGATGCATCATCATCGTTCTATGATAATGGACAAGGAGCATCATGTTCATCATTGATTTTACCATTCTGTCCAGTGCAGTTGTGGAGAGGATGTGCTGTACTGTACACTCACTCGGTACATACTGTGCATGATGTGAATGACCACGTAACTCAATCTGCTTCAGTTTCTCATCTCCAACAACATTTCTACTTTCCCAGGCCCTTGCTATTCTCCACTAATCCTCCAGAATCTCTCAGACTTTCCCTCCTTCACCCTCACTGCTGCACTTCTTTCATCAGTCCTGTATAGTGCTACTTAAATTAGCTATACCATTCCCACTTAGGTGACGTCCAAACCATGCACTATATAACTATATCTTTGAATCTTTCACCACCAATATTTCATCACATGATTTCTAAACAATATCTTTATTGTTATAGTTAGGGTTAGGGATGTCCCGATCGGGAGGCATACTTTGGTTAGACATAGCATTGGTTAGACATAGTATTGGTTAGATATAGCATTGGTCCGACTGGATTAAGGTTGGTGAGGGGTGCGTTAAAACGACCGGATTAAGGTTGGTGAGGGGTGCATTAAAACGACCGGATTAAGGTTGGTGAGGGGTGCGTTAAAACGACCGGATTAAGGTTGGTGAGGGGTGCATTAAAACGACCGGATTAAGGTTAGTGACTGGTGAGGGGTGCGTTAAGTGTTGGGAGAGGGTTAAGGTTAGGTTTAGGTGTGCTGCCCCGTGGGAGGTTAGGGTTAGGGTGAGGGTTTGAGATATCGGACCAATGGTATGTCTAACCAAGTTTTTTGCTCCCGATCCGATTTGATTTTGAGTACCGATTTTTCCCCATCTGATATTTATATTATAGAACCCTTTTGCCATATAATAATAGTACAATATCCAAAATCACAGACAATGATTACTATGTTATGGATATAATTGCGACCGAAGGTGTGGTGTTATAATTAACATAATTAGCGTTTTTTGTCCATCAGTGTATAACTCAAAATCCCCATGGAGAAAGCCCCCATATATTGTGCCCAGGTCCCTGATCCCTGATGTCATCAATATTAGTATATGGATATATGTCAGAACCTGTTCTGATATTCCATAATGTTGATCCTTCCACATCCATCCTTCCTCTGCGTTGTCTCCCTTTTGACTGATACCTGTCCATTTAAACTCTAGACGGGCCTGCCAAAGTTATTTGTGCAGCCTTGCCCGGCAGCTGGCGAAAACTGGAGTTCTCAACAGGCCCGAAAATTAAGTCCCGGCCGTACCTGCCCCCGCTGCCACCCTTAAATCTCCATAATACGGAGCTCACCTGTTCTGACATTCCATATGTTGATCTGACATCATCAAACCCGGTACACTCAAGACACGCTCCATATATGGCCAGTGCGGTCATACTGGTATTGATACTAGGGATGTCCCGATCGTTTTCTTTGCTCACGATATGATTCCAATCATTTTAAATGGGTTATTATGCTTGGTGTAGACCAAGCACCGTTTACTCCGTTTGCCATGAAACTCACCCTGCTTTCAAGGCATAACCTGTTCCTGAACCTGTACTGTGCATTATACCGGTTTTCTGCAATCCTGTACCTGAACCTGTTTATGCCTGCCAGCTCTGCCTTTTTGACCTTCCTCCCTTGTTGCCTGGTCATTGGTTGTTGGATTCTTGCCTAGTCCTTTGGATTTATTTGCCTGTGTTGTACAGCTATTGTCTTTTTGACCTTTGCGTGCCTCACCGTCCAGAATAGATTTATTCCCACATCACAGGTTTACAGGCGTAAAGTGGGTGAATTAATTTTCCTTATGTGCGCTCAATTTTGTAGCTTTCGTGAGAAGAGAGGATAGAGGTTGAGTATAGGAGAGAAAAGGTTCGAACCCTACTCGAGGTTGACGTCTCTACTTGTTCTGAGCACAAGGAGCACGTGGTTTGAATTGTGCATTAAGGCACCCCCGATATCAAGCAACAAATGGAATAGATGGGTATGATTGATTGACAGGATTGACATTTTTGCTGCCTGGAATCATTTTTCAAATGTCACAGATTTGCCAACGTTAATCTCATGCATACCTCAAGGAGAAGGAGTTTGATGTTATTGTATCTGAGCCTGCCGTGCCACAGTATTGCACCCTATAGCTGCCTGTAGGTATACAGAGATCTGTACAGAGAGAAGGAGATGAAGGGCATTATTTAAACCTCTGAGGAGGCCTGTTCTAGCCAGGGGAGGAGCAAGGGCAGCATTGCTGTTCATTTCAATGCACTTGTGACTAAGGATTTAGCTGATATTCCCCTCTTAAATTGGCCTATCACGATTATGACATTTTACTTGATAATGTTTTAAGCTTTTTAAACATAAATTACAGGAAGATAGGAGAAATGACAGGTACCAACAATAAAAATAATTGTATGCTTTTCAACTTATTTGTATTAACACTTATAAAGCTCATTATTTATTAATAGTGGAAATAGATTATCCAAAAGGTGACAACGCATCACATTGCAACACATTGTGAGCTTGTAGATCAGCAAATTCCACAATTTTCGATGAATTTAAACAGGCTATTGGAAACAATTCAGACAGTTATGCAAAATAAATGCATAACTCAAATAAATGCAATCAGGCGATTATGTAATGCCAGGCCAGCTTATGAGCCACCGCTACAGTCCCAGGGCAACAGGCAGGAATACTGTGGATGCTGTCCATCCTGACAAACTCTCCCCTCACTGTTGGTGATGTTATCTCTCTCATTGTTTCTGTTCTCCAAAGCATAACTAAGCAGCCGTGATTCATTTCATATTTGAAAATCATTGCTTTGCATTTAGATTTCATCTGTTTGAAATCGCTTGCTGTGTTGCCAGCATAGATTTCTGTGATTTGCAACTCATCTCTGACACCTCTCTGACTCAGTAGTAGTTGATCTGCACACCTGGGGTGCTCAAAGTTAAAAACACATCAAGAATTAGGCAACTTCCCTCTACAGTACACCGAATCTCTTTGCAACGCAACATGCTCGTCGTGCTGTGAGCTTGTAAATCAATTATGTTGCCAATTGTTTGTCCCAGAATCTCTCGGAATAGGCTTCATGTGGTTAATATTTTGTCCATCATATTTATGTATCTTCTTGGTTTTCCCTTCCAGGACTTGTCAGATCATTTTCATGGTTTATTAAACAAGTTTATTTCCCTCAGGGTAACTAGTAAAATAATGGAAGGAAAGGAAAGCAATTTGGAAAGGATTTGTAGACTAGAGCAGAGCTTGCAATGTTATCATTGCTGCACTCAACAAAACAGCTAGGGAACAACTGCACAATCGCTTATCAGCTAAACAAAAGTCTGACATTTTTCAAGGTCAGATTTTCATGCACCACTTTGCAGCTATAAAGGTCAGCGTTGAGACCTGTGGTACCTGTTTCATGTAGGCTAATGAAGGACTAATGAAGGACAGTGGACTGAGTTTCCCCGACCAGACTTAGCCTGTGGAAGGAACAGTTCCTTTCCCCTCCATCAGGCGCACCGGCTGGCCAGGGGGAGGTAGTTGAGAGACCAGGATTACTGCATGTTCTTTGTGAGGGTACCACTACCTACCCTAGGGAACACAGGGAGAACATACAAACTCCACACAGAAAGGCCCTTTTGCCAACCCCGCCTTGGGTATGGGCGCTGATGACGCGGAGGAGAGAACACGCCCCCCAGCATCCCCAATGGGAATCGAACCCAGGACCTTAGCTGTGAGGCGACAGCACTATCGACTGTGCCCCCTGTGAGCATGTACATTGATTATTTATTTTGTAACCATTAGCCTACTTCACAAGGAGAGAGAAAAGTGTATATGGATGTCAGGCCCGGTCAAATCATCATCAAATGTCTTTGACCTCACCGCACCCTTTCAAAGATATTGCTACCCCCTGTAGACTGTACCGCTGCATTGAGCAACACTATTGTAAAGGTTTGGTCATTCCAGTTTAATTCAACAATATTACACAAGAGGGTGTGCTTTACGGTGATTATTGGCACAACAGTGATGTGGTCAGGAACGAGACATAGCCGACTTCCGCAAGCATCACTGTCAGGTCAAATCAGCATATAATGTAATATATCAGACTACATCCCATAGCCTGAAGACATTCACATTGATCAGGTTATAGCCTTGCTGTTTCAGCGCAGTTATATAAAAAATCACGAGAGAAGAACAGGCTAAAAAGAAAGCAACAATAAATGTTTCCGCTTCTTTTCCAGTAGGGTTATTGTTCACCTCAGATCAGATGTCATATGGAGTGAACCACACATTCAGAACCAATAAAAACTCAAATAAAATCACATTGAATTTCATCTGTTAGTGACTGACTGGTGTCATGATTATGTCCTCAATTGAATGAGGGAGAAACTGAGGAGCTAACATTTAAGGTTTAGAACCCTTTTACCTCCAAACTCACTATCATTTCAACAGTGCTGAACATTAGCACATAAGAATTCTAAATTGAATTCGGACCAAAAGTAAACAGACAAGTCTTATGAACAATGTTCTGCACAACAGATTGCAGATTGTATTCCATCGATTCTGTCCCTGATTCTATAATTATCTTTTAATGTTTGATGGCACATTTTTTTGATGGGAGGTGCAATGTTCCAGCTGCCAGCTGCGACATGCTTTATTTAGAGTGAAAACGCTACAAGAAGACTAGCGTCTTCTAGTATGTGTGTGGTGCATTAAGTTGAATGTATTTGCTTTGGTTCCAAAAGACGGATGAAGACTGCGTAAGATTTTAAGACTTTCCACAACATTTGATTAACACAAAGCAGAGATGATTGGATTTCACTAATCTGTGCGCAGTTGCAACCGCTGTTTTATCTTTATTTTATCTTATTTATTTATTTTTACCCCAATTGCCATATCCAGTTTCAGTATTATTAAAACTTAATGTGATGATTAACTAGAACTAGATGCTGTGATCTTGTGAAAGTATATTCTTTTCAATAATAATATTCATAATTCTACATGCATAGTACAAATCAAACAAATTAATTGTATTCCTTCAACAAAGGAACCTGTTAGCGGACATTGATTGCGTGCATGCGTGCATCATCATCATGCAGTGCATCCATGTGGTGTTTGTTCGTAGGCCTACACAGTAAAATCCAATTTAATGCAGAGAATGTACAAATATGGGTTCCATTCGTAAACTCCCAGAGTAAAATGATTCTGAACACTGAGGATGTTGTGTACAGCTGCATGCATGTGTAATTAAAGCAGAATTGAATTAAACCAGAATTGAACCAGACATGCAGTGCGGCGCCAGGAGACGCCTGTCAGGAGCAGCCTGTGCCATACAGGACTGCACAACCAGCACTTCTCAAGGTCCACAAGGCCAAGTTCACATGCTCTCCCAGCAGCTTGTTAGAGCCCTGAAGGAAGAGCATCTGCATAATGAACTGCTAATGCTCCTCAGAATAACCCACAACATGGCAGCTCAGAGGGTCAGCTGTAGGAGGTCCAACACGGACAGGAAGGCAGTACACGCAAAAACATATCGATGCTGGATGTAAACCTTCATACCTTGTATGTCCAACACGGTAATATATACTGTGTATATATATATAGATATATATAGATACAATTTACAATTTACAATTTACAATTTAGGCATTTAGCAGACGCTCTTAATCCAGAGCGACTTACATTAAGCAAGAACAAAAGCATGGGAATACATCACATAAAAACATTCATCATGAAACATGCGTAAGCTAAGAAAGTAACAGTGGAATATCTATATAATGAAATTTATACGTATAAACTTTACATATATACTACTATGCTATACATATGTACTATGGCGTGCTATGACTATATACAATGCAATTCTAGTGCTGTCTACATAACATGCTATAAGTCTGTTTCAAATGCTATCTAAGTCTACAGATATAGATAGATAGATATAGATAGATATAGATAGATAGATAGATAGATAGATAGATAGATAGATAGATAGATAGATAGATAGATAGATAGAAACTTTATTACAGGCTCGTGGCCCACAAGGTAAGACAGTACATCACATATACGAGAATACAAATACATTTAAAAAAAATACAGTACATTTACCCAGCCCCACAGGTTACTACTCTAGGCGAGGCACTCATGCCAGTGTCCTCTGATGGTAGAAGTGTACCTTACAGAACTACGGCCTGGGTCTGTCATCTGTTCAATGAGTCCATTCAGTGAGCGATCCAGCCTGCTCATGAATTTGAATGTCAAGTTCCTCAACAGAGCCATGAATGTAGTGAGACCCAATGAACAGAAAAGCCCAGTTGGCTCTAGTGCTCCTGGGTTTTTTGAACAGGATACGAAGACAGTCATTATAGGCTACTTGCAGTTTGCGTAAGCTCTCCTTCTTGTACTTCACCCACAGTGGAGCTGTGTAGAGAGGGGTGCAATAATAGATAGATAGATAGATAGATAGATAGATAGATAGATAGATAGATAGATAGATAGATAGATAGATAGATAGATAGATAGATACTGTAGATAGATAAAATAGAAGATTATTAATGTGTCACAATACGATGTGTATTGTTGATGTGACGGAGAAGGAATCGGAGCAGCAGGGGGCTGCTGTACCACTGTTGTGACGGAAAGAGAGCTGAGCCAGAAGGGAAAGCTCTCTGTCTACCGAGCAATCTTTGTTCCTACTCTCACCTATGGTCATGAAGGGTTCCTACTCTCACCTATGGTCATGAAGTGTTCCTACTCTCACCTATGGTCATGAAGTGTTCCTACTCTCACCTATGGTCATGAAGGGTTCCTACTCTCACCTATGGTCATGAAGTGTTCCTACTCTCACCTATGGTCATGAAGTGTTCCTACTCTCACCTATGGTCATGAAGTGTTCCTACTCTCACCTATGGTCATGAAGTGTTCCTACTCTCACCTATGGTCATCAAGTGTTCCTACTCTCACCTATGGTCATCAAGTGTTCCTACTCTCACCTATGGTCATCAAGTGTTCCTACTCTCACCTATGGTCATGAAGTGTGGGTCATGACCAAAAGAATAAGGTCGCGAATACAAGCAGCCGAAATGAGTGACTGGCATCTCCCTTAGAGATAGATGAGAAGTTCAGTCACACGAGAGAGACTCGGAGTAGAGTTTCTGCTTCTTCGCCTGGAAAGGAGCCAGCTTAATTAGGTGGTTCAGGCATCTGGTTAGTATGCCTCTCGGGCGTCTGTCTATTTTGACAGTTGGACAGTTTATTAGTTAATCCGAGCAGAGCTGCACACGCAGTGGACAGCACTCAAGGTCTATGATGGGTTTCCTTTTCTTTTGAAAGGAAACTGCATGTGCAGGTCTCAGAGGCCAATGATGGGTTAGAGCAGGCCAGCCTATACTGCACAGTTCCTACATTTGAGTGTGTATAATTATAAAGATGAACATCTTGGCAGAAACTTATAATATCAATCATGCTGCCATAGTAGCAGTAGTGCTGGACATGCATGCACAGTGGGCACACTCAATCAAGACATTCCATGCTGTATTTAGAATGTTGTATGCTGGTGCTGCTTAATGTATGCCGTGTAGCCTACTGTCTGTCATTCTTTTTTTAGTGGCATCCTCTTTGGGGTGTTTTAATGTTCAAAGGCTTCGAATAGCATCATGAGTGAAGTAATTTAGCTCATGATTGTGATGAAAGCTAATGCTGCGCAGTGTAATTGTAAATATTTCAATCTCTGTGACAGTAGCACATGGTAACTGCTCTTTGGAGAGATTTTGTGAATGCGTTTGAAGATGACAGGATTTGTTAGAGACTGATAGCCATGCTTTCAGCAGGTTTTAAAGCTTAGTCACATTCAGCATCGCATTGGAGCAGGATGAATCATTAACGTTATTTCTCGAAGAACACTTGATATTGATATTGACTACTAGAAATATATTATATACCCAGAAATACATTATTCCACAACAAGAAGCAGTGGTGGAAAGTAACTACAGTTAAAATATTGTACTTTTTGAGGTACTTTTACTTCACTGAAGTATTTCCAAATTTCAATAGCTAATGAACTAAATCTCAGAGGCAAATATACTTTTACTCCAATTTATTTGACAACTTTACTTTGCTAGTTTCCTTTAAACATTTTGATAATTACCAAACATACATTAACCAACTCCCTATAAAGTACATTTCAACCATTTGAAAATAGCCGCTGTACATGCTCACAATGTGTCGGGATTCGGGAAGCCACACATTGTGAGCTTGTAGATCTGCTATTTTCTAAAGAGTTTTAGACATTTTAGACATTTGAAAACTTGTGAAATTGAACATTCTGCATATTCCTTTTATACTTTTGGTACATTAAATAACATGTATTAAAAGTTCCATAATAACAATACAAAATAATACAATTAAGTGCTATTATCCATAGACATGTTGCTTAACCTCCCTGTTGAATACTGTATCCTTGTGACTGACTGATGGAATTCATATCCTGATGGCTGTTTGAGTGACATGACCTTTAACTTGCTATAGAACTGATGAATGAATCAGAACATATTATCCTGCCGGCCTGTACCCACCTCACCCCCAACATTACTCACTATGTAAACTCCTATAAATGATTGATTCCAACTCATTTTAAACAGTTGTGGGAAAGTGTCACAGCATCTACTCATGCAAACACTATGCACACACTGCACACATTTTCTTTCAGGTAAGCAAATGTGGGTAAACATTGTAAAACATCTGTTAGTAAACAACTTTTCAGCCACACATGCTGTTAAGAATAATGAAAATGTTTTTCTTCCGGCTACACTTGTGCATCATTACTCCAAGATTTGACGATTTAACAAGGACAAACTCTGCTGCTGCATTAAATATCCCTTACAATTACTGCAAGAGACATATGTGCATGTTCAAATACTGAATGTAATTACGCTGTAGGCCTACTAATATAATTCAAAATGCTACCATAACATATTGGGCGTTGAGATGCTGGGTAGTGTGTCTGAAATAAAATAATACAATTCTACTGTTACACTCCTATTACAGATAATGTGTCCGGGTGTCCCCAATATAATTCTATATTGTCCCTGTCATAACTGACCTGCGGTTTGACTCTACCCACTGAGCATTTTTTTGTCTAATATAGGTTAAAAATAGTCTAAAAATGAAAGTTGTTTTGGGTCTAGGCTTAGATTAGGGCCTGACTCACATATTCACAACAGATTGATGTATAGCTGATGCATGATACTTGTTTACTGATGCAAGCTCGCAATGCATTTCCAATGGGAGTCACATTGACACAACATTTTTGTTGTATGAGGGGGAGGGGAGCAGTGGAAACGCAACAAAAATGTTGTGTCAAACCATGTGACTTCCATTGGAAATGCATTGGGGCAAGATGTAACCCCAATCTAGCATGCATCAATGTTGTATGCTAGATGCGAAGGTGTGAGTGAAGCCCTATAGGCTTTGTTGACAGTTCAGAAACCCGCCTACCATTGTCATCGTCGATGGGGAATATATTATGCCAGGCAACAAAGTCTTATGCACACCTGATATGCTCTGAGATGGGTGCCTAGGCAGGGCTCAATGTATTGATGTAAAATGTAAATGTAGAATGTAAAAAATGTGCACACCGTTTGCACTTGCAATACAAACACTTCATTTAGGCAACGTTTCAGTCAAAGACCTTCTTCTGCTGTTGGCAGATGCCTGAAGAAGGTCTTTGACCCAAACGTTGCCTAAATAAAGTGTTCGTATTGCAAGTGCAGACGGTGTGTGGGTCTTTGTGCACCTTTTTTTGCATTTTATCTGAATATATCATGCCAAAAGTTGGCATAGGCTAAAGGAAGCCTTTGTTCTCATGACGAAGATCTCTGTCATCATCTAACTCTAATCCAACGCCATGCTACTCATACGCTGATTGGTGGTGCCCGACCGTGATTCAACCCTAGAGGTATAGGATTGATCCGAGAACATTAAGGCAAGTGCTCTACCGAATGAGCTACACACTGTGTGACATGCCATGAAGTAACCAATGCAGCCAAATAAAATATGATAATATTTGAACCAATTGCTGAGAGGTCAGAGAACAAGACTGCACACACTGCAGGGTGAGAACATATAACACCCTACATTGTTGAATAAATAAGAAAAAGAGGTTGCACAACACAATATCGGTCATCAGTTTTTATCTTCCCCAGGCTAAAATACCTTTAGGCAGGAAATATGTTTTCAGTTTCAGTCCTGTACAATTCACACAACCTTTCCGTGCTCAGAAGTTTACCTGGGGGTCTGGGGATATAAACTGTGGATCTAAATTCCTACAGGACGTGTGGTGCCAGGCCGGCAGTGCCAGGCTGGCAGTGCCAAGGTGCGGAATATAGACGAGGGGAACAGTGCCAACCCAAGCTGAGCACCACAGCTGCCCCTTGTCCCCACTGCTGTGGCCATGTGATGCAAGAGATACATTTACATTATTCACATTGTCATATCCTTGCTCCAAGGTCTCGGCTTTGCTCTTGCTCCCTCTGCTCCATCCAGAAAGGACACCGGATACATTACTAATCATGCTGAACACCTAATAACATGTGTATAGATAAGAAATATATATATATATATATTATTATTATTTTGCTATGAATATACCTTTTATGCTGGGGAAAATACACTTTTGGTACAACTTTGGACAAGTGGTAAAGGATGAACAGAAGCTATTATAGTAGTATAGTGTATATATAGTTCAATGCAATGCTAAATTTGTTAATTGCATCCTTACCGCCTAGCTGCAGCAAAAATGCTAAAGAGCGTTCTGTGTTATCATCTGCGGAGTATAAGATCCTGTTGGACTGATTGCTTGTATGCTTCGTAAATTTGTAATGGAATACCATTGATTATTAGAGCCTGTAAATGACTTGGGTGGGCCTCCTCTCCAATATGGTGAGCTGGAGATTCACAGAGGGGCCGTTTATTGTAAAATACATAATAAACTTATCTTGTGCAGCCACTGGACTGACATTATAGGTTTTTAATGTTAGCATAATCACTTCATCGTTATCATAATGGCCTGAATATCTGAAATCACATCTGCAGTTTGATGTTGTTTTCTTTTTCCTTTGTATTATTTTCCTTCCATTATTGCTAACATACACATTTCCACTGAAGCAGGCTGTGTGAATCTTAATCCGTATGGACAATAGGGTTCATTTTGTCTTTCCCAGTAGCTTGCTAGCCCCATATGTTAACTATTGATCTTCTTAGATTGCAAAACATCCAGCTGTCTACATGAACACAATTTAAACAGAACTTAACTGAAATCGAACCTCCCAGTCTCAGGGTAGACTCTAACTCTAAGTCTACTGAGCTGGTAATGAAAGTATATTAAACTCCAAAAGTGCAGAAAGTTCTATTCTAGTTCTATTAACAATTATCTTTGAGTGATAGTATAGGCACACAAATGCACTGGACCTGAACATGTGTTTCAAACAGTGATACAAGCTAAACCATGGATAGATTAGAAAACATAGTACTTCCCATTAAGACCTGAGACTGATTCTCCAAATGCCTTCTAAATCCAGTAGTTCTCAAACTTTTTCGTGCCAAAGAACCCCAAATGCATTTGGTCGCGGACATCCCATCATACTAAAACAAAAATACATCGCATGGATGCACCTGGGACGTATCCTCAGTGATGTATCCCAAGGTCATCAGGGTTTCGGGTCTCCCAACATCATACCCCTCACTCAGGTAACCCAGCCGGGGTGATCAAGTCCTGACTTACGTCCCAGTAGCTACCCTCGGTCAGTCCCATTAGGGAAAAACCAGGGCCACACAATCCGTTCCTCACAAACTACTCTGCTGGGACTGGGAGATACTATTCTGGCATGTGGAAGGACTAGGCTCTGTGGGTTGACTCCTGTCCGGGCCCCTCCTACGTCTCACCAGGTCCACTCCTGTTCACAGCACTGATGAATGATGATCTTTCTCTTCTCAGTCATGACATTTCTGTACTATATACATAATGTAGAGGAATACCAATTGACCATTTCCCTTTCACTGTAATTATCACTGTTTGAAACACACTGATTGAAAGCTTGGCTCAATCTGTCCTTACACAAATCTGTTTAAAAAAATTATCTCTGTCTAATTGGAAGCCGCCTGGCTGTCTTCAAAGGAATTATTGCACCACAAATAACTTGGTTTATATGCTTTTAACAGGTTCCTACATCGGATCTCTTACTGATTAAGATATCCGATGCAATTGTTGATCTGCTGATCAATGATAGTGAATGGTCAGTGTCTGTTACTATATCCAGTTCTAATTAAGGACAAAGTGGCATACAGAGGGAAACTCATTATTGGAGAGAAATAAGATACTGGTATGTACTGGTATGTATATGGCTTGTGGAGATAATCAATGTCATGACACAACAAAGCCGATACCGAAGTCCTGCACTTTGCACAATATGAACCATGCAGTAGAAACAACATCAAAATGGAGTACAACATTGAATATGTTTGAATTGTTTTCATAGCAGTTACAATTTAACCAATAAACTAGAAGAAGTGCCCCTCAGGGCACAGGTCTCCACCAGGATAATAGCGTTTGTGATGTTTGGACAAAATATGTTGGAGTAATACAAACATAAAATACATTTATAATTCGTAACAGTGTATTCATAATGTGTATTAGTGCGCATACAAATACACATTGTATTGTACACAATTGTACACATTGTACACAATCTTAGACAATCGGGATGGATTATGGGAAAGTGGACAGATGCGTGTTGATCTCATTACTATGGGAATTTACAGAAATCGGCCTCATGGTGGCGCTATAACTGGCAGATGTGGCCTGCCTAGTGGGAATGTGCATAATTGCACAGAAATCGCACGCTGTGTTAATGATTTGAGGCATTTTGTTGGAAATGGACAAATCTTGCAAACTTTGGAAATATTGACTGTAGCGATTTGCGTGATGTATGGATAAAATCTGTACGAGTAATAATAATAATAATAAAAAAATGTGGTTTGCTAAAATCGGCCTCATGGTGGTGCTGTAACAGGCCATTGTGGAGCAGAGGTTCGTCGTTGGCATCCAGGGAGTGGATGTGCACAGTTTGGCATTGACCGGGCCAACGGTGCCGGAGATTAGCTGTACGCGCGCACACACACACACACACACACACACACACACACACACACACACACACACACACACACACACACACACACACACACACACACACACACACACACACACACACACACACACACACACACACACACACACACACACACACACACACACACACACACACACACACACACACACAGCAGGAGACTGACTGTATGCAGATAATAGCCTGCCTATTTTGTACCATATGCCCTTGTAGAGGGAAACTCTCATGGACTGCCCAAGGTAAATGAATGTGTTTAACTATCAGGGCCTTCATGGTGGATAAAGACCAGACATTTTAATGATGTGCAGTACTCACGAGACTTGACGGCCATATATAGTGGGTGACATGTCACGAGGCATGATGGACGGAAGGTTTTCAACTTTCATAGTAATCTGCATCCCTTCTGGAACCCACAAGGGAAAAGGAAGAGAGGCAGACCACGAAACACCTGGCGCCGTGACCTGGATGCAGATGTGAAGAGATCTGGCCACACATGGGGACAGCTGGAGAAGATGGCCCAGGACCGTGATGTCTGGAGATCTCTTGTTCGTGGCCTATGCCCAAAGTTGGGCTATAGGCGTAAGTAAGTAAGTAAGTAATCTGCAACATATATGGTGACGTGTCATGAGGCGTGATAGACTGAAGGCCATATATGGTGGCGTGACGGACTGACAGGTTTTGCAGGTTTTCATATTAATCTATCGCCATCAAACCATCACAATTGAAGCCATTGTAAACTATAAAACTAAAACGGTTTCTTCACATTTTACTTACTGGTTTCTCACTACCGCTATGTTCCTAGTTTGAAAAAAAAAAATAGGATTAGTTAGACTGGACAGCTCTAAAGAAGAATCAATTAAACAATTACATGCTCAATTTCATTTTCAACCACAAAGTCTCCTATTGTTTTCCGCTTCAGTACCCACAGTGTCACTCAAATTTGAATTAATATTGGTGTACTGGAAAATTGCCTTTTTCCCTTCTTTGATATAATTCAGAATAAGATAATAGCCACACGTATCACTGTCGATTGAAAACAGCCTTTTAACTCTTATATAACTTACCGTATTTGTTTCCCAAACAGTGGGTCTTTTCCTACATTTAAAAATCACACCCGTGTGAAGTGAGGGGCGCTCTTATCACAGTACATCATCATGACGTAACATGTCGATTTGCTCAGACACATATGACATAAATTCTCCATTCATTGTCAATGGGAATTTAACAAAAACACAGATTTGCTCGTCTACATACAGTATATGACGTAAATTCTCTATTCATTGTCAATGGCATTTAATGCTTGTGTTAGGACAAACATCTACACACTTCTTTGACTTGAGAGCTACTTTCAAAATGACCAGCTCAGTGATTATCCCATTGCTGAAAATAGTTTTAATTGAGGGGGCTGTTAATTAATTCAGAGCAATTTACAGTAAACAACAATAACAGTAATACATCAAATACATAATATTGGACTGTGGGTTTGAGCTCAGCTGACAGGCGCTATTTTATGCCAATCAATTAAGTCACAATGGCAGGTGCCAAAATAGTGTAAAATATATATTTAAATTATATATTTTTAGGGGCATGTCATGTGGTCTACCTGCACACCCTTTGTGATCTACTGCAGATTGCAATCTATCACTTGGGCACCCCTGATCTACAAACTCACACTGGGTCTCGACCTGAAAAGTTTGGGAACCACTGAGTCTTATTCCACCCCATTTAACAAAGCATCACTGCTGTGAAACTATTATCCCATTATGTGGGCTATTTCCGTATAGGCCTATATTATGTTGGCAGTCTTGCAGGGTTCCAGAATTTGTATACTGTACGTGCTCTACAGATTCTTATCAAGGTATGCTATAGATTTCACTTAATGATTTTCTCTGACATTTATTGGGAGCTGTGTGAGACTGTGAGTAAATCACATTTGTTTTAAAATTTTAGAAAACTGATAATAAAAAAAAGTCATGGGGAGAAGCAAAGGCACCTATTACATAGGGCAACTGAGGCTATTGCCCCTAGTCTATTTGTACTGCAAATTCACACAACATGAGCAAATTGAGAAAACACAATACCCACACATCATTAAATAACTATTAACAAACGCTTGCCAAGTCATAATTCATTAACTAAGTGACTAAGTGAGTAAGTTAGTTATTTTTAAGTGTTACCTTTATTACTTATGCTGCTGTTAAAAGGACTCTATTAGTAATCTCAGACCCACCATCCCTCCAGGCAGGCTGGGATATGTGTCCACAAGGCATGGGATCTACAGTACACTAGCCAATTACAATGCTCCTGTCCCTCCATCTAAGCCAGAAAACTGAAAATGCCCATTGCCCACTCATCAAGTTGTCCCTGGCACGAAATATTTCCAGATGGGGTCTGTGGACAAATTAGGAAGCAGGCCTAAATACCCAACTACACACTCAACTCACGATACTATTTGAATCACGATATTAGGTTCACAATGCGATTTTTCACGATTCTTTGAACACAAAATTTCCACAAATCTCAAATCCTGTTTTTGAACATTTTTCAACACAATATATCACGATACATGTATTATTAAATCGATTTAAATTGCCACCAGTTTATATTGATATATATCGATATACAATATATCGTTACATGCCTACCCCAACTACCAATAAGAGACTTTACAAAAAAGCAAGCCCTAAGTTACTTACTGCATGTAATAACATGGCAACACAGAAAGAGAGACAACCCCTCGTGCACACACACACACACAGTCAGTAATGCATTACGGGTGGACCCAAAAGCAGGCAACAGGATGCAAAGCAGACTATCTTCAAAGTGCTTATTTCACTAAACCAAGATAGGGCAAAACAAAGGCACAGCAAAACATATACACTCACCTGACAGAGGTCTATAGGTCTAGAGGACACGCTGCAAACAAAGGGCTTAAATAGACAGGGGTAACGGGACACAGGTGAACTCAAAATACAATCAAACACAGGATAGGCTAGGGGACTAAAAGGACACAGGTGGAAACACTGACAAATAACAAGGTAGGATACAGGACAAGGTAACTAACAGTAACTAGGAAGACAGGAAACACTAGGAACAATACTACAAAATAAGATACACAAAACTAAGGCAACAACAGAGTAACAGAAAACCAAAACCAACGAGAAACAGTCAGGAATACATGAGCAAATACATGTATATAAATGACAGAAATACATATTATAGTCCAAACTCTAAATAAGGACAGTCAAAGTTCACGGTCCGAGGAGCGGACCGTGACACACACACACACACACACACACACACACACACACACACACACACACACACACACACACACACACACACACACACACACACACACACACACACACACACACACACACACACACACACACACACACACACACACACACACACACACACACACACACACACACACACACACACACACACACACACAATGACGTTACCGCATCAGAAAGTGTTACTGTTGTTGCATGGTCCTTGCTCCACTAAACACACATTTCTAGTTCTCTTTGGATCAGCAGACTGATTTTTAATAACTCAAGATACAGAGCCTGTCTCATGGCCGATCACCTGTCAGATATGCTGTACTGTATACTCTTGAAAGACCACCAATTAAGAGTCAAATGATATTTAGTAGAGTAGACAATACTGTGTCTGTGTGTTTGTAATTTGAATGACAATCGTCTTGCTGCAAACTACATATAAATGCACTTGTTAAATATAAAGGCAGGTACAAGATGTTATTAAAGGATAACTGTTGTATAGTTAAGCCCATCACACACCGTCTGCGACCGCCGCGCGTCAAAACAGCCGCCTCCATTATTTTCAATGAACCTATCGCACACCGGCGGCGTCCGACGCACGCTGGCGCCTCGCCTGGCGTGCCGATAGAACCAGTTATATTTTCCAGGCGGCGGCAACGCGTCGGAACGGAGCCGGTGTGTGTTGGGCTTGACTTTCCTGATACAGTAAATATAGAATAATGTTGAACACATGTGTGGCTTTGTTTATATTAGAAATGCTAAACAATAGAATATAAACAGCATAAGCTAACCCGAGTGCTGCCCTGTGCACAATTTGACAACTCTGTTGATTAATATAGATTTTAATTGATGAGTACATTCGCAGTATGAGTTTACTAGATTTGTTAAAAGAAGAAGAAGAAGAAGAAGTAGAAGAAGTAGAAGAAAAGAAGGTGCTATTTAAGGTGTTTGCCTATTATGTTTCCATAAATATGACTGGAACCTGACATTAACTAAATCCCCAAAGTAATAAAACCACAGGAAGTATGAGCAAAGATAGGACAACAAATATGTCTAGGTAAAAGTTGAACCTGATGCTGTTCTGAGCTTGAATTTGTATTTGCTTTTTTTGCATTAAATCTTTTTGAAAATGAAAATAACACTGATAATGTGTTGACTCTGCTGAGAGAGTAAACTATCTGTGACAGGAAAGCAGTGGATGCAGACTAGATGCTTTATTCATGATTAACATTATAGCCACACCTGCTGACAGACGTTGGATGTCAGATGTAAGTGTTTTGTATCTCTGTCAGCACGTCTCTTTCATCTTTTCCCTTGGTGAGGAATTATGTACTCTCTATATCCCCTGAGCTCAGTAATTTCCCAGAAGGAAACCACAGGAAATCACAGGTGATGAATTGCCTGTCAAGGTTAAGTCCGCCATCGTGTCCACTGCAGCCAAGAACAAAAGCAATATTACAGTCACTGCCAACCCAAGAAGCAGTGTTTTTTCTATTTCTATTAAACAACTAGAACTGCACTCTGTCGAGTGCATACTTGCTTGTTGCACACTAGGCGGCCATAAATGGCCAACTAGTGCGCAAGCAGAGCGCGCAAGTACTTTCGACCGTTATAAACTGTCACTTTTGATGCGTATGCACCGTCCCAGCAAATTGTGCCCGATACGGCAGTGGTGCCAGATTACATACATGTATACACAGGAGCATTACCTTTAATCCTCCCAACACTAAAACAACCATCAACAAATCCCTCGAGGCCAGTGACGTGGCGTTGACGTGGTAGACGTACTGCCCTGTCGGTACGTATTTTTATAACAAAAACATTTTTAGACCTTTATTTTTTATGTAATCTACCACAAACCGGCCGAAATCCGCGCGATCGTGCACTATCGTGCACGCGCGCCGTCTCTATGTGAATCGCGGCAAAAAATCTGATATTTTGGGATCTTCTGGGCTCGATTTGGGTGAGTTATGACAAAGCTATAAAAAAGCTATTGTTAGCTTAGCAATCCGAGGAGCCAAGCTATATGCTGAGGGTCAAACTGGCCCAGGTTGTTTACTTGCTTTTGAACCGGAAGTGATTTTCCAGATTAGACTTTTTAGCCATTTTCAGCATAATGGTGCGTTCCCGCCATCTGGTGGCAATCAAGGGTATTTCACTACACATGCCAAGTATTGGCAAACAATATTATTTAGACCGCAGATCTTTCTTTTTGCATTAAAATGACGAATTAAGAAATGGGGCATTGGCCAGCATTAGCCAGCTTTGGCGACTTTTTGAATGGCAATCAAAAAATGTGAGATATGACCACAATGTCAGGAAATGTCTCATTTTCAATCTGCATGTCTGTACTTTACAATGAAAAAAGAATTATGACTCTAGCATATTCCATTGTTTAGTAATAAGCATTTTAATACACCTTGGTTTCAGTGAACAGTGAAACCAAGGTGTACTAAAATGCTTATAAGTCAACGATGGAACATGCTAGAAACATAATTTTTTCCCCGGTGTACAGTAGAGACGTGCAGCTTTAAAATTAGATATTTCGTGACATTGTGGTGATATCGCATATTTTTCTATTGTCATTCAAAAAAGTCGGGTAAAGCTGGCCTAAGGCACAATAAGATGTAATTTAAGGTTGGCCATAAGAGGGTTTAATAATGGGATGAATCTAGAGTTGCAATACCCTCCATTGACTCCCCAGTCCCCACTTATCCAATAAATATTGTTTTGCTATAAGTTATTCATGCATCCCTCTTTTATCCATCCGGCATTTTAGGAGCACCAAGTAACTCCTCCAGGTGCTCCTCTGAGTACTAGACCAAAAAAGTTGTGTGCAGCCCTGACTATATTATATTTCCACACTCACTCCAGAGGGCCACTATATTATATTTCCACACTCACTCCAGAGGTCCACTATATTATATTCCCACACTCACTCCAGAGGGCCACTATATTTCCACACTCACTCCAGAGGGCCACTATATTTCCACACTCACTCCAGAGGGCCACTATATTAGATTTCCACACTCACTCCAGAGGGCCACTATATTAGATTTCCACACTCACTCCAGAGGGCCACTATATTATATTTCCACACTCACTCCAGAGGGCCACTACATTATATTTCCACACTCACTCCAGAGGGCCACTATATTTCCACACTCACTCCAGAGGGCCACTATATTTCCACACTCACTCCAGAGGGCCACTATATTATATTTCCACACTCACTCCAGAGGGCCACTATATTATATTTCCACACTCACTCCAGAGGGCCACTATATTATATTTCCACACTCACTCCAGAGGGCCATATTGCATGTATTACTGTCATAGCAAAAAAAGCCGATCTTGTAGATCAGCCATTTTAGCTATATTTGAATTGAAATCCTGAAAAAAATTGGCAATGTTTTTTTTATTGGAATCCTGAAAAATATCATCTATGAAAAGGCAACATAATGAGCAGAAAATGAACCATGTTAACAACAAATTGAGCAGGGCACCGCAGGGAGTTGAACCCCGTTCTGGTAAACCAGAAGTACCAAAACCAGTGCCTTAGTTTTTGTTTTATAATTTACAGGTCCAAATCACAGTGCGTCTTGCCTATAATTTCCAGATTGAAAATACTTGAGACAAAATATTCTATTGTCCATGAACCCATTTTGGGCGGGAACCCTTTTGGTGATTTAAGCATTATGTTATGAAAAATAGCAGATCTACAAGCTCATAGCGTGGCACCGAGTGCCGTGCTACGAGCTTGTGGGTCTGCTATTTTTGAAAAATCGTGAAAATGTGGCGCAAATCTTTGAATATAATATTATTTAAAGGTGATATAGGCAAGTTTTCAGTGTTTGTACACAGAATTGATCGAGTGTTTCCAAACAAATTAAAATCTAGCTCCACCCCCCTCCCCCCGTCATTCTATTGGCTGAGCCAGGTCACTTCAGGCTATGGGGTTGTTGTTGCTGCTGGGAGGGACGCTATGGATATTGCGCTCGTATGGCTAAATATGACATTAAAAAATTATGAATTTCTATCGATATCATAGTTACAACAATGACATTGAGTTGACATGTTTTTTTAAGGGTAACTGTAGCGTAATCACAATATCACAAGACTGACACGACGAGTCCCGCAAATGAGGAAGTAGGAAGTAGTGGAGCAGACTCACTGGCTCTCAATTCAATTATCTTTCATTTGTAATCGTGCATATAAAACATATTGCCCCTCAAATGCCCCAGCCACTACAGCATCGTTCATGTGAACTACTTTGTCCACGGTTATTCATCGCTATGATGATCAGCGACGGCTTGTCACCGTTGGCGAGCACGGGTTGAATGCAAGCTTCAAGCCGGCCGGACCACCAAACCATGCGCTATACATAGCGATTCTCATAATTTCAACAGGCTTACATATTACATCATAAACATACTATTTCACATGAACAATGGTGAAACTAAGATATGGGGATAATATTATACTTGCAAATTGCAAGTATAATATTATCCCCATATCTTAGTTTCACCAATGCGATTTCATTGCAAGTTGCAATGAAATCGCATTGCGTTTTCATTATAATACTGCTGGGTCGAATACTCTATGGGTCGAACACACAGTCACAGTCTCGCGCTGCAATTGGCTAAGACTCCGCGTCACCCCCCACACAGACCCTCCTCCCAACACGACGCTTCCGTCCCGCGACATAAACAACAGTGGATATAAACAGATACAAACACATAGAGGGAGACAAAGGGAGAGTGTATGTCTACAGGGCAGCAGCTCAGCATCAAAATATAGGGGAAGATAGAGGGAATAAGGCCACAAATATAGATAGATAAATATGTTGATTTTTGGCTGAAAACTTGCCTATATCACCTTTAACTCAAATCTTCCCTGAAACATCATCTTTTTAGATGGGGGTCGGCGGGCAATTCTATATATTTTTGGGGGTCCTTGACATGAAAATGTTTGAGAACGACTGACATAGAAACATGGGGTTTTTCAGAAAACTGTCAGGATTTAGAAGACATTTATAGAATCGTCCTCAGGTCTAAATGGGTTAAAAAACTATTTTATGTAATACTCCCAGTGGTGAAGAGAGAAGCTTTTCTATAAATGCTTGTCTTCAGTTATGTTCCTCTATTTTTGGCCATAGGATGCTATTTTCAACGGACCCCAACTAGCCTAATTAGACCCGACCAATTCTAAAAGACAAAAAAAGTCTTCTTCTAAAAAACAAAAAAAGTCTTCTAAATAGTCAGTTTTCTGAAAAAACTCTGTTTCTATGTCAGTGGTTCTCAAACTATTTTATGTCAAAGATCCCCAGAATTATATGTATTTGGCCGCCGACCCCCATCTGAAAAGATGTTGTTCCAGGGACACCCCACCAGAAGCAAAGATTTGAGTTAAAAACGTTCCGAAAGAATATATACCCGTATATTACCAAATAGCAACCCGGGCTGTTATTTATTTTTGCACCATTTATTCATTCAGTAAATGAGTTAATGGGTAAAAATGGCCTGTCTTGGTTTAAAGCCCACTCACCACGACAAGGTGCAGGCCGAGAGTGGGGACCCCGTCCCCCCCCCCAAACAGGGGGAGGGGAGGGGTTGGGGGGGATTGGGGGGGTAGCAGAACACAGCACAGAACAGCACTGATCGACAGTAACATTAAAAGGAGACAGGTGGTGATCATGTGTTCAACAGTAAAAGGAGACAGGTGGTGATCATGTGATAGAGTAAAAGGAGACAGGTGGTGATTATGTGATCGACAGTAAAAGGAGACAGGTGGTGATCAAGCATACTGTGCCAGGTGCCAGGCCAAACTTCTTCAATGGATGATTTTAAGTGTCCAACCCCAGTACACAGTGTGTTCAGCAAGGTCAGTTGTCGGTGTGGCAGACCTTCCTCCTGTGATGCTTTCTTCTGGGTCCCAGATGTAGTGGTGACAACGTGTGAAAGAAAGACAGATGCTCATTATTAGCTAGTTGTTGTTCTTGCTTACTGTAAATTGTTCTGGATTAAGGGCATACTGTACATTATGTGTCGCATGTCGTTATACTTACCCGTACTGTACCCTGGCGCAGAGCCGGCTCCGACCCAAAATGGCCCGGACGGGGGGAATCACTCTACATCTGAAATCAGGGGGACGAAGTGCCGAGGCGCTGCGAACCCCAAAAGCGGAATCACAAGGATTCCGAAGGACAATTCCAATCTGAATTCAAGGGGACATTATTAGACAGGTGGTGATTATGTGATCGACATTAATAGTAAAAGGAGACAGGTGGTGATTATGTGATAGACAGTAAAAGGAGACAGGTGGTGATCAAGCATACTGTGCCAGGTGCCAGGCCCCACTTCTTCAATGGATGATTTTAAGTGTCCAACCCCAGTACACAGTGTGTTCAGCAAGGTCAGTTGTCGGTGTGGCAGACCTTCCTCCTGTGATGCTTTCTTCTGGGTCCCAGATGTAGTGGTGACAACGTGTGAAAGAAAGAGACAGATGCTCATTATTAGCTAGTTGTTGTTCTTGCTTACTGTAAATTGTTCTGGATTAAGGGCATCTGTTAAATGCCTAAATTGTAAATTGTACATTGTTGATAAAATAAAATAAATATATACAAACACCTTGCTGTGTGTGTATATATTTAATATTATTTAATCAACAATGTACAATTTAGGCATTTAGCAGATTCCCTTAATCCAAATAGTATAGGTAATATAGTTACCTTGCCATGATGGGACTCCAAGGAATGATGGGAAATTAAATGAAATTCTTAGATTGTCTTGAAGAAATGAAATTCGTCAATTGTTTTATTGAATGAAACACAAACACGCACGCACGCACGCACACGTGCATTAACATCCACACCACCACAACGTCCTTAAAGCCATGTAGGGTAATACGTTACGGAGCTGCACTAATTAATATGTTAATTTATGTCACTAGAAGAGTGACACAAATTCAACGTTTTCCACCTGGAAAGTACTACGAAAAGAGGTTAATCAAACAGAAACTACAACATTTGGACAACCTGGCGGGAAGGAAACAACAAGTTAGGGAAAACTCACACAGCTTCAACAAACACACACAGCACACACATGCGCGCTCGCTCACACAGACACACAGGGGGGGGGGGGGGGGGGGGGGGGGAGACGGTGCCCCCCCCCCACACACACACACACACACACACCCTTAGGCCCATCACAATTACTACATAAGTATTTGTGATAATAGCAATACTTTTGGGATAATAGTCATAATCGTTCCCATGTTAAAAAGTAGTGGAAGTGGCAGATCTAGGAGCTCAAAACTGTTTTGATCTCGTAGATCTGATACTTTCACTATTCATGTATGTTTTATTGTAATTTAAATAATTTATGAATACTTGTGACGGGCCTAATGTACCTCAATGTACAGTACCAGCTTGAGCGGTACATTTGCATGGGGATTCCAGACAACATAGCGCGCCCACTATCGTTGACCGGGCGGGGAGACCCCCCAGGCATCTCGACCCTATCCCCGGCGTTCGGAGGTCACTCCCCTGGCGTTCCCAAGGAGCATTCCAGACATCAAGGGCAGCTGGCATAATTTTCCTTAATAAATAATGCCTATAAATAAATAAATAAACAAAAAAAGGTGTTAAAAACAAGTGTTAGAAATGACTACACCTGTACATGCCCATCGGCCTACTTGAGAACGATGCAACTAGGGAACCTAATAATACCCGTTGTCAACGTTGTCAACTTGTCATAGCACCCGTTTTAACGGGTCCCTTTTGTGCCCATACTGTATATGGAGGTCTCTACTGTATCTGTCTGTCTGTGCCTGAAGAGTGCAAACTGACTGTGACAAGTGGTTAAGTAATCAATTAGCAGCTGTGGGGTTGCTGTGGCAATCAATTGGCTGAGGCAGAGACTGGCAATTGCACAGGTGAGGGATTTGGGCTCATTAGGTCCACTGGCAGAGCCTGACCAGAGCTTTTGTGGCGTTTCTGGACAACGGTGTTTGCCACCGACCCCTAATTGCTACTCCACTACATCTCAGAGGCAAATATTATGCTTTTACTCCACTACATTTAGTATTATTTTAAATCTCTGAAATTACAAATACAAATAAACTAATAAGACCATTGCTGCGTCTAAAGCAACCAACTATACCAAAGATTATAAAACATTAGCCAAATTGGTAATTACATCAGAAAGGCAAAGATTTAGAAAATAACAGCTCGCAGTGCAAGGTATTGCCACTGCAATGCTGAAAAATACAATATTTCTAGCAGCAATGATGAATACTATTAAAAAGTATAAGCAGTGTTGGAATTCTCATTTCTGAGGACAACTTTAGTTTTTCTCAACCAAGGTTCATGTTTTAGGTTGTTATTAGAGAAAGCAAAAGATGAGTGTTTATTGGTTTATTTTCATTTGCTGCTTTCTTTCGTTTTAACGATTTTAGCAATTTTTGACAGGGGGGCAGGGGCATTCGAACATGGGGCTAAATACATTTATTTTACAAAATGTTATGGCAATTTCTTTAATATTATTTACTATAGTCCTAATAGACCCCAGGAAAATACATCTGGCCACAGAAGATCACGGGATCAACTGAATGTGTAGGAGGATACTGTTCACATTCAACAGATCCTGTGATCTTTTGTGGCCAGATGTAATTTCCTGGGGTTTAGTAGGACTATATTAAAAAATAAATAAGCATTTTGTAAAAAATAAATAGGAATAAACATATTTAGCCCCATGTTGGTATGCCCCCCCCCCCCCCCCCCCATTTCAAAAATTTGTAAAATCGCTAAAACGAAAGAAAGCAGCAAATGAAAGATAATGTGCTCATCTTTTACTTTCTCTAATAACCTAAAACATGAATCTAACGTTGTCCTTTAAGTAAAAGTATCAATAGTGCTGTATAGAAATACTGTTTCTGTAAAAGTCCAGACTTTTAAATGTACTTCAACAAAAGTACAAAAGTATTAGTTTTAAAAATGTACATAAAGTACCAAAAGTAGAAAGTAGTCATTCTGCAAAATGTCGCTTTACAAGTTTTCAAATGTGAGCTTGTAGATCTGCTATTTTTGAAAAATCCTGAAAATGTGGCGCAAATCTTTCAGAGCGAACATTTAACTAAAATCTTTGCTTCTATTTATTTTTTGTAATAAATATAAAAAAGAATCTGCAAAGTAACTAGTAACTAATGTTTTCAAATAAATGCAGTGGAGGTAAAAGTAGAATATTTGGATCCGAGATGTAGTGGTTCGTAGAAGTTAAAAGTATTGGGGAAAAACTCAAGTGCAAATGCCTCAAAATGTTAACGAATGACCAAAACCTACTCAAATTCCCTCAAACGGTTTTTAACATTGTAACATTATTGTAGTAACCATAACAGTGTAAGGCTAATGACATTGAAACACTGCAATACATTGTAATATTGTAAATTACAATATTAATATAATATGCTATTACAATTTGTAATAGCATTGTAACACTATGTAACTAAATAAATAAATTCCAACTCACCAGTCTGCCAGTTCCACAGGCCGGGGAGAGGCAGGGAGCCAAATCTGTACCTCTCCCCCACGCTGTTCTGAGGAGGAGAGGCAGGGAGCCAAATCTGTACCTCTCCCCCACGCTGTTCTGAGGAGGAGAGGCAGGGAGCCAAATCTGTACCTCTCCCCCACGCTGTTCTGAGGAGGAGAGGCAGGGAGCCAAATCTGTACCTCTCCCCCACGCTGTTCTGAGGAGGAGAGGCAGGGAGCCAAATCTGTACCTCTCCCCCACGCTGTTCTGAGGAGGAGAGGCAGGGAGCCAAATCTGTACCTCTCCCCCACGCTGTTCTGAGGAGGGTTCCAGACAAGAGCACCAGGCATCATTCTCCTTTAGAAATAAACAAGAAAAAGGATATATATTAAAAAGAAAAACATCAGACCCGTCTGAAGTGAGTGGTAAAGGAAAGGAAAGGTACTATGATTACCCAGGGTAAAAAATAATCTGCAAAGTAACTAGTAACTAATGTTTTCAAATAAATGCAGTGGAGGTAAAAGTAGAATATTTGGATCCGAGATGTAGTGGTTTGTAGAAGTTAAAAATATTGGGGAAAAACTCAAGTGCAAATGCCTCAAAATGTTAACGAATGACCAAAACCTACTCAAATTCCCTCAAACGGTTTTTAACATTGTAACATTTTAACATTATTGTAGTAACCATAACAGTGTAAGGCTAATGACATTGAAACACTGCAATACATTGTAATATTGTAAATTACAATATTATATAATATGCTATTACAATTTGTAATAGCATTGTAACACTATAACTAAATAAATAAATTCCAACTCACCAGTCTGCCAGGTCCACAGGCCGGGGAGAGGCAGGGAGCCAAATCTGTACCTCTCCCCCACGCTGTTCTGAGGAGGAGAGGCAGGGAGCCAAATCTGTACCTCTCCGACATGCGACACATAATGTACAGTACAGTACGGCCATGGCTGCTGGGGGGCTGAGGGCCATGGCTGCTGGGGGGCTGGGGCCCATGGTCGCTGCTGCGCCGATGGTGGCGGTGGAGCTGGGGAGGGGGACTCCGGTCCATCTGATGGCAGGGTGATCCGTGCTCGAAGGACCATGAAAGAATTGTATACTGTACGAAGGGGTTTGCTGGTTGTAGGCTATATCAACATGATCACCAACTGTCTCCTTTTACTGTTAATGTTACTATGTCCTGTACTGTACTGTACATTATGTGTCGCATGTCGTTATAGGGTGAACCGTACTGTACTGTAGGTGGCAATGTATCTATTTAGAATGCAATCACAGTTGCGACAGCAATGTATCTATTTATAATTGCAATCACAGTTGCGACCGCAATGTATGTATTATAATGCAATCACAGTTGCGACCGCAATGTATCTATTTAGAATGCAATCACAGTTGCGACCGCAATGTATCTATTTAGAATGCAATCACAGTTGCGACCGCAATGTATGCGTTACCCTGGCGCAGAGCCGGCTCCGACCCAAAATGGCCCGGACGGGGGGAATCACTCTACATCTGAAATCAGGGGGACGAAGCGCCGAGGCGCTGCGAACCCCAAAAGCGGAATCACAAGGATTCCGAAGGACAATTCCAATCTGAATTCAAGGGGACGAAGTGCCTAAGCACTGCGACACCCCAAATGCGGAACCACAGGGATTCCGAAGGATACCGAGGGACATACACGACCCACCGAGACGGTTTAAATGGTTGTATGCGGCACAGGCGGGCGAGGACCGAAGTCCAAACGCTCGGCAGCCACATCCAGCCAGGGAAATTGTCTGACTACGCTGCTTCCCGTAAGGGATGGCAATGAAGGTCAAATAATTTAGGCACAAGAAGTTTGAGGTGACCTCATGGGTAGGACGACACCTCGGACCCGCCGGCCACCGCCGCGCCCGTGAGGGACACTGATCGACTGATCGACAGTAACGGTAAAAGGAGACAGGAAACAGTACAGGACAAAAGGAGACAGGAAACAGGAAACTGTACTGTAATGTACTGTACATTATGTGTCGCATGTCGTTATACTTACCCGTACTGTACCCTGGCGCAGAGCCGGCTCCGACCCAAAATGGCCCGGACGGGGGGAATCACTCTACATCTGAAATCAGGGGGACGAAGCGCCAAAGCGCTGCGAACCCCAAAAGCGGAATCACAAGGATTCCGAAGGACAATTCCAATCTGAATTCAAGGGGACATTATTAGACAGGTGGTAATTATGTGATCGACATTAATAGTAAAAGGAGACAGGTGGTGATTATGTGATAGACAGTAAAAGGAGACAGGTGGTGATCAAGCATACTGTGCCAGGTGCCAGGCCCCACTTCTTCAATGGATGATTTTAAGTGTCCAACCCCAGTACACAGTGTGTTCAGCAAGGTTAGTTGTCGGTGTGGCAGACCTTCCTCCTGTGATGCTTTCTTCTGGGTCCCAGATGTAGTGGTGACAACGTGTGAAAGAAAGAGACAGATGCTCATTATTAGCTAGTAGTTGTTCTTGCTTACTGTAAATTGTTCTGGATTAAGGGCATCTGTTAAATGCCTAAATTGTAAATTGTACATTGTTGATAAAATAAAATAAATATATACAAACACCTTGCTGTGTGTGTATATATTTAATATTATTTAATCAACAATGTACAATTTAGGCATTTAGCAGATTCCCTTAATCCAAATAGTATAGGTAATATAGTTACCTTGCCATGATGGGACTCCAAGGAATGATGGGAAATTAAATGAAATTCGTCAATTGTTTTATTGAATGAAACACAAACACACACGCACGCACGCACACGTGCATTAACATCCACACCACTGAGGAGGGTTCCAGACAAGAGCACCAGGCATCATTCTCCTTTAGAAATAAACAAGAAAAAGGATATATATTAAAAAGAAAAACATCAGACCCGTCTGAAGTGAGTGGTAAAGGAAAGGAAAGGTACTATGATTACCCAGGGTAAAAAATAATCTGCAAAGTAACTAGTAACTAATGTTTTCAAATAAATGCAGTGGAGGTAAAAGTAGAATATTTGGATCCGAGATGTAGTGGTTCGTAGATGTTAAAAATATTGGGGAAAAACTCAAGTTCAAATGCCTCAAAATGTTAACGAATGACCAAAACCTACTCAAATTCCCTCAAACGGTTTTTAACATTGTAACATTTTAACATTATTGTAGTAACCATAACAGTGTAAGGCTAATGACATTGAAACACTGCAATACATTGTAATATTGTAAATTACAATATTAATATAATATGCTATTACAATTTGTAATAGCATTGTAACACTATAACTAAATAAATAAATTCCAACTCACCAGTCTGCCAGGTCCACAGGCCGGGGAGAGGCAGGGAGCCAAATCTGTACCTCTCCCCCACGCTGTTCTGAGGAGGAGCGGCAGGGAGCCAAATCTGTACCTCTCCGACATGCGACACATAATGTACAGTACAGTACGGCCATGGCTGCTGGGGGGCTGAGGGCCATGGCTGCTGGGGGGCTGGGGCCCATGGTCGCTGCTGCGCCGATGGTGGCGGTGGAGCTGGGGAGGGGGACTCCGGTCCATCTGATGGCAGGGTGATCCGTGCTCGAAGGACCATGAAAGAATTGTATACTGTACGAAGGGGTTTGCTGGTTGTAGGCTATATCAACATGATCACCGACTGTCTCCTTTTACTGTTAATGTACTATGTCCTGTACTGTACTGTACATTATGTGTCGCATGTCGTTATAGGTGAACCGTACTGTACTGTAGGTGAGCAATGTATCTATTTAGAATGCAATCACAGTTGCGACCGCAATGTATCTATTTAGAATGCAATCACAGTTGCGACCGCAATGTATCTATTTAGAATGCAATCACAGTTGCGACCGCAATGTATCTATTTAGAATGCAATCACAGTTGCGACCGCAATGTATCTATTTAGAATGCAATCACAGTTGCGACCGCAATGTATCTATTTAGAATGCAATCACAGTTGCAACCGCAATGTATCTATTTAGAATGCAATCACAGTTGCGACCGCAATGTACTTACCCGTTACATACTTACCTCTCCGACATGCGACACATAATGTACAGTACAGTACGGCCATGGCTGCTGGGGGGCTGAGGGCCATGGCTGCTGGGGGGCTGGGGCCCATGGTCGCTGCTGCGCCGATGGTGGCGGTGGAGCTGGGGAGGGGGACTCCGGTCCATCTGATGGCAGGGTGATCCGTGCTCGAAGGACCATGAAAGAATTGTATACTGTACGAAGGGGTTTGCTGGTTGTAGGCTATATCAACATGATCACCGACTGTCTCCTTTTACTGTTAATGTACTATGTCCTGTACTGTACTGTACATTATGTGTCGCATGTCGTTATAGGTGAACCGTACTGTACTGTAGGTGAGCAATGTGTCTATTTAGAATGCAATCACAGTTGCGACCGCAATGTATCTATTTAGAATGCAATCACAGTTGCAACCGCAATGTATGTATTTATAATGCAATCACAGTTGCGACCGCAATGTATCTATTTAGAATGTAATCACAGTTGCGACCGCAATGTATCTATTTAGAATGCAATCACAGTTGCGACCGCAATGTATCTATTTAGAATGCAATCACAGTTGCGACCGCAATGTATCTATTTAGAATGCAATCACAGTTGCGACCGCAATGTATGCGTTACCCTGGCGCAGAGCCGGCTCCGACCCAAAATGGCCCGGACGGGGGGAATCACTCTACATCTGAAATCAGGGGGACGAAGCGCCGAGGCGCTGCGAACCCCAAAAGCGGAATCACAAGGATTCCGAAGGACAATTCCAATCTGAATTCAAGGGGACGAAGTGCCTAAGCACTGCGACACCCCAAATGCGGAACCACAGGGATTCCGAAGGATACCGAGGGACATACACGACCCACCGAGACGGTTTAAATGGTTGTATGCGGCACAGGCGGGCGAGGACCGAAGTCCAAACGCTCGGCAGCCACATCCAGCCAGGGAAATTGTCTGACTACGCTGCTTCCCGTAAGGGATGGCAATGAAGGTCAAATAATTTAGGCACAAGAAGTTTGAGGTGACCTCATGGGTAGGACGACACCTCGGACCCGCCGGCCACCGCCGCGCCCGTGAGGGACACTGATCGACTGATCGACAGTAACGGTAAAAGGAGACAGGAAACAGTACAGGACAAAAGGAAACAGGAAACTGTACTGTAATGTACTGTACATTATGTGTCGCATGTCGTTATACTTACCCGTACTGTACCCTGGCGCAGAGCCGGCTCCGACCCAAAATGGCCCGGACGGGGGGAATCACTCTACATCTGAAATCAGGGGGACGAAGCGCCGAGGCGCTGCGAACCCCAAAAGCGGAATCACAAGGATTCCGAAGGACAATTCCAATCTGAATTCAAGGGGACATTATTAGACAGGTGGTGATTATGTGATCGACATTAATAGTAAAAGGAGACAGGTGGTGATTATGTGATAGACAGTAAAAGGAGACAGGTGGTGATCAAGCATACTGTGCCAGGTGCCAGGCCCCACTTCTTCAATGGATGATTTTAAGTGTCCAACCCCAGTACAGTGTGTTCAGCAAGGTTAGTTGTCGGTGTGGCAGACCTTCCTCCTGTGATGCTTTCTTCTGGGTCCCAGATGTAGTGGTGACAACGTGTGAAAGAAAGAGACAGATGCTCATTATTAGCTAGTAGTTGTTCTTGCTTACTGTAAATTGTTCTGGATTAAGGGCATCTGTTAAATGCCTAAATTGTAAATTGTACATTGTTGATAAAATAAAATAAATATATACAAACACCTTGCTGTGTGTGTATACATTTAATATTATTTAATCAACAATGTACAATTTAGGCATTTAGCAGATTCCCTTAATCCAAATAGTATAGGTAATATAGTTACCTTGCCATGATGGGACTCCAAGGAATGATGGGAAATTAAATAAAATTCGTCAATTGTTTTATTGAATGAAACACAAACACACACGCACGCACGCACACGTGCATTAACATCCACACCACTGAGGAGGGTTCCAGACAAGAGCACCAGGCATCATTCTCCTTTAGAAATAAACAAGAAAAAGGATATATATTAAAAGAAAAACATCAGACCCGTCTGAAGTGAGTGGTAAAGGAAAGGAAAGGTACTATGATTACCCAGGGTAAAAAATAATCTGCAAAGTAACTAGTAACTAATGTTTTCAAATAAATGCAGTGGAGGTAAAAGTAGAATATTTGGATCCGAGATGTAGTGGTTCGTAGATGTTAAAAATATTGGGGAAAAACTCAAGTTCAAATGCCTCAAAATGTTAACGAATGACCAAAACCTACTCAAATTCCCTCAAACGGTTTTTAACATTGTAACATTTTAACATTATTGTAGTAACCATAACAGTGTAAGGCTAATGACATTGAAACACTGCAATACATTGTAATATTGTAAATTACAATATTAATATAATATGCTATTACAATTTGTAATAGCATTGTAACACTATAACTAAATAAATAAATTCCAACTCACCAGTCTGCCAGGTCCACAGGCCGGGGAGAGGCAGGGAGCCAAATCTGTACCTCTCCCCCACGCTGTTCTGAGGAGGAGAGGCAGGGAGCCAAATCTGTACCTCTCCGACATGCGACACATAATGTACAGTACAGTACGGCCATGGCTGCTGGGGGGCTGAGGGCCATGGCTGCTGGGGGGCTGGGGCCCATGGTCGCTGCTGCGCCGATGGTGGCGGTGGAGCTGGGGAGGGGGACTCCGGTCCATCTGATGGCAGGGTGATCCGTGCTCAAAGGACCATGAAAGAATTGTATACTGTACGAAGGGGTTTGCTGGTTGTAGGCTATATCAACATGATCACCGACTGTCTCCTTTTACTGTTAATGTACTATGTCCTGTACTGTACTGTACATTATGTGTCGCATGTCGTTATAGGTGAACCGTACTGTACTGTAGGTGAGCAATGTATCTATTTAGAATGCAATCACAGTTGCGACAGCAATGTATCTATTTATAATTGCAATCACAATTGCGACCGCAATGTATGTATTTATAATGCAATCACAGTTGCGACCGCAATGTATCTATTTAGAATGTAATCACAGTTGCGACCGCAATGTATCTATTTAGAATGCAATCACAGTTGCGACCGCAATGTATCTATTTAGAATGCAATCACAGTTGCGACCGCAATGTATCTATTTAGAATGTAATCACAGTTGCGACCGCAATGTATCTATTTAGAATGCAATCACAGTTGCGACCGCAATGTATCTATTTAGAACGCAATCACAGTTGCGACCGCAATGTATCTATTTAGAATGCAATCACAGTTGCGACCGCAATGTATGTATTTAGAATGCAATCACAGTTGCGACCGCAATGTATCTATTTAGAATGCAATCACAGTTGCGACCGCAATGTATCTATTTAGAATGCAATCACAGTTGCGACCGCAATGTATGTATTTATAATGCAATCACAGTTGCGACCGCAATGTATCTATTTAGAATGCAATCACAGTTGCGACCGCAATGTATCTATTTAGAATGCAATCACAGTTGCGACCGCAATGTATCTATTTAGAATGCAATCACAGTTGCGACCACAATGTATGCGTTACCCTGGCGCAGAGCCGGCTCCGACCCAAAATGGCCCGGACGGGGGGAATCACTCTACATCTGAAATCAGGGGGACGAAGCGCCGAGGCGCTGCGAACCCCAAAAGCGGAATCACAAGGATTCCGAAGGACAATTCCAATCTGAATTCAAGGGGACGAAGTGCCTAAGCACTGCGACACCCCAAATGCGGAACCACAGGGATTCCGAAGGATACCGAGGGACATACACGACCCACCGAGACGGTTTAAATGGTTGTATGCGGCACAGGCGGGCGAGGACCGAAGTCCAAACGCTCGGCAGCCACATCCAGCCAGGGAAATTGTCTGACTACGCTGCTTCCCGTAAGGGATGGCAATGAAGGTCAAATAATTTAGGCACAAGAAGTTTGAGGTGACCTCATGGGTAGGACGACACCTCGGACCCGCCGGCCACCGCCGCGCCCGTGAGGGACACTGATCGACAGTAACGGTAAAAGGAGACAGGAAACAGTACAGGACAAAAGGAGACAGGAAACAGGAAACTGTACTGTAATGTACTGTACATTATGTGTCGCATGTCGTTATACTTACCCGTACTGTACCCTGGCGCAGAGCCGGCTCCGACCCAAAATGGCCCGGACGGGGGGAATCACTCTACATCTGAAATCAGGGGGACGAAGCGCTGAGGCGCTGCGAACCCCAAAAGCGGAATCACAAGGATTCCGAAGGACAATTCCAATCTGAATTCAAGGGGACATTATTAGACAGGTGGTGATTATGTGATCGACATTAATAGTAAAAGGAGACAGGTGGTGATTATGTGATAGACAGTAAAAGGAGACAGGTGGTGATCAAGCATACTGTGCCAGGTGCCAGGCCCCACTTCTTCAATGGATGATTTTAAGTGTCCAACCCCAGTACACAGTGTGTTCAGCAAGGTTAGTTGTCGGTGTGGCAGACCTTCCTCCTGTGATGCTTTCTTCTGGGTCCCAGATGTAGTGGTGACAACGTGTGAAAGAAAGAGACAGATGCTCATTATTAGCTAGTTGTTGTTCTTGCTTACTGTAAATTGTTCTGGATTAAGGGCATCTGTTAAATGCCTAAATTGTAAATTGTACATTGTTGATAAAATAAAATAAATATATACAAACACCTTGCTGTGTGTGTATATATTTAATATTATTTAATCAACAATGTACAATTTAGGCATTTAGCAGATTCCCTTAATCCAAATAGTATAGGTAATATAGTTACCTTGCCATGATGGGACTCCAAGGAATGATGGGAAATTAAATGAAATTCTTAGATTGTCTTGAAGAAATGAAATTCGTCAATTGTTTTAATGAATGAAACACAAACACACACGCACGCACGCACACGTGCATTAACATCCACACCACTGAGGAGGGTTCCAGACAAGAGCACCAGGCATCATTCTCCTTTAGAAATAAACAAGAAAAAGGATATATATTAAAAAGAAAAACATCAGACCCGTCTGAAGTGAGTGGTAAAGGAAAGGAAAGGTACTATGATTACCCAGGGTAAAAAATAATCTGCAAAGTAACTAGTAACTAATGTTTTGAAATAAATGCAGTGGAGGTAAAAGTAGAATATTTGGATCCGAGATGTAGTGGTTCGTAGATGTTAAAAATATTGGGGAAAAACTCAAGTTCAAATGCCTCAAAATGTTAACGAATGACCAAAACCTACTCAAATTCCAATCAAAAGGTTTTTAACATTGTAACATTTTAACATTATTGTAGTAACCATAACAGTGTAAGGCTAATGACATTGAAACACTGCAATACATTGTAATATTGTAAATTACAATATTAATATAATATGCTATTACAATTTGTAATAGCATTGTAACACTATAACTAAATAAATAAATTCCAACTCACCAGTCTGCCAGGTCCACAGGCCGGGGAGAGGCAGGGAGCCAAATCTGTACCTCTCCCCCACGCTGTTCTGAGGAGGAGAGGCAGGGAGCCAAATCTGTACCTCTCCGACATGCGACACATAATGTACAGTACAGTACGGCCATGGCTGCTGGGGGGCTGAGGGCCATGGCTGCTGGGGGGCTGGGGCCCATGGTCGCTGCTGCGCCGATGGTGGCGGTGGAGCTGGGGAGGGGGACTCCGGTCCATCTGATGGCAGGGTGATCCGTGCTCGAAGGACCATGAAAGAATTGTATACTGTACGAAGGGGTTTGCTGGTTGTAGGCTATATCAACATGATCACCGACTGTCTCCTTTTACTGTTAATGTACTATGTCCTGTACTGTACTGTACATTATGTGTCGCATGTCGTTATAGGTGAACCGTACTGTACTGTAGGTGAGCAATGTATCTATTTAGAATGCAATCACAGTTGCGACCGCAATGTATCTATTTAGAATGCAATCACAGTTGCGACCGCAATGTATCTATTTAGAATGCAATCACAGTTGCGACCGCAATGTATCTATTTAGAATGCAATCACAGTTGCAACCGCAATGTATCTATTTAGAATGCAATCACAGTTGCGACCGCAATGTACTTACCCGTTACATACTTACCTCTCCGACATGCGACACATAATGTACAGTACAGTACGGCCATGGCTGCTGGGGGGCTGAGGGCCATGGCTGCTGGGGGGCTGGGGCCCATGGTCGCTGCTGCGCCGATGGTGGCGGTGGAGCTGGGGAGGGGGACTCCGGTCCATCTGATGGCAGGGTGATCCGTGCTCGAAGGACCATGAAAGAATTGTATACTGTACGAAGGGGTTTGCTGGTTGTAGGCTATATCAACATGATCACCGACTGTCTCCTTTTACTGTTAATGTACTATGTCCTGTACTGTACTGTACATTATGTGTCGCATGTCGTTATAGGTGAACCGTACTGTACTGTAGGTGAGCAATGTATCTATTTAGAATGCAATCACAGTTGCGACAGCAATGTATCTATTTATAATTGCAATCACAGTTGCGACCGCAATGTATGTATTTATAATGCAATCACAGTTGCGACCGCAATGTATCTATTTAGAATGTAATCACAGTTGCGACCGCAATGTATGTATTTATAATGCAATCACAGTTGCGACCGCAATGTATCTATTTAGAATGCAATCACAGTTGCAACCGCAATGTATCTATTTAGAATGCAATCACAGTTGCGACCGCAATGTATCTATTTAGAATGCAATCACAGTTGCGACCGCAATGTATCTATTTATAATGCAATCACAGTTGCGACCGCAATGTATCTATTTAGAATGCAATCACAGTTGCGACCGCAATGTATCTATTTATAATGCAATCACAGTTGCGACCGCAATGTATCTATTTAGAATGCAATCACAGTTGCGACCGCAATGTATCTATTTAGAATGCAATCACAGTTGCGACCGCAATGTATCTATTTAGAATGCAATCACAGTTGCGACCGCAATGTATGTATTTATAATGCAATCACAGTTGCGACCGCAATGTATCTATTTAGAATGCAATCACAGTTGCGACCGCAATGTATGTATTTATAATGCAATCACAGTTGCAACCGCAATGTATCTATTTAGAATGCAATCACAGTTGCGACCGCAATGTATCTATTTAGAATGCAATCACAGTTGCGACCGCAATGTATCTATTTAGAATGCAATCACAGTTGCGACCGCAATGTATCTATTTAGAATGCAATCACAGTTGCGACCGCAATGTATCTATTTAGAATGCAATCACAGTTGCGACCGCAATGTATCTATTTAGAATGCAATCACAGTTGCGACCGCAATGTATCTATTTAGAATGCAATCACAGTTGCGACCGCAATGTATCTATTTAGAATGCAATCACAGTTGCGACCGCAATGTATGCGTTACCCTGGCGCAGAGCCGGCTCCGACCCAAAATGGCCCGGACGGGGGGAATCACTCTACATCTGAAATCAGGGGGACGAAGCGCCGAGGCGCTGCGAACCCCAAAAGCGGAATCACAAGGATTCCGAAGGACAATTCCAATCTGAATTCAAGGGGACGAAGTGCCTAAGCACTGCGACACCCCAAATGCGGAACCACAGGGATTCCGAAGGATACCGAGGGACATACACGACCCACCGAGACGGTTTAAATGGTTGTATGCGGCACAGGCGGGCGAGGACCGAAGTCCAAACGCTCGGCAGCCACATCCAGCCAGGGAAATTGTCTGACTACGCTGCTTCCCGTAAGGGATGGCAATGAAGGTCAAATCATTTAGGCACAAGAAGTTTGAGGTGACCTCATGGGTAGGACGACACCTCGGACCCGCCGGCCACCGCCGCGCCCGTGAGGGACACTGATCGACTGATCGACAGTAACGGTAAAAGGAGACAGGAAACAGTACAGGACAAAAGGAGACAGGAAACAGGAAACTGTAATGTACTGTACATTATGTGTCGCATGTCGTTATACTTACCCGTACTGTACCCTGGCGCAGAGCCGGCTCCGACCCAAAATGGCCCGGACGGGGGGAATCACTCTACATCTGAAATCAGGGGGACGAAGCGCCGAGGCGCTGCGAACCCCAAAAGCGGAATCACAAGGATTCCGAAGGACAATTCCAATCTGAATTCAAGGGGACATTATTAGACAGGTGGTGATTATGTGATCGACATTAATAGTAAAAGGAGACAGGTGGTGATTATGTGATACAGTAAAAGGAGACAGGTGGTGATCAAGCATACTGTGCCAGGTGCCAGGCCCCACTTCTTCAATGGATGATTTTAAGTGTCCAACCCCAGTACACAGTGTGTTCAGCAAGGTTAGTTGTCGGTGTGGCAGACCTTCCTCCTGTGATGCTTTCTTCTGGGTCCCAGATGTAGTGGTGACAACGTGTGAAAGAAAGAGACAGATGCTCATTATTAGCTAGTTGTTGTTCTTGCTTACTGTAAATTGTTCTGGATTAAGGGCATCTGTTAAATGCCTAAATTGTAAATTGTACATTGTTGATAAAATAAAATAAATATATACAAACACCTTGCTGTGTGTGTATATATTTAATATTATTTAATCAACAATGTACAATTTAGGCATTTAGCAGATTCCCTTAATCCAAATAGTATAGGTAATATAGTTACCTTGCCATGATGGGACTCCAAGGAATGATGGGAAATTAAATGAAATTCTTAGATTGTCTTGAAGAAATTAAATTCGTCAATTGTTTTAATGAATGAAACACAAACACACACGCACGCACACGTGCATTAACATCCACACCACTGAGGAGGGTTCCAGACAAGAGCACCAGGCATCATTCTACTTTAGAAATAAACAAGAAAAAGGATATATATTAAAAAGAAAAACATCAGACCCGTCTGAAGTGAGTGGTAAAGGAAAGGAAAGGTACTATGATTACCCAGGGTAAAAAATAATCTGCAAAGTAACTAGTAACTAATGTTTTCAAATAAATGCAGTGGAGGTAAAAGTAGAATATTTGGATCTGAGATGTAGTGGTTCGTAGATGTTAAAAATATTGGGAAAAAACTCAAGTTCAAATGCCTCAAAATGTTAACGAATGACCAAAACCTACTCAAATTCCCTCAAACGGTTTTTAACATTGTAACATTTTAACATTATTGTAGTAACCATAACAGTGTAAGGCTAATGACATTGAAACACTGCAATACATTGTAATATTGTAAATTACAATATTAATATAATATGCTATTACAATTTGTAATAGCATTGTAACACAATAACTAAATAAATAAATTCCAACTCACCAGTCTGCCAGGTCCACAGGCCGGGGAGAGGCAGGGAGCCCATGGTCGCTGCTGCGCCGATGGTGGCGGTGGAGCTGGGGAGGGGGACTCCGGTCCATCTGATGGCAGGGTGATCCGTGCTCGAAGGACCATGAAAGAATTGTATACTGTACGAAGGGGTTTGCTGGTTGTAGGCTATATCAACATGATCACCGACTGTCTCCTTTTACTGTTAATGTACTATGTCCTGTACTGTACTGTACATTATGTGTCGCATGTCGTTATAGGTGAACCGTACTGTACTGTAGGTGAGCAATGTATCTATTTAGAATGCAATCACAGTTGCGACAGCAATGTATCTATTTATAATTGCAATCACAGTTGCGACCGCAATGTATGTATTTATAATGCAATCACAGTTGCGACCGCAATGTATCTATTTAGAATGGAATCACAGTTGCGACCGCAATGTATGTATTTATAATGCAATCACAGTTGCGACCGCAATGTATCTATTTAGAATGCAAGCACAGTTGCGACCGCAATGTATCTATTTAGAATGCAATCACAGTTGCGACCGCAATGTATCTATTTAGAATGCAATCACAGTTGCGACCGCAATGTACTTACCCGTTACATACTTACCTCTCCGACATGCGACACATAATGTACAGTACAGTACGGCCATGGCTGCTGGGGGGCTGAGGGCCATGGCTGCTGGGGGGCTGGGGCCCATGGTCGCTGCTGCGCCGATGGTGGCGGTGGAGCTGGGGAGGGGGACTCCGGTCCATCTGATGGCAGGGTGATCCGTGCTCGAAGGACCATGAAAGAATTGTATACTGTACGAAGGGGTTTGCTGGTTGTAGGCTATATCAACATGATCACCGACTGTCTCCTTTTACTGTTAATGTACTATGTCCTGTACTGTACTGTACATTATGTGTCGCATGTCGTTATAGGTGAACCGTACTGTACTGTAGGTGAGCAATGTATCCATTTAGAATGCAATCACAGTTGCGACAGCAATGTATCTATTTATAATTGCAATCACAGTTGCGACCGCAATGTATGTATTTATAATGCAATCACAGTTGCGACCGCAATGTATCTATTTAGAATGTAATCACAGTTGCGACCGCAATGTATCTATTTAGAATGCAATCACAGTTGCGACCGCAATGTATCTATTTAGAATGCAATCACAGTTGCGACCGCAATGTATCTATTTAGAATGCAATCACAGTTGCAACCGCAATGTATCTATTTAGAATGCAATCACAGTTGCGACCGCAATGTATCTATTTAGAATGCAATCACAGTTGCGACCGCAATGTATCTATTTAGAATGCAATCACAGTTGCGACCGCAATGTATCTATTTAGAATGCAATCACAGTTGCGACCGCAATGTATCTATTTAGAATGCAATCACAGTTGCGACCGCAATGTATCCATTTAGAATGCAATCACAGTTGCAACCGCAATGTATCTATTTAGAATGCAATCACAGTTGCGACCGCAATGTATGTATTTATAATGCAATCACAGTTGCGACCGCAATGTATCTATTTAGAATGCAATCACAGTTGCGACCGCAATGTATCTATTTAGAATGCAATCACAGTTGCGACCGCAATGTATCTATTTAGAATGCAATCACAGTTGCGACCGCAATGTATGCGTTACCCTGGCGCAGAGCCGGCTCCGACCCAAAATGGCCCGGACGGGGGGAATCACTCTACATCTGAAATCAGGGGGACGAAGCGCCGAGGCGCTGCGAACCCCAAAAGCGGAATCACAAGGATTCCGAAGGACAATTCCAATCTGAATTCAAGGGGACGAAGTGCCTAAGCACTGCGACACCCCAAATGCGGAACCACAGGGATTCCGAAGGATACCGAGGGACATACACGACCCACCGAGACGGTTTAAATGGTTGTATGCGGCACAGGCGGGCGAGGACCGAAGTCCAAACGCTCGGCAGCCACATCCAGCCAGGGAAATTGTCTGACTACGCTGCTTCCCGTAAGGGATGGCAATGAAGGTCAAATAATTTAGGCACAAGAAGTTTGAGGTGACCTCATGGGTAGGACGACACCTCGGACCCGCCGGCCACCGCCGCGCCCGCGAGGGACACTGATCGACTGATCGACAGCAACAGTAAAAGGAGACAGGAAACAGCCGTACTGTACTGTACATTATGTGTTGCATGTCGTTATAGGTGAGCCGTACTGTACTGTACTGTACTGTACATTATGTGTCGCATGTCGTTATAGGTGAGACGTAATGTACTGTACTGTACATTATGTGTCGCATGTCATTATAGGGGAACAGTACTGTACTGTACTGTACTGTACATAATGCGTCGCATGTCGTTATAGGTGAACAGTACTGTACTGTACTGTACATTATGTGTCGCATGTCGTTATAGGTGAACAGTACTGTACTGTACTGTACATAATGCGTCGCATGTCGTTATAGGTGAACAGTACTGTACTGTACTGTACATTATGTGTCGCATGTCGTTATAGGTGAACAGTACTGTACTGTACTGTACATAATGCGTCGCAGTTCGTTATAGGTGAACAGTACTGTACTGTACATTATGTGTCGCATGTCGTTATAGGTGAACAGTACTGTACTGTACTGTACATTATGTGTCGCATGTCGTTATAGGTGAACAGTACTGTACTGTACTGTACATAATGCGTCGCATGTCGTTATAGGTGAACAGTACTGTACTGTACTGTACATTATGCGTCGCATGTCGTTATAGGTGAACAGTACTGTACTGTACTGTACATAATGCGTCGCATGTCGTTATAGGTGAACAGTACTGTACTGTACTGTACATTATGTGTCGCATGTCGTTATAGGTGAACAGTACTGTACTGTACTGTACATTATGTGTCGCATGTCGTTATAGGTGAATAGTACTGTACTGTACTGTACATAATGCGTTGCATGTCGTTATAGGTGAACAGTACTGTACTGTACATAATGCGTCGCATGTCGTTATAGGTGAACAGTACTGTACTGTACATTATGTGTCGCATGTCGTTATAGGTGAACAGTGCTGTACTGTACATAATGCGTCGCATGTCGTTATAGGTGAACAGTACTGTACTGTACTGTACATAATGCGTCGCATGTCGTTATAGGTGAACAGTACTGTACTGTACTGTACATTATGTGTCGCATGTCGTTATAGGTGAATCACTCTACATCTGAAATCAGGGGGACGAAGCTCAGAGGCGCTGCGAACCCCAAAAGCGGAATCACAAGGATTCCGAAGGACAATTCCAATCTGAATTCAAGGGGACGAAGTGCCTAGGCACTGCGACACCCCAAATGCGGATCCATGAACGGCATGCCGGATCAAGCAACGAGAGCGCCCCTCGCATCCATCAACAACCCTTGCGGGCACAGTTCGGAAATACCACCAAGAAGGAGCAGAAAGCCCCGCTCCGCACCCAAAGAGCACGGGTCGGGGAACTGCTTAAGGGGCCTTGAGCCCCCGCGGGCCGGGCAAAGACTGGTTGTATGCGGCACAGGCGGGCTCGGCCAACTCGGTAGCCACATCCAACCAGGGAAATTGTCTGACTACGCTGCTTCCCATAAGGGATGGCAATGAAGGTCAAATAATTTAGGCACAAGAAGTTTGAGGTGACCTCATGGGTAGGAGGACACCTCGGACCCGCCGGCCACCGCCGCGCCCGCGAGGGACACTGATCGACAGTAACAGTAAAAGGAGACAGGAAACAGCCGTACAGTACTGTACATTATGTTTTGCATGTCGTTATAGGTGAGCCGTACTGTACTGTACATTATGTGTCGCATGTCGTTATAGGTGAGACGTAATGTACTGTACTGTACATTATGTGTCGCATGTCGTTATAGGTGAACAGTACTGTACTGTACTGTACTGTACATAATGTGTCGCATGTCGTTATAGGTGAACAGTACTGTACTGTACTGTACATTATGTGTCGCATGTCGTTATAGGTGAACTGTACTGTACATAATGCGTTGCATGTCGTTATAGGTGAACAGTACTGTACTGTACATAATGCGTCGCATGTCGTTATAGGTGAACAGTACTGTACTGTACTGTACATAATGCGTCGCATGTCGTTATAGGTGAACAGTACTGTACTGTACATTATGTGTCGCATGTCGTTATAGGTGAACAGTACTGTACTGAACTGTACATAATGCGTCGCATGTCGTTATAGGTGAACAGTACTGTACTGTACATTATGTGTCGCATGTCGTTATAGGTGAACAGTACTGTACTGTACTGTACATAATGCGTCGCATGTCGTTATAGGTGAACAGTACTGTACTGTACATAATGCGTCGCATGTCGTTATAGGTGAACAGTACTGTACTGTACTGTACATAATGCGTCGCATGTCGTTATAGGTGAACAGTACTGTACTGTACTGTACATTATGTGTCGCATGTCGTTATAGGTGAACAGTACTGTACTGTACTGTACTGTACATAATGCGTCGCATGTCGTTATAGGTGAACAGTACTGTACTGTACATAATGCGTCGCATGTCGTTATAGGTGAACAGTACTGTACTGTACTGTACTGTACATAATGCGTCGCATGTCGTTATAGGTGAACAGTACTGTACTGTACTGTACATTATGTGTCGCATGTCGTTATAGGTGAACAGTACTGTACTGTACTGTACATAATGCGTCGCAAGTCGTTATAGGTGAACAGTACTGTACTGTACTGTACATTATGTGTCGCATGTCGTTATAGGTGAACAGTACTGTACTGTACTGTACATTATGTGTCGCATGTCGTTATAGGTGAACAGTACTGTACTGTACATAATGCGTCGCATGTCGTTATAGGTAAACAGTACTGTACTGTACATTATGTGTCGCATGTCGTTATAGGTGAACAGTACTGTACTGTACTGTACATAATGCGTCGCATGTCGTTATAGGTGAACAGTACTGTACTGTACTGTACATTATGTGTCGCATGTCGTTATAGGTGAACAGTACTGTACTGTACTGTACATTATGTGTCGCATGTCCATATAGGTGAACAGTACTGTACTGTACTGTACATAATGCGTCGCATGTCGTTATAGGTGAACAGTACTGTACTGTACATAATGCGTCGCATGTCGTTATAGGTGAACAGTACTGTACTGTACTGTACATAATGCGTCGCATGTCGTTATAGGTGAACAGTACTGTACTGTACTGTACATTATGTGTCGCATGTCGTTATAGGTGAACAGTACTGTACTGTACTGTACATAATGCGTCGCATGTCGTTATAGGTGAACAGTACTGTACTGTACATTATGTGTCGCATGTCGTTATAGGTGAACAGTGCTGTACTGTACATAATGCGTCGCATGTCGTTATAGGTGAACAGTACTGTACTGTACTGTACATAATGCGTCGCATGTCGTTATAGGTGAACAGTACTGTACTGTACATAATGCGTCGCATGTCGTTATAGGTGAACAGTACTGTACTGTACTGTACTGTACATTATGTGTCGCATGTCGTTATAGGTGAACAGTACTGTACTGTACATTATGTGTCGCATGTCGTTATAGGTGAACAGTGCTGTACTGTACATAATGCGTCGCATGTCGTTATAGGTGAACAGTACTGTACTGTACTGTACATTATGTGTCGCATGTCGTTATAGGTGAATCACTCTACATCTGAAATCAGGGGGACGAAGCTCAGAGGCGCTGCGAACCCCAAAAGCGGAATCACAAGGATTCCGAAGGACAATTCCAATCTGAATTCAAGGGGACGAAGTGCCTAGGCACTGCGACACCCCAAATGCGGAACCACAGGGATTCCGAAGGATACCGAGGGACATACACAACCCACCGAGACGGTTTAAATGGTTGTATGCGGCACAGACGGGCGAGGACCGAAGTCCAAACGCTCGGCAGCCACATCCAGCCAGGACCAAAGCAGAAGGCGCCCCTCTCCCACTCCCTTACGGGTGTAGGCCAGGACGCCTCTACTTTACTGTGGGGCCTTGAGCCCACGCGGGCCGGGCAAAGAGTGGTTGTACGCAGTGTAGATGGGCGAGGGCCGGAGCCCAGACGCCCGCCGACCAAGCACAACCCGGAACTCTAGATTGGTGGTATATTCCCCTCCTAACGGAGGAGCCTTACCCGAATCGGGTTACGAGCGTAAGGCGTCCCTGCAGAGCCCAAAGGGTTGCAGTGAACGTTAGGTCACCGCACTGCCCTCCAAGAGGGTGCGCCACAAACGTTGCCTGCAATCCGAAGATCCTAGCAAACATGCGGGCTTCATGCGGATTGACACCGTGCTCTTCCCCCCGACCGAAACGAGGCGAACTGCCGATCGAACAAGGCGGACGCCCCCGCACCGACCCCCACGCAAGCCCATGGGTCCCCCACCCGCCATGGCGGGCAGGCGGATCCATGAACGGCATGCCGGATCAAGCAACGAGAGCGCCCCTCGCATCCATCAACAACCCTTGCGGGCACAGTTCGGAAATACCACCAAGAAGGAGCAGAAAGCCCCGCTCCGCACCCAAAGAGCACGGGTCGGGGAACTGCTTAAGGGGCCTTGAGCCCCCGCGGGCCGGGCAAAGACTGGTTGTATGCGGCACAGGCGGGCTCGGCCAACTCGGTAGCCACATCCAACCAGGGAAATTGTCTGACTACGCTGCTTCCCATAAGGGATGGCAATGAAGGTCAAATAATTTAGGCACAAGAAGTTTGAGGTGACCTCATGGGTAGGAGGACACCTCGGACCCGCCGGCCACCGCCGCGCCCGCGAGGGACACTGATCGACTGATCGACAGTAACAGTAAAAGGAGACAGGAAACAGCCGTACTGTACTGTACATTATGTGTTGCATGTCGTTATAGGTGAGCCGTACTGTACTGTACTGTACATTATGTGTCGCATGTCGTTATAGGTGAGACGTAATGTACTGTACTGTACATTATGTGTCGCATGTCGTTATAGGTGAACAGTACTGTACTGTACTGTACTGTACATAATGTGTCGCATGTCGTTATAGGTGAACAGTACTGTACAGTACTGTACATTATGTGTCGCATGTCGTTATAGGTGAACAGTACTGTACTGTACTGTACATAATGCGTCGCATGTCGTTATAGGTGAACAGTACTGTACTGTACTGTACATAATGCGTCGCATGTCGTTATAGGTGAACAGTACTGTACTGTACATTATGTGTCGCATGTCGTTATAGGTGAACAGTACTGTACTGTACTGTACATAATGCGTCGCATGTCGTTATAGGTGAACAGTACTGTACTGTACTGTACATTATGTGTCGCATGTCGTTATAGGTGAACAGTACTGTACTGTACTGTACATTATGTGTCGCATGTCGTTATAGGTGAACAGTACTGTACTGTACATAATGCGTCGCATGTCGTTATAGGTGAACAGTACTGTACATAATGCGTCGCATGTCGTTATAGGTGAACAGTACTGTACTGTACTGTACATAATGCGTCGCATGTCGTTATAGGTGAACAGTACTGTACTGTACTGTACATTATGTGTCGCATGTCGTTATAGGTGAACAGTACTGTACTGTACTGTACATAATGCGTCGCATGTCGTTATAGGTGAACAGTACTGTACTGTACATAATGCGTCGCATGTCGTTATAGGTGAACAGTACTGTACTGTACTGTACATAATGCGTCACATGTCGTTATAGGTGAACAGTACTGTACTGTACTGTACATTATGTGTCGCATGTCGTTATAGGTGAACAGTACATTACTGTACTGTACTGTACATAATGCGTCGCATGTCGTTATAGGTAAACAGTACTGTACTGTACATTATGTGTCGCATGTCGTTATAGGTGAACAGTACTGTACTGTACTGTGCATAATGCGTCGCATGTCGTTATAGGTGAACAGTACTGTACTGTACTGTACATTATGTGTCGCATGTCGTTATAGGTGAACAGTACTGTACTGTACTGTACATTATGTGTCGCATGTCGTTATAGGTGAACAGTACTGTACTGTACTGTACATAATGCGTCGCATGTCGTTATAGGTGAACAGTACTGTACATAATGCGTCGCATGTCGTTATAGGTGAACAGTACTGTACTGTACTGTACATAATGCGTCGCATGTCGTTATAGGTGAACAGTACTGTACTGTACTGTACATTATGTGTCGCATGTCGTTATAGGTGAACAGTACTGTACTGTACTGTACATAATGCGTCGCATGTCGTTATAGGTGAACAGTACTGTACTGTACATAATGCGTCGCATGTCGTTATAGGTGAACAGTACTGTACTGTACTGTACATAATGCGTCGCATGTCGTTATAGGTGAACAGTACTGTACTGTACTGTACATTATGTGTCGCATGTCGTTATAGGTGAACAGTACATTACTGTACTGTACTGTACATAATGCGTCGCATGTCGTTATAGGTAAACAGTACTGTACTGTACATTATGTGTCGCATTTCGTTATAGGTGAACAGTACTGTACTGTACTGTACATAATGCGTCGCATGTCGTTATAGGTGAACAGTACTGTACTGTACTGTACATTATGTGTCGCATGTCGTTATAGGTGAACAGTACTGTACTGTACTGTACATTATGTGTCGCATGTCCATATAGGTGAACAGTACTGTACTGTACTGTACATAATGCGTCGCATGTCGTTATAGGTGAACAGTACTGTACTGTACTGTACATAATGCGTCGCATGTCGTTATAGGTGAACAGTACTGTACTGTACTGTACATTATGTGTCGCATGTCGTTATAGGTGAACAGTACTGTACTGTACTGTACATAATGCGTCGCATGTCGTTATAGGTGAACAGTACTGTACTGTACATTATGTGTCGCATGTCGTTATAGGTGAACAGTGCTGTACTGTACATAATGCGTCGCATGTCGTTATAGGTGAACAGTACTGTACTGTACTGTACATAATGCGTCGCATGTCGTTATAGGTGAACAGTACTGTACTGTACTGTACATAATGCGTCGCATGTCGTTATAGGTGAACAGTACTGTACTGTACTGTACATTATGTGTCGCATGTCGTTATAGGTGAATCACTCTACATCTGAAATCAGGGGGACGAAGCTCAGAGGCGCTGCGAACCCCAAAAGCGGAATCACAAGGATTCCGAAGGACAATTCCAATCTGAATTCAAGGGGACGAAGTGCCTAGGCACTGCGACACCCCAAATGCGGAACCACAGGGATTCCGAAGGATACCGAGGGACATACACAACCCACCGAGACGGTTTAAATGGTTGTATGCGGCACAGACGGGCGAGGACCGAAGTCCAAACGCTCGGCAGCCACATCCAGCCAGGACCAAAGCAGAAGGCGCCCCTCTCCCACTCCCTTACGGGTGTAGGCCAGGACGCCTCTACTTTACTGTGGGGCCTTGAGCCCACGCGGGCCGGGCAAAGAGTGGTTGTACGCAGTGTAGATGGGCGAGGGCCGGAGCCCAGACGCCCGCCGACCAAGCACAACCCGGAACTCTAGATTGGTGGTATATTCCCCTCCTAACGGAGGAGCCTTACCCGAATCGGGTTACGAGCGTAAGGCGTCCCTGCAGAGCCCAAAGGGTTGCAGTGAACGTTAGGTCACCGCACTGCCCTCCAAGAGGGTGCGCCACAAACGTTGCCTGCGATCCGAAGATCCTAGCAAACATGCGGGCTTCATGCGGATTGACACCGTGCTCTTCCCCCCGACCGAAACGAGGCGAACTGCCGATCGAACAAGGCGGACGCCCCCGCACCGACCCCCACGCAAGCCCATGGGTCCCCCACCCGCCATGGCGGGCAGGCGGATCCATGAACGGCATGCCGGATCAAGCAACGAGAGCGCCCCTCGCATCCATCAACAACCCTTGCGGGCACAGTTCGGAAATACCACCAAGAAGGAGCAGAAAGCCCCGCTCCGCACCCAAAGAGCACGGGTCGGGGAACTGCTTAAGGGGCCTTGAGCCCCCGCGGGCCGGGCAAAGACTGGTTGTATGCGGCACAGGCGGGCTCGGCCAACTCGGCAGCCATATCCAACCAGGGAAATTGTCTGACTACGCTGCTTCCCATAAGGGATGGCAATGAAGGTCAAATAATTTAGGCACAAGAAGTTTGAGGTGACCTCATGGGTAGGAGGACACCTCGGACCCGCCGGCCACCGCCGCGCCCGCGAGGGACACTGATCCACTGATCGACAGTAACAGTAAAAGGAGACAGGAAACAGCCGTACTGTACTGTACATTATGTGTTGCATGTCGTTATAGGTGAGCCGTACTGTACTGTACTGTACTGTACATTATGTGTCGCATGTCGTTATAGGTGAGACGTAATGTACTGTACTGTACATTATGTGTCGCATGTCATTATAGGTGAACAGTACTGTACTGTACTGTACATAATGCGTCGCATGTCGTTATAGGTGAACAGTACTGTACTGTACTGTACATTATGTGTCGCATGTCGTTATAGGTGAACAGTACTGTACTGTACTGTACTGTACATAATGCGTTGCATGTCGTTATAGGTGAACAGTACTGTACTGTACTGTACATAATGCGTCGCATGTCGTTATAGGTGAACAGTACTGTACTGTACTGTACATTATGTGTCGCATGTCGTTATAGGTGAACAGTACTGTACTGTACTGTACATTATGTGTCGCATGACGTTATAGGTGAACAGTACTGTACTGTACTGTACATTATGTGTCGCATGTCGTTATACGTGAACAGTACTGTACTGTACTGTACATAATGCGTCGCATGTCGTTATAGGTGAACAGTACTGTACTGTACATAATGCGTCGCATGTCGTTATAGGTGAACAGTACTGTACTGTACTGTACATAATGCGTCGCATGTCGTTATAGGTGAACAGTACTGTACTGTACTGTACATTATGTGTCGCATGTCGTTATAGGTGAACAGTACTGTACTGTACTGTACATAATGCGTCGCATGTCGTTATAGGTGAACAGTACTTTACTGTACATAATGCGTCGCATGTCGTTATAGGTGAACAGTACTGTACTGTACATAATGCGTCGCATGTCGTTATAGGTGAACAGTACTGTACTGTACTGTACATTATGTGTCGCATGTCGTTATAGGTGAACAGTACATTACTGTACTGTACTGTACATAATGCGTCGCATGTCGTTATAGGTAAACAGTACTGTACTGTACTGTACATTATGTGTCGCATGTCGTTATAGGTGAACAGTACTGTACTGTACTGTACATAATGCGTCGCATGTCGTGATAGGTGAACAGTACTGTACTGTACATTATGTGTCGCATGTCGTTATAGGTGAACAGTACTGTACTGTACTGTACATTATGTGTCGCATGTCGTTATAGGTGAACAGTACTGTACTGTACTGTACATAATGCGTCGCATGTCGTTATAGGTGAACAGTACTGTACTGTACATAATGCGTCGCATGTCGTTATAGGTGAACAGTACTGTACTGTACTGTACATAATGCGTCGCATGTCGTTATAGGTGAACAGTACTGTACTGTACTGTACATTATGTGTCGCATGTCGTGATAGGTGAACAGTACTGTACTGTACTGTACATAATGCGTCGCATGTCGTTATAGGTGAACAGTACTGTACTGTACATTATGTGTCGCATGTCGTTATAGGTGAACAGTGCTGTACTGTACATAATGTGTCGCATGTCGTTATAGGTGAACAGTACTGTACTGTACTGTACATAATGCGTCGCATGTCGTTATAGGTGAACAGTACTGTACTGTACTGTACATAATGCGTCGCATGTCGTTATAGGTGAACAGTACTGTACTGTACTGTACATTATGTGTCGCATGTCGTTATAGGTGAATCACTCTACATCTGAAATCAGGGGGACGAAGCTCAGAGGCGCTGCGAACCCCAAAAGCGGAATCACAAGGATTCCGAAGGACAATTCCAATCTGAATTCAAGGGGACGAAGTGCCTAGGCACTGCGACACCCCAAATGCGGAACCACAGGGATTCCGAAGGATACCGAGGGACATACACAACCCACCGAGACGGTTTAAATGGTTGTATGCGGCACAGACGGGCGAGGACCGAAGTCCAAACGCTCGGCAGCCACATCCAGCCAGGACCAAAGCAGAAGGCGCCCCTCTCCCACTCCCTTACGGGTGTAGGCCAGGACGCCTCTACTTTACTGTGGGGCCTTGAGCCCACGCGGGCCGGGCAAAGAGTGGTTGTACGCAGTGTAGATGGGCGAGGGCCGGAGCCCAGACGCCCACCGACCAAGCACAACCCGGAACTCTAGATTGGTGGTATATTCCCCTCCTAACGGAGGAGCCTTACCCGAATCGGGTTACGAGCGTAAGGCGTCCCTGCAGAGCCCAAAGGGTTGCAGTGAACGTTAGGTCACCGCACTGCCCTCCAAGAGGGTGCGCCACAAACGTTGCCTGCGATCCGAAGATCCTAGCAAACATGCGGGCTTCATGCGGATTGACACCGTGCTCTTCCCCCCGACCGAAACGAGGCGAACTGCCGATCGAACAAGGCGGACGCCCCCGCACTGACCCCCACGCAAGCCCATGGGTCCCCCACCCGCCATGGCGGGCAGGCGGATCCATGAACGGCATGCCGGATCAAGCAACGAGAGCGCCCCTCGCATCCATCAACAACTCTTGCGGGCACATTTCGGAAATACCACCAAGAAGGAGCAGAAAGCCCCGCTCCGCACCCAAAGAGCACGGGTCGGGGAACTGCTTAAGGGGCCTTGAGCCCCCGCGGGCCGGGCAAAGACTGGTTGTATGCGGCACAGGCGGGCTCGGCCAACTCGGCAGCCACATCCAACCAGGGAAATTGTCTGACTACGCTGCTTCCCATAAGGGATGGCAATGAAGGTCAAATAATTTAGGCACAAGAAGTTTGAGGTGACCTCATGGGTAGGAGGACACCTCGGACCCGCCGGCCACCGCCGCGCCCGCGAGGGACACTGATCGACTGATCGACAGTAACAGTAAAAGGAGACAGGAAACAGCCGTACTGTACTGTACATTATGTGTTGCATGTCGTTATAGGTGAGCCGTACTGTACTGTACTGTACTGTACATTATGTGTCGCATGTCGTTATAGGTGAGACGTAATGTACTGTACTGTACATTATGTGTCGCATGTCATTATAGGTGAACAGTACTGTACTGTACTGTACATAATACGTCGCATGTCGTTATAGGTGAACAGTACTGTACTGTACTGTACATTATGTGTCGCATGTCGTTATAGGTGAACAGTACTGTACTGTACTGTACATAATGCGTCGCATGTCGTTATAGGTGAACAGTACTGTACTGTACTGTACATTATGTGTCTCATGTCGTTATAGGTGAACAGTACTGTACTGTACTGTACTGTACATTATGTGTCGCATGTCGTTATAGGTGAACAGTACTGTACTGTACTGTACATAATGCGTCGCATGTCGTTATAGGTGAACAGTACTGTACTGTACTGTACATAATGCGTTGCATGTCGTTATAGGTGAACAGTACTGTACTGTACTGTACATTATGTGTCGCATGTCGTTATAGGTGAACAGTACTGTACTGTACTGTACATAATGCGTCGCATGTCGTTATAGGTGAACAGTACTGTACTGTACTGTACATTATGTGTCGCATGTCGTTATAGGTGAACAGTACTGTACTGTACTGTACATAATGCGTCGCATGTCGTTATAGGTGAACAGTACTGTACTGTACTGTACATTATGTGTCGCATGTCGTTATAGGTGAACAGTACTGTACTGTACTGTACATAATGCGTCGCATGTCGTTATAGGTGAACAGTACTGTACTGTGCTGTACATTATGTGTCGCATGTCGTTATAGGTGAACAGTACTGTACTGTACTGTACATAATGCGTCGCATGTCGTTATAGGTGAACAGTACTGTACTGTACATTATGTGTCGCATGTCGTTATAAGTGAACAGTACTGTACTGTACTGTACATTATGTGTCGCATGTCGTTATAGGTGAACAGTACTGTACTGTACTGTACATAATGCGTCGCATGTCGTTATAGGTGAACAGTACTGTACTGTACTGTACATTATGTGTCGCATGTCGTTATAGGTGAACAGTGCTGTACTGTACATAATGCGTCGCATGTCGTTATAGGTGAACAGTACTGTACTGTACTGTACATAATGCGTCGCATGTCGTTATAGGTGAACAGTACTGTACTGTACTGTACATAATGCGTCGCATGTCGTTATAGGTGAACAGTACTGTACTGTACTGTACATTATGTGTCGCATGTCGTTATAGGTGAACAGTACTGTACTGTACTGTACATTATGTGTCGCATGTCGTTATAGGTGAATCACTCTACATCTGAAATCAGGGGGACGAAGCTCAGAGGCGCTGCGAACCCCAAAAGCGGAATCACAAGGATTCCGAAGGACAATTCCAATCTGAATTCAAGGGGACGAAGTGCCTAGGCACTGCGACACCCCAAATGCGGAACCACAGGGATTCCGAAGGATACCGAGGGACATACACAACCCACCGAGACGGTTTAAATGGTTGTATGCGGCACAGACGGGCGAGGACCGAAGTCCAAACGCTCGGCAGCCACATCCAGCCAGGACCAAAGCAGAAGGCGCCCCTCTCCCACTCCCTTACGGGTGTAGGCCAGGACGCCTCTACTTTACTGTGGGGCCTTGAGCCCACGCGGGCCGGGCAAAGAGTGGTTGTACGCAGTGTAGATGGGCGAGGGCCGGAGCCCAGACGCCCGCCGACCAAGCACAACCCGGAACTCTAGATTGGTGGTATATTCCCCTCCTAACGGAGGAGCCTTACCCGAATCGGGTTACGAGCGTAAGGCGTCCCTGCAGAGCCCAAAGGGTTGCAGTGAACGTTAGGTCACCGCACTGCCCTCCAAGAGGGTGCGCCACAAACGTTGCCTGCGATCCGAAGATCCTAGCAAACATGCGGGCTTCATGCGGATTGACACCGTGCTCTTCCCCCCGACCGAAACGAGGCGAACTGCCGATCGAACAAGGCGGACGCCCCCGCACCGACCCCCACGCAAGCCCATGGGTCCCCCACCCGCCATGGCGGGCAGGCGGATCCATGAACGGCATGCCGGATCAAGCAACGAGAGCGCCCCTCGCATCCATCAACAACCCTTGTGGGCACAGTTCGGAAATACCACCAAGAAGGAGCAGAAAGCCCCGCTCCGCACCCAAAGAGCACGGGTCGGGGAACTGCTTAAGGGGCCTTGAGCCCCCGCGGGCCGGGCAAAGACTGGTTGTATGCGGCACAGGCGGGCTCGGCCAACTCGGCAGCCACATCCAACCAGGGAAATTGTCTGACTACGCTGCTTCCCATAAGGGATGGCAATGAAGGTCAAATAATTTAGGCACAAGAAGTTTGAGGTGACCTCATGGGTAGGAGGACACCTCGGACCCGCCGGCCACCGCCGCGCCCGCGAGGGACACTGAACGACTGATCGACAGTAACAGTAAAAGGAGACAGGAAACAGCCGTACTGTACTGTACATTATGTGTTGCATGTCGTTATAGGTGAGCCGTACTGTACTGTACTGTACATTATGTGTCGCATGTCGTTATAGGTGAGACGTAATGTACTGTACTGTACATTATGTGTCGCATGTCGTTATAGGTGAGACGTAATGTACTGTACTGTACATTATGTGTCGCATGTCATTATAGGTGAACAGTACTGTACTGTACTGTACATAATGCGTCGCATGTCGTTATAGGTGAACAGTACTGTACTGTACTGTACTGTACATTATGTGTCGCATGTCGTTATAGGTGAACAGTACTGTACTGTACTGTACATAATGCGTCGCATGTCGTTATAGGTGAACAGTACTGTACTGTACTGTACATTATGTGTCTCATGTCGTTATAGGTGAACAGTACTGTACTGTACTGTACATTATGTGTCGCATGTCGTTATAGGTGAACAGTACTGTACTGTACTGTACATAATGCGTCGCATGTCGTTATAGGTGAACAGTACTGTACTGTACATAATGCGTCGCATGTCGTTATAGGTGAACAGTACTGTACTGTACTGTACATAATGCGTCGCATGTCGTTATAGGTGAACAGTACTGTACTGTACTGTACATTATGTGTCGCATGTCGTTATAGGTGAACAGTACTGTACTGTACTGTACATAATGCGTCGCATGTCGTTATAGGTGAACAGTACTGTACTGTACTGTACATTGTGTTGCATGTCGTTATAGGTGAACAGTACTGTACTGTACTGTACATAATGCGTTCGCATGTCGTTATAGGTGAACAGTACTGTACTGTACTGTACATTATGTGTCGCATGTCGTTATAGGTGAACAGTACTGTACTGTACTGTACATTATGTGTCGCATGTCGTTATAGGTGAACAGTACTGTACTGTACTGTACATAATGCGTCGCATGTCGTTATAGGTGAACAGTACTGTACTGTACATAATGCGTCGCATGTCGTTATAGGTGAACAGTACTGTACTGTACTGTACATAATGCGTCGCATGTCGTTATAGGTGAACAGTACTGTACTGTACATTATGTGTCGCATGTCGTTATAGGTGAACAGTACTGTACTGTACTGTACATAATGCGTCGCATGTCGTTATAGGTGAACAGTACTGTACTGTACATTATGTGTCGCATGTCGTTATAGGTGAACAGTGCTGTACTGTACATAATGCGTCGCATGTCGTTATAGGTGAACAGTACTGTACTGTACATAATGCGTCGCATGTCGTTATAGGTGAACAGTACTGTACTGTACTGTACATAATGCGTCGCATGTCGTTATAGGTGAACAGTACTGTACTGTACATTATGTGTCGCATGTCGTTATAGGTGAACAGTACTGTACTGTACTGTACATTATGTGTCGCATGTCGTTATAGGTGAACAGTACTGTATTGTACTGTACATTATGTGTCGCATGTCGTAATACCAACCCCAGTACACAGTGTGTTCAGCAAGGCCAGTTGTCGGTGTGGCAGACCTTCCTCCTGTGATGCTTTTTTCTGGGTCCCAGATGTAGTGGTGACAACGTGTGAAAGAAAGAGACAGATGCTCATTATTAGCTAGTTGTTGTTCTTGCTTACTGTAAATTGTTCTGGATTAAAGGCATCTGTTAAATGCCTAAATTGTAAATTGTACATTGTTGATAAAATAAAAAATATACATACAAACACCTTGCTGTGTGTGTGTATATATTTAATATTATTTAATCAACAATGTACAATTTAGGCATTTAGCAGATGCCCTTAATCCAAATAGTATAGGTAATATAGTTACCTTGCCATGATGGGACTCCAAGGAATGATGGGAAATTAAATGAAATTCTTAGATTGTCTTGAAGAAATGAAATTCGTCAATTGTTTTATTGAATGAAACACAAACACACACGCACGCACACACGCACACGTGCATTAACATCCACACCACCACAACGTCCTTATAGCCATGTAGGGTAATACGGTACGGAGCTGCACTAATTAATATCTGTTAATTTATGTCACTAGAAGAGTGACACAAATTCAACGTTTGCCACCTGGAAAGTACTACGAAAAGAGGTTAATCAAACAGAAACTACAACATTTGGACAACCTGGCGGGAAGGAAACAACAAGTTAGGGAAAACTCACACAGCTTCAACAAACACACGGCACACACATGCGCGCTCGCTCACACAGACACAGGGGGGGAGCCCCCCCCCCCCCCACACACACACACACACACACACATACACACCCTTAGGCCCATCACAATTACTACATAAGTATTTGTGATAATTGCAATACTTTTGGGATAATAGTCAAAATCGTTCCCATGTTAAAAAGTAGTGGAAGTGGCAGATCTAGGAGCTCAAAACTGTTTTGATCTCGTAGATCTGATACTTTCACTATTCATGTATGTTTTATTGTAATTTAAATCATTTATGAATACTTGTGACGGGCCTAATGTACCTCAAATTTCCAGCTTGTGCGGTACATTTGCATGGGGATTCCAGACAACATAGCGCGCCCACTATCGTTGACCGGGCGGGGAGACCCCCCAGGCATCTCGACCCTATCCCCGGCGTTCGGAGGTCACTCCCCTGGCGTTCCCAAGGAGCATTCCAGACATCAAGGGCAGCCGGCATAATTTTCCTTAATAAATAATGCCTATAAATAAATAAATAAACACAAAAAAGGTGTTAAAAACAAGTGTTAGAAATGACTACACCTGTACGTGCCCATCGGCCTACTTGAGAACGATGCAACTAGGGAACCTGATAATACCCGTTGTCAACTTGTCATAGCACCCGTTTTAACGGGTCCCTTTTGTGCCCATACTGTATATGGAGGTCTCTACTGTATCTGTCTGTCTGTGCCTGAAGAGTGCAAACTGACTGTGACAAGTGGTTAAGTAATCAATTAGCAGCTGTGGGGTTGCTGTGGCAATCAATTGGCTGAGGCAGAGACTGGCAATTGCACAGGTGAGGGACTTGGGCTCATTAGGTCCACTGGCAGAGCCTGACGAGAGCCTTTTGTGGCGTTGCTGGACAACCGTGTTTGCCACCGACCCCTAATTGCTACTCCACTACATCTCAGAGGCAAATATTATGCTTTTACTCCACTACATTTATTATTATTTTAAATCTCTGAAATGACAAATACAAATAAACGAATAAGACCATTGCTGCGTCTAAAGCAACCAACTATACCAAAGATTATCAAACATTAGCCAAATTGGTAATTACATCAGAAAGGCAAAGATTTTGAAAATAACAGCTCGCAGTTCAAGGTATTGCCACTGCAATGCTGAAAAATACAATATTTCTAACAGCAATGATGAATACTATTAAAAAGTATAAGCAGTGTTGGAATTCTCATTTCTGAGGACAACTTTAGTTTTTTTCAACCAAGGTTCATGTTTTAGGTTGTTATTAGAGAAAGCAAAAGATGAGTGTTTATTGGTTTATTTTCATTTGCTGCTTTCTTTCGTTTTAACGATTTTAGCAATTTTTGACAGGGGGGTGGGGGCATTCGAACATGGGGCTAAATACATTTATTTTACAAAATGTTATGGCAATTTCTTTAATATTATTTACTATAGTCCTACTAGACCACAGGAAATGACATCTGGCCACAGAAGATCACGGGATCAACTGAATGTGTAGGAGGATACTGTTCACATTCAACAGATCCTGTGATCTTTTGTGGCCAGATGTAATTTCCTGGGGTCTAGTAGGACTATAGCAAAAAAAAAATAATAGCATTTTGTAAAAAATAAATAGAAATAAACATATTTAGCCCCATGTTGGAATGCCCCCCCCCCCCCCCCCCCCCATTTCAAAAATGGGTAAAAATCGCTAAAACGAAAGAAAGCAGCAAATGAAAGAAAATGTGCTCATATTTTACTTTCTCTAATAACCTAAAACATGAATCTAACGTTGTCCTTTAAGTAAAAGTATCAATAGTGCTGTATAGAAATACTGTTTCTGTAAAAGTCCAGAATTTAAAATCTACTTCAACAAAAGTACAACAGTATTAGTTTTAAAAATGTACATAAAGTACCAAAAGTAGAAAGTAGTCATTCTGCAAAATGTCCCTTTACAAGTTTTCAAATGTGAGGTTGTAGATCTGCTATTTTTGAAAGATCCTGAAAATGTGGCGCAAATCTTTCAGAGCGAACATTTAACTAAAATCTTTGCTTCTATTTATTTTTTGTAATAAATATAAAAAATAATCTGCAAAGTAACTAGTAACTAATGTTTTCAAATAAATGCAGTGGAGGTAAAAGTATAATATTTGGATCCGAGATGTAGTGGTTCGTAGAAGTTAAAAATATTGGGGAAAAACTCAAGTGCAAATGCCTCAAAATGTTAACGGATGACCAAAACCTACTAAAATTCCCTCAAACGGTTTTTAACATTGTAACATTTTAACATTATTGTAGTAACCATATCAGTGTAAGGCTAATGACATTGAAACACTGCAATACATTGTAATTTTGAAAATTACAATATTAATATAATATGCTATTACAATTTGTAATAGCATTGTAACACTATGTAACTAAATAAATAAATTCCAACTCACCAGTCTGCCAGGTCCACAGGCCGGGGAGAGGCAGGGAGCCAAATCTGTACCTCTCCCCCACGCTGTTCTGAGGAGGAGAGGCAGGGAGCCAAATCTGTACCTCTCCCCCACGCTGTTCTGAGGAGGAGAGGCAGGGAGCCAAATCTGTACCTCTCCCCCACGCTGTTCTGAGGAGGAGAGGCAGGGAGCCAAATCTGTACCTCTCCCCCACGCTGTTCTGAGGAGGAGAGGCAGGGAGCCAAATCTGTACCTCTCCCCCACGCTGTTCTGAGGAGGGTTCCAGACAAGAGCACCAGGCATCATTTTCCTTTAGAAATAAACAAGAAAAAGGATATATATTAAAAAGAAAAACATCAGAACCGTCTGAAGTGAGTGGTAAAGGATAGGAAAGGTACTATGTTTACCCAGGGTAACTGGATTAAGGAAAGGAAAGGTTTTAACATTATTGTAGTAACCATAACAGTGTAAGGCTAATGACATTGAAACACTGCAATACATTGTAATATTGTAAATTACAATATTAATATAATATGCTATTACAATTTGTAATAGCATTGTAACACTATGTAACTAAATAAATAAATTCCAACTCACCAGTCTGCCAGGTCCACAGGCCGGGGAGAGGCAGGGAGCCAAATCTGTACCTCTCCCTCACGCTGTTCTGAAGAGGAGAGGCAGGGAGCCAAATCTGTACCTCTCCCCCACGCTGTTCTGAGGAGGAGAGGCAGGGAGCCAAATCTGTACCTCTCCCCCACGCTGTTCTGAGGAGGAGAGGCAGGGAGCCAAATCTGTACCTCTCCCCCACGCTGTTCTGAGGAGGGTTCCAGATCCCCCACCGCCGTTCTGAGGAGGGTTCCAGACAAGGGTTGTACTGTACTGTACATTATGTGTCGCATGTCGTTATAGGTAAGCCGTACTGTACTGTACTGTACATTATGTGTCGCATGTCGTTATAGGTGAACAGTACTGTACTGTACTGTACTGTACATTATGTGTCGCATGTCGTTATAGGTGAACAGTACTGTACTGTACTGTACATTATGTGTCGCATGTCGTTATAGGTGAACAGTACTGTACTGTACTGTACTGTACATAATGCGTCGCATGTCGTTATAGGTGAACAGTACTGTACTGTACATAATGCGTCGCATGTCGTTATAGGTGAACAGTACTGTACTGTACTGTACATAATGCGTCGCATGTCGTTATAGGTGAACAGTACTGTACTGTACTGTACATTATGTGTCGCATGTCGTTATAGGTGAACAGTACTGTACTGTACTGTACATAATGCGTCGCATGTCGTTATAGGTGAACAGTACTGTACTGTACATAATGCGTCGCATGTCGTTATAGGTGAACAGTACTGTACTGTACTGTACATTATGTGTCGCATGTCGTTATAGGTGAACAGTACTGTACTGTACTGTACATAATGCGTCGCATGTCGTTATAGGTGAACAGTACTGTACTGTACTGTACATAATGCGTCGCATGTCGTTATAGGTGAACAGTACTGTACTGTACATAATGCGTCGCATGTCGTTATAGGTGAACAGTACTGCACTGTACATTATGTGTCGCATGTCGTTATAGGTGAACAGTACTGTACTGTACTGTACATAATGCGTCGCATGTCGTTATAGGTGAACAGTACTGTACTGTACATTATGTGTCGCATGTCGTTATAGGTGAACAGTGCTGTACTGTACATAATGCGTCGCATGTCGTTATAGGTGAACAGTACTGTACTGTACTGTACATAATGCGTCGCATGTCGTTATAGGTGAACAGTACTGTACTGTACTGTACATAATGCGTCGCATGTCGTTATAGGTGAACAGTACTGTACTGTACTGTACATTATGTGTCACATGTCGTTATAGGTGAATAACTCTACATCTGAAATCAGGGGGACGAAGCTCAGAGGCGCTGCGAACCCCAAAAGCGGAATCACAAGGATTCCGAAGGACAATTCCAATCTGAATTCAAGGGGACGAAGTGCCTAGGCACTGCGACACCCCAAATGCGGAACCACAGGGATTCCGAAGGATACAGAGGGACATACACAACCCACCGAGACGGTTTAAATGGTTGTATGCGGCACAGACGGGCGAGGACCGAAGTCCAAACGCTCGGCAGCCACATCCAGCCAGGACCAAAGCAGAAGGCGCCCCTCTCCCACTCCCTTACGGGTGTAGGCCAGGACGCCTCTACTTTACTGTGGGGCCTTGAGCCCACGCGGGCCGGGCAAAGAGTGGTTGTACGCAGTGTAGATGGGCGAGGGCCGGAGCCCAGACGCCCGCCGACCAAGCACAACCCGGAACTCTAGATTGGTGGTATATTCCCCTCCTAACGGAGGAGCCTTACCCGAATCGGGTTACGAGCGTAAGGCGTCCCTGCAGAGCCCAAAGGGTTGCAGTGAACGTTAGGTCACCGCACTGCCCTCCAAGAGGGTGCGCCACAAACGTTGCCTGCGATCCGAAGATCCTAGCAAACATGCGGGCTTCATGCGGATTGACACCGTGCTCTTCCCCCCGACCGAAACGAGGCGAACTGCCGATCGAACAAGGCGGACGCCCCCGCACCGACCCCCACGCAAGCCCATGGGTCCCCCACCCGCCATGGCGGGCAGGCGGATCCATGAACGGCATGCCGGATCAAGCAACGAGAGCGCCCCTCGCATCCATCAACAACCCTTGCGGGCACAGTTCGGAAATACCACCAAGAAGGAGCAGAAAGCCCCGCTCCGCACCCAAAGAGCACGGGTCGGGGAACTGCTTAAGGGGCCTTGAGCCCCCGCGGGCCGGGCAAAGACTGGTTGTATGCGGCACAGGCGGGCTCGGCCAACTCGGCAGCCACATCCAACCAGGGAAATTGTCTGACTACGCTGCTTCCCATAAGGGATGGCAATGAAGGTCAAATAATTTAGGCACAAGAAGTTTGAGGTGACCTCATGGGTAGGAGGACACCTCGGACCCGCCGGCCACCGCCGCGCCCGCGAGGGACACTGATCGACTGATCGACAGTAACAGTAAAAGGAGACAGGAAACAGCCGTACTGTACTGTACATTATGTGTTGCATGTCGTTATAGGTGAGCCGTACTGTACTGTACTGTACTGTACATTATGTGTCGCATGTCGTTATAGGTGAGACGTAATGTACTGTACTGTACATTATGTGTCGCATGTCATTATAGGTGAACAGTACTGTACTGTACTGTACATAATGCGTCGCATGTCGTTATAGGTGAACAGTACTGTACTGTACTGTACATTATGTGTGGCATGTCGTTATAGGTGAACAGTACTGTACTGTACTGTACATAATGCGTTGCATGTCGTTATAGGTGAACAGTACTGTACTGTACTGTACATTATGTGTCGCATGTCGTTATAGGTGAACAGTACTGTACTGTACTGTACATTATGTGTCGCATGTTGTTATAGGTGAACAGTACTGTACTGTACTGTACATTATGTGTCGCATGTCGTTATAGGTGAAAAGTACTGTACTGTACTGTACTGTACATAATGCGTCGCCTGTCGTTATAGGTGAACAGTACTGTACTGTACATAATGCGTCGCATGTCGTTATAGGTGAACAGTACTGTACTGTACTGTACTGTACATAATGCGTCGCATGTCGTTATAGGTGAACAGTACTGTACTGTACATTATGTGTCGCATGTCGTTATAGGTGAACAGTACTGTACTGTACTGTACATAATGCGTCGCATGTCGTTATAGGTGAACAGTACTGTACTGTACTGTACATTATGTGTCGCATGTCGTTATAGGTGAACAGTACTGTACTGTACTGTACATAATGCGTCGCATGTCGTTATAGGTGAACAGTACTGTACTGTACATAATGCGTCGCATGTCGTTATAGGTGAACAGTACTGTACTGTACTGTACATAATGCGTCGCATGTCGTTATAGGTGAACAGTACTGTACTGTACAGTACATTATGTGTCGCATGTCGTTATAGGTGAACAGTACTGTACTGTACTGTACATAATGCGTCGCATGTCGTTATAGGTGAACAGTACTGTACTGTACATAATGCGTCGCATGTCGTTATAGGTGAACAGTACTGTACTGTACTGTACATAATGCGTCGCATGTCGTTATAGGTGAACAGTACTGTACTGTACTGTACATTATGTGTCGCATGTCGTTATAGGTGAACAGTACTGTACTGTACTGTACATAATGCGTCGCATGTCGTTATAGGTGAACAGTACTGTACTGTACTGTACATTATGTGTCGCATGTCGTTATAGGTGAACAGTACTGTACTGTACTGTACATAATGCGTCGCATGTCGTTATAGGTGAACAGTACTGTACTGTACAGTACATTATGTGTCGCATGTCGTTATAGGTGAACAGTACTGTACTGTACTGTACATAATGCGTCGCATGTCGTTATAGGTGAACAGTACTGTACTGTACATAATGCGTCGCATGTCGTTATAGGTGAACAGTACTGTACTGTACTGTACATAATGCGTCGCATGTCGTTATAGGTGAACAGTACTGTACTGTACTGTACATTATGTGTCGCATGTCGTTATAGGTGAACAGTACTGTACTGTACTGTACATAATGCGTCGCATGTCGTTATAGGTGAACAGTACTGTACTGTACTGTACATAATGCGTCGCATGTCGTTATAGGTGAACAGTACTGTACTGTACTGTACATAATGCGTCGCATGTCGTTATAGGTGAACAGTACTGTACTGTACTGTACATTATGTGTCGCATGTCGTTATAGGTGAACAGTACTGTACTGTACTGTACATTATGTGTCGCATGTCGTTATAGGTAAACAGTACTGTACTGTACATTATGTGTCGCATGTCGTTATAGGTGAACAGTACTGTACTGTACATTATGTGTCGCATGTCGTTATAGGTGAATAACTCTACATCTGAAATCAGGGGGACGAAGCTCAGAGGCGCTGCGAACCCCAAAAGCGGAATCACAAGGATTCCGAAGGACAATTCCAATCTGAATTCAAGGGGACGAAGTGCCTAGGCACTGCGACACCCCAAATGCGGAACCACAGGGATTCGGAAGGATACCGAGGGACATACACAACCCACCGAGACGGTTTAAATGGTTGTATGCGGCACAGACGGGCGAGGACCGAAGTCCAAACGCTCGGCAGCCACATCCAGCCAGGACCAAAGCAGAAGGCGCCCCTCTCCCACTCCCTTACGGGTGTAGGCCAGGACGCCTCTACTTTACTGTGGGGCCTTGAGCCCACGCGGGCCGGGCAAAGAGTGGTTGTACGCAGTGTAGATGGGCGAGGGCCGGAGCCCAGACGCCCGCCGACCAAGCACATGCTTCATGCGGATTGACACCGTGCAGTTCCCCCCGACCGAAACGAGGCGAACTGCCGATCGAACAAGGCGGACGCCCCCGCACCGACCCCCACGCAAGCCCATGGGTCCCCCACCCGCCATGGCGGGCAGGCGGATCCATGAACGGCATGCCGGATCAAGCAACGAGAGCGCCCCTCGCATCCATCAACAACCCTTGCGGGCACAGTTCGGAAATACCACCAAGAAGGAGCAGAAAGCCCCGCTCCGCACCCAAAGAGCACGGGTCGGGGAACTGCTTAAGGGGCCTTGAGCCCCCGCGGGCCGGGCAAAGACTGGTTGTATGCGGCACAGGCGGGCTCGGCCAACTCGGCAGCCACATCCAACCAGGGAAATTGTCTGACTACGCTGCTTCCCATAAGGGATGGCAATGAAGGTCAAATAATTTAGGCACAAGAAGTTTGAGGTGACCTCATGGGTAGGAGGACACCTCGGACCCGCCGGCCACCGCCGCGCCCGCGAGGGACACTGATCGACTGATCGACAGTAACAGTAAAAGGAGACAGGAAACAGCTGTACTGTACTGTACATTATGTGTTGCATGTCGTTATAGGTGAGCCGTACTGTACTGTACTGTACATTATGTGTCGCATGTCGTTATAGGTGAGACGTAATGTACTGTACTGTACATTATGTGTCGCATGTCATTATAGGTGAACAGTACTGTACTGTACTGTACATAATGCGTCGCATGTCGTTATAGGTGAACAGTACTGTACTGTACTGTACATTATGTGTCGCATGTCGTTATAGGTGAACAGTACTGTACTGTACTGTACATAATGCGTCGCATGTCGTTATAGGTGAACAGTACTGTACTGTACTGTACATTATGTGTCGCATGTCGTTATAGGTGAACAGTACTGTACTGTACTGTACATTATGTGTCGCATGTCGTTATAGGTGAACAGTACTGTACTGTACTGTACATTATGTGTCGCATGTCGTTATAGGTGAACAGTACTGTACTGTACTGTACATTATGTGTCGCATGTCGTTATAGGTGAACAGTACTGTACTGTACTGTACACAGGGCTCGAAATTAACTTTTTTACTTGGTAGCACTGGTGCTCCCAAATTCAGAATGAAGGAGCACCAGAAAAAAATTAGGAGCACCCACCAAAATTTTACGAGCACCAATATGTAATCGATTTTTTACATTCATTATTATTACACTTGTAGCCTACAGCAGTGGTTCCCAACATTTTTCATGTCAAGCACCCTCAAATTGACACTCATTAGCCCACGGACCCCCATTTGAAAATATATGCCAGGGACCCCCATATGAGAAGATTTTTACGGCTCTAGCAGTGATTTTCAGTTATTTACATTTCAAGGACCCCCAGTTTGACCTGAATTAGGCTACCGTTCCCCATTTCTATCTATGGGACCCATAAAATCAAAGTTAATTTAACTGAGTGTACAAATGTACAGTGAAATTGGTTTACCCATAGTATGTAGTACACTCTCAGAGTTTCAGACCCATAAGGGTCCATTTGGTTCCTAACTATCATTTAACCGAGGACCCCTAGGGATCCCCGGACCCCACTTTGGGAACCACTGGCCTACAAGCCAGTTGGTATGAGATGCTATTTTTGTGGCAATAAACCAGTTGAAAATATAATTAAATTCTAAATACTGTCTCTGCTATAATTTCTGAATTTGTAAATGGCTACAAAACCCTTTGTTTTATGTAGGCCTGCTTTTTGATTGAAGTAAAAAAAAATAATATATATATATATATATATATATATAGGCCTACTGTATATATTTATGAGAAGTTATTTTCATAACGTCATCATAAATGTGTGTGTGTGACTCCACACATTCCATTCAATTGAGCCCTTTTGTTGTCTCTCACAGCTGAGGACCTCAGGTCCAGCTGATGTTGATCACCCAATCAGTCCACGGACTGACGGGAGGTTAGAGGAAGTAGAAGAAGCCAAGGAGATATTTCTTTAAACAATCATAACTCTGGACAGGAATGGACTAGGAACTTACTTTTTTTTTGACATGCTCAGATCTTTATGCTCTACAAGTTTAAATCATCTCGCGGGAGGGAACCGGCCCGCGACACTTTCGGTCGCGATCGTTTTGGTCGCACTACAGTAATTATATGCAGTAGCACTGGTGCGCCCAGTTATATTTTGAGATCGCACAGATTAAAATTCAGGCGCATTTGCGACCAAAATGGTCGCTATTTCGAGCCCTGACTGTACATTATGTGTCGCATGTCGTTATAGGTGAACAGTACTGTACTGTACTGTACATAATGCGTTGCATGTCGTTATAGGTGAACAGTACTGTACTGTACATAATGCGTCGCATGTCGTTATAGGTGAACAGTACTGTACTGTACTGTACATTATGTGTCGCATGTCGTTATAGGTGAACAGTACTGTACTGTACTGTACATAATGCGTCGCATGTCGTTATAGGTGAACAGTACTGTACTGTACATAATGCGTCGCATGTCGTTATAGGTGAACAGTACTGTACTGTACTGTACATTATGTGTCGCATGTCGTTATAGGTGAACAGTGCTGTACTGTACATTATGTGTCGCATGTCGTTATAGGTGAACAGTACTGTACTGTACTGTACATAATGCGTCGCATGTCGTTATAGGTAAACAGTACTGTACTGTACTGTACATTATGTGTTGCATGTCGTTATAGGTGAACAGTACTGTACTGTACTGTACATAATGCGTCGCATGTCGTTATAGGTGAACAGTACTGTACTGTACTGTACATTATGTGTCGCATGTCGTTATAGGTGAACAGTACTGTACTGTACATAATGCGTCGCATGTCGTTATAGGTGAACAGTACTGTACTGTACTGTACATTATGTGTCGCATGTCGTTATAGGTGAACAGTACTGTACTGTACATTATGTGTCGCATGTCGTTATAGGTGAACAGTACTGTACTGTACTGTACATAATGCGTCGCATGTCGTTATAGGTGAACAGTACTGTACTGTACATAATGCGTCGCATGTCGTTATAGGTGAACAGTACTGTACTGTACTGTACATAATGCGTCGCATGTCGTTATAGGTGAACAGTACTGTACTGTACTGTACATTATGTGTCGCATGTCGTTATAGGTGAACAGTACTGTACTGTACTGTACATAATGCGTCGCATGTCGTTATAGGTGAACAGTACTGTACTGTACATTATGTGTCGCATGTCGTTATAGGTGAACAGTGCTGTACTGTACATAATGCGTCGCATGTCGTTATAGGTGAACAGTACTGTACTGTACATAATGCGTCGCATGTCGTTATAGGTGAACAGTACTGTACTGTACTGTACATAATGCGTCGCATGTCGTTATAGGTGAACAGTACTGTACTGTACTGTACATTATGTGTCGCATGTCGTTATAGGTGAACAGTACTGTACTGTACTGTACATAATGCGTCGCATGTCGTTATAGGTAAACAGTACTGTACTGTACATTATGTGTCGCATGTCGTTATAGGTGAACAGTACTGTACTGTACATTATGTGTCGCATGTCGTTATAGGTGAATCACTCTACATCTGAAATCAGGGGGACGAAGCTCAGAGGCGCTGCGAACCCCAAAAGCGGAATCACAAGGATTCCGAAGGACAATTCCAATCTGAATTCAAGGGGACGAAGTGCCTAGGCACTGCGACACCCCAAATGCGGAACCACAGGGATTCCGAAGGATACAGAGGGACATACACAACCCACCGAGACGGTTTAAATGGTTGTATGCGGCACAGACGGGCGAGGACCGAAGTCCAAACGCTCGGCAGCCACATCCAGCCAGGACCAAAGCAGAAGGCGCCCCTCTCCCACTCCCTTACGGGTGTAGGCCAGGACGCCTCTACTTTACTGTGGGGCCTTGAGCCCACGCGGGCCGGGCAAAGAGTGGTTGTACGCAGTGTAGATGGGCGAGGGCCGGAGCCCAGACGCCCGCCGACCAAGCACAACCCGGAACTCTAGATTGGTGGTATATTCCCCTCCTAACGGAGGAGCCTTACCCGAATCGGGTTACGAGCGTAAGGCGTCCCTGCAGAGCCCAAAGGGTTGCAGTGAACGTTAGGTCACCGCACTGCCCTCCAAGAGGGTGCGCCACAAACGTTGCCTGCGATCCGAAGATCCTAGCAAACATGCGGGCTTCATGCGGATTGACACCGTGCTCTTCCCTCCGACCGAAACGAGGCGAACTGCCGATCGAACAAGGCGGACGCCCCCGCACCGACCCCAACGCAAGCCCATGGGTCCCCCACCTGCCATGGCGGGCAGGCGGATCCATGAACGGCATGCCGGATCAAGCAACGAGAGCGCCCCTCGCATCCATCAACAACCCTTGCGGGCACAGTTCGGAAATACCACCAAGAAGGAGCAGAAAGCCCCGCTCCGCACCCAAAGAGCACGGGTCGGGGAACTGCTTAAGGGGCCTTGAGCCCCCGCGGGCCGGGCAAAGACTGGTTGTATGCGGCACAGGCGGGCTCGGCCAACTCGGCAGCCACATCCAACCAGGGAAATTGTCTGACTACGCTGCTTCCCATAAGGGATGGCAATGAAGGTCAAATAATTTAGGCACAAGAAGTTTGAGGTGACCTCATGGGTAGGAGGACACCTCGGACCCGCCGGCCACCGCCGCGCCCGCGAGGGACACTGATCGACTGATCGACAGTAACAGTAAAAGGAGACAGGAAACAGCCGTACTGTACTGTACATTATGTGTCGCATGTCATTATAGGTGAACAGTACTGTACTGTACTGTACATGATGCGTCGCATGTCGTTATAGGTGAACAGTACTGTACTGTACTGTACATAATGCGTCGCATGTCGTTATAGGTGAACAGTACTGTACTGTACTGTACATTATGTGTCGCATGTCGTTATAGGTGAACAGTACTGTACTGTACTGTACATAATGCGTCGCATGTCGTTATAGGTGAACAGTACTGTACTGTACTGTACATAATGCGTCGCATGTCGTTATAGGTGAACAGTACTGTACTGTACTGTACATTATGTGTCGCATGTCGTTATAGGTGAACAGTACTGTACTGTACTGTACATAATGCGTCGCATGTCGTTATAGGTGAACTGTACTGTACATAATGCGTTGCATGTCGTTATAGGTGAACAGTACTGTACTGTACTGTACATTATGTGTCGCATGTCGTTATAGGTGAACAGTACTGTACTGTACTGTACATTATGTGTCGCATGTCGTTATAGGTGAACAGTACTGTACTGTACATAATGCGTCGCATGTCGTTATAGGTGAACAGTACTGTACTGTACTGTACATAATGCGTCGCATGTCGTTATAGGTGAACAGTACTGTACTGTACTGTACTGTACATAATGCGTCACATGTCGTTATAGGTGAACAGTACTGTACTGTACTGTACATTATGTGTCGCATGTCGTTATAGGTGAACAGTACTGTACTGTACTGTACATAATGCGTCGCATGTCGTTATAGGTGAACAGTACTGTACTGTACTGTACATTATGTGTCGCATGTTGTTATAGGTGAACAGTACTGTACTGTACTGTACATAATGCGTCGCATGTCGTTATAGGTGAACAGTACTGTACTGTACTGTACATAATGCGTCACATGTCGTTATAGGTGAACAGTACTGTACTGTACTGTACATTATGTGTCGCATGTCGTTATAGGTGAACAGTACTGTACTGTACTGTACATAATGCGTCGCATGTCGTTATAGGTGAACAGTACTGTACTGTACTGTACATTATGTGTCGCATGTCGTTATAGGTGAACAGTACTGTACTGTACTGTACATAATGCGTCGCATGTCGTTATAGGTGAACAGTACTGTACTGTACATAATGCGTCGCATGTCGTTATAGGTGAACAGTACTGTACTGTACATTATGTGTCGCATGTCGTTATAGGTGAATCACTCTACATCTGAAACGTGCATTAACATCCACACCACCACAACGTCCTTAAAGCCATGTAGGGTAATACGTTACGGAGCTGCACTAATTCATATGTTAATTTATGTCACTAGAAGAGTGACACAAATTAAACGTTTGCCACCTGGAAAGTACTACGAAAAGAGGTTAATCAAACAGAAACTACAACATTTGGACAACCTGGCGGGAAGGAAACAACAAGTTAGGGAAAACTCACACAGCTTCAACAAACAAACACGTCCCTCGGAGCTCAAAACTGTTTTGATGTCGTAGATCTGATACTTTCACTATTCATGTATGTTTTATTGTAATTTAAATAATTTATGAATACTTGTGACGGGCCTAATGTACCTCAATGTACCAGCTTGAGCGGTAAATTAGCATGGGGATTCCAGACAACATAGCGCGTCCACTATCGTTGACCGGGCGGGGAGACCCCCCAGGCATCTCGACCCTATCCCCGGCGTTCGGAGGTCACTCCCCTGGCGTTCCCAAGGAGCATTCCAGACATCAAGGGCAGCCGGCATAATTTTCCTTAATAAATAATGCCTATAAAGAAAATAAACAAAAAAGAAGGTGTTAAAAACAAGTGTTAGAAATGACTACACCTGCACGTGCCCATCGGCCTACTTGAGAACGATGCAACTAGGGAACCTAATAATACCCGTTGTCAACTTGTCATAGCACCCGTTTTAACGGGTCCCTTTTGTGCCCGTACTGTATATGGAGGTCTCTGTATCTGTCTGTCTGTGCCTGAAGAGTGCAAACTGACTGTGACAAGTGGACTGGTTAAGTAATCAATTAACAGGTGTGGGGTTGCCGTGGCAATCAATTGGCTGAGGCAGAGACTGGAAATTGCACAGGTGAGCGTGAGCCTTTTGTGGTGTTTCTGAACAACGGTGTTTGCCACCGACTCAAGGCCGGCCACTGCACTCCCTGTGGGGGTGTGGAACACATGTGTCAAGTTTGAAGTCGGTGGGGCAAACGGTTCTTGAGTTACATGCATTACAACCGCACACACACACGCATGCAGAGACGTGGCACATTTATAGTAATAATAATAATAATAATAATAACTTAGATTTATATAGCGCCTTTCAAGAAACCCAAGGACGCTTTACAAGACAAAAAACAAAAAACAAAACTAGTTGCCAAAAGCCAAGGTGAATAAATGTCTCTTCAGTGCAGACTTGAAAGTGTTCAATGTGGGAGTCTGGCGGATCTCCAAGGGGAGAGAGTTCCAGAGGGCAGGGGCTGCCACGTAGAAGGCTCTATCACCGAGTGTCCGCCGTTTTGCGTGACGGATGGTGAGGAGTTCCATTTCTGAAGACCTCAGGTTCCGCTCAGGGGTGTAGTCCTTGAGGAGGTCAGACAAATACTGTGGGGCAAGGGCATGGAGGGATTTGTAGGTGAGGAGGAGCAGTTTGTAATGTATGCGGAACTTAACCGGGAGCCAGTGGAGGTGTTTGAGGGTGGGGGTGATGTGCTGCCAGCGTTTTGTGCGGGTGAGCACTCTGGCAGCGGAGTTTTGCACGTACTGCAATCTGTCAAGGGATTTTTTGGGGAGGCCGAACAGTAGGATTTGGGACCACAATTGGTCATAGCTCCGCCCTAATTAAATAGCCCCGCCCCCTAATTGCTACTCCAGTACATCTCAGAGGTCATTAAAAATAAACCAATAAGACCATTGCTGCGTCTAAAGCAACCCCAAAAAGTATGAAACATTAGCCAAATTGGTAATTACATCAGAAAGGCAAAGATTTTGTAAATAGCCGATCTACAAGTATAAGCAGTGTTGGAATTCTCATTTCTGACTTGAAGGACAACTTTAGTTTTTTTCAACCAAGGTTCATGTTTTAGGTTATTATTAGAGAAAGCAAAAGATGAGTGTTTATTGGTTTATTTTCATTTGCTGCTTTAATTCGTTTCAACAATTTTAGCTATTTTTGACAGGGGGCGGGGGCATTCGAACATGGGGCTAAATACAAAATGTTATGGCAATTTCTTTAATATTATTTACTATAGACATACTAGACCCCAGGAAATTACATCTGGCCACAGAAGATCACAGGATCAACTGAATGTGAAGGAGGATACTGTGGGGGATGTCAGTTTGTCACCTCAACGTTCACATTCAACAGATCCCGTGATCTTTTGTGGCCAGATGTAATTTCCTGGGTCTAGTAGGACTATAGTAAAAAATAAAAATAAATAAATCGCTATAACATTTTGTAAATGTTGGAATGCCCCGAGCCCCCTGTCAAAAATGGTTAAAATCGCTAAAACGAAAGAAAGCAGCAAATGAAATAAAATGTACTCATCTTTTACTTTCTTTAATAACCTAAAACATGAACCTTGGTCGAAAGACATCTAACGTTGTCCTTTAAGTAAAAGTATCAATAGTGCTGTATATAAATACTGTTTCTGTAAAAGTCCAGAATTTAAAATGTACTTCCGCAAAAGTACAAAAGTATTGGTTTAAAAAATGTACATAAAGTACCAAAAGTAGAAAGTAGTCATTCTGCTAAATGTCCCTTTACAAGTTTTCAAATGTGAGCTTGTAGATCTGCTATTTTTTTAAATCAAATGTTTCAGAGCGAACATTTAAAAAAAAAACTGTCAGGATTTAGAATATTTGTATATTGTATATAAAATAGTCCTCAGGTATGTTTTGGAATAAATATTTAAAAAGATCTGCAAAGTAACTAGTAACTAATGTTTTCAAATAAATGCAGTGGAGGTAAAAGTATAATATTTGAATCCGGTAGTAGAAGTTACAAATATTTGGGAAAAAGTAGTGCAAATGCCTCAACATTTTAACGAATGACCAAAACCTACTCAAATTCCCTCAAAAACGTTTAACATTGTAACATTGTAACAACATTGTAGTAACCTTGCGATAACAGTGTAACGCTAATGACATTGACATTGTAATATTGTACTATCATTGTAACACTGTAATAAATAGTAATATTGTACTATCATTGTAACACTGTAATAAATTACAACTCACCGGTCTGCCGGGTCCACAGGCCGGGGAGAGGCAGGGAGCCAAATCTGTACCTCTCCCCCATGCTGTTCTGAGGAGGGTTCCAGACAAGAGCACCAGGCATCATTCTCCTTTAAAAATAAACAAAAAAAAGGATTAAAAAACATCTGAACCGTCTGAAGTGAGTGGTGCTGTACTGTACTGTACTGTACTGTACTGTACTGTACTGTACTGTACTGTACCTAAGTTCTCCTTTCATTGTCAATATATTGCAAATTGCTAATATTGAGACGTGTGGGGACAAAAGCTGTATAAATAAAAATCACACTCGTGTGAAGTGAGCGGTGCTCTTGTCTTGTCATCGTACATAATCATGACGTAACGCATGCCGATTTGCTCAGACACACATGACGTAAATTCTCCATTCATTGTCAATTGGAACTGGAAAAAAAAAACAAGAACTTCGGCCCAAAATTGGGCATAGCTTCGCCGTCCAGCAAAACGTGACATTATGGTTTATAGGAGAAAAAAAACAGTACAACAGTAAAAAAAAAGAATTGTATTTTACTTTAGTATTTCAATTTCCAGGCCTTTTACCACTACATCTCAGAGGCAAATAGTCTACTTTTACTGTACTAGTTTGTACATTTAGATCAATGGTTTTCAACCCTCTTCATATCAAGGCCCATTATTTATTGGGCATTTGAGCCACGGAACCACCATTTGATGACATTTAGCCTCTCAGACCCATTTGAGCCACGGAACCACCATTTGATGACATTTAGCCTCTCAGACCCATCTGAGCCACGGAACCACCGTTTGATGACATTTAGCCTCTCAGACCCATTTGAGCCACGGAACCACCATTTGATGACATTTAGCCTCTCAGACCCATTTGAGCCACGGAACCACCGTTTGATGACATTTAGCCTCATTGACTATTATTTTACATCTAATTGTGTTACATTATTAAACAATACTTTTACTGTTGACGGATCCATTTGGTTTCATTCTATCTCAAGAGTTAAAGATCTAATAAGGGTTAATTTGGTTAAACTCATATCTGCATGCGGACCACCTGGAACCGCACCCTCAAGGACCACTGGTGGACTGGCTTATTTTAGCTGCTTAATTACCATTAAAGGAGTTGATGGAATTAGTTAGTTAGATCACTGGTTCCCAAAACGTTGTCATGTCAAGGACCCCCAAATTGACACTAATTAGCCCGCGGACCCCCATTTGAAAAGATATGCCAGGGACCCCCATAAAAGAAGATTTTTACTGCTCGAGCAGTGATTCTCAACCCGTTTATAATTTCAAGGACCCCCAGTTTGACATGCATTAGTCTACGGACCCCCATTTAATGGCATTTCTATCTCTGAGACACCCAATGTAGAGTATAAATGGATCCATTAGAGTCCATTTGGTTCCAAACGATCATTTGCGTTTGTGATCTGCTTGTATTAAACAACGTTAAACTCACCAACATTGCAACTCTAGGCCAAGCTTGAATTATCCTCTTTCAATCTGCCGAGCTTTTGTTTCATAAAAATCCACCGTAGACATGTTATGAGCTACTTTCTGTCAAGACATTCTGTGAAGGTGATTCTTTTTTTTAAGTGTTGGCGTTTGGAAGCACTCGTCAAAGTCACTGAACGGCCCTGCATACCACCCGTTTCGAATTTGCACATAATGCAGGAGGCAGCAGCGCGACCCGTTAATAAAAAGGAGTGCTTCCAAACTCCAACACTCCACCAAAAAGAATCACCTGCACAGAATTTCGTGACAGAAAGTAGCTCATAACAACATGTCTACGGTGGATTTTTATGAAACAAAAGCTCGGCAGATTGAAAGATGATAATTCAACCTCAGCCTAGAGCTGCTATGTTGGTGAGTTTAACGTTGTTTAATACAAGCGGATCACAAATGCAAATTGGATGAGTGGGGAGTCAATGGAGAGTATTGCAACTCTAGATTAATCCCATTATAAAAAAAATCTAGAGTTGCAAATTGCGGCTAGGGGGCTGTCAGTTTGTCAACTGCCCTTCACATTCAGTAGATCCTGTGATCGTTTGTGGCCAGATGTAATTGTATGGGGTCTAGTAGGACTATAGTAAATAAATAGCTATAACATTTTGTAAAACAATATATACATATTTAGCCCCATGTTGGAATGCCCCCGCCCCCTGTAAAAAAAAAAAGCTAAAATCACTAAAACGATAGAAAGCAGCAAATGATAAAAAATAACATTAATCTTTTACCTTCTCTAGTAACTGTCCTAAAACATGAAACTTGGTTGTAAAAAACGAAAGTTGTCCTAATCGTAAATGTAATGTCAATGTCAATATTGCAACTCTAGATTCATCGCATTATTAAAAATAGAGTGTTGCAAATTGCAGCTAAATGACTCTTAATCATAAAAGGAATTTCAAAACTGATTCCATTATATTTCAAAAAGCCCAATTCATTCAGAAATGAATTATAAAAATCAGACCCGTCTGGAGTGGTACTGTATTTTGGGGCTACAATAGCAGATCTACAAGCTCATAGCTTGTAGATTTTAAATTTTTTGAAAAATCGTGAAATTGTAGTGCAAATCTTTGAATAATATATTCTTTCAAAGCGAAGGTTTTTTAACTCATATCTTTGCTTCTGGGAGGTCACTGGAACAACATATTTTCAGATGGGGGTCAGCGGCCAATTACATATAATCTTGGGGATCGTTGACATGAAAGTGTTTGAGAAGGACTGACATAGAAACATATGGTTTTTCAGAAAACTGTCAGGATTTAGAAGACATTTGTAGAATCGTTCCCAGGTCAAAATGGGTTAAACATTGATCTATATGTTGTACACAAGGAAACTATAAAATATACAACACAACAGTCACTTCCAATCCAGCTGGTGATGTCAATTAGCCTATAGTCTGTCTGTCTGTCCCAAATCACAATGTTGCACATTTAGCAATATCAACTGTGGACCCAGGGGGAAGATTTGTATGAATGTATACAAATGGCAGATCTGCAAGCTCACGTGTCCACACACACACACACACACACACACACACACACACACACACACACACACACACACACACACACACACACACACACACACACACACACACACACACACACACACACACACACACACACACACACACACACACACACACACACACACACACACACACACACAAAAGTGAAATGTATGTCAAATTGGAAATACTCTTCATATCACATCACACAAAACAACAATGCTACTAAAGTAACTATACTTGCTGCTTTATCAAGGAACATCAAAGTGAAATTACAGGCAGGCAATTCCAACAATTCCTTTAATGATAAGCAGTTAATTAGCTAAGCCAGTGCACCATTGGTCCTTCCAGGTGGTCCCCAGCTAGTGCATGGTAACCAAATGGACCCTTATTAGATCTTTAACTCTTGAGATAGTAGAATGAAACCAAATGGACCCCAGTCAGAGTCAAATTATTGTTAAATATCTGCATTAGGCTAATTAATTTAATACCAGAAGTATACACAATTATAGATGTAAAATGATTGTCATTTTAATCAACGTTTGCCTGTTATCTCTCCTAATGGCACCTTAATTAACATCAATAGCCTACAGCATGGATGGAATTGTGGACAAAATCATTTATAGAAGTGTATATTTGTTCGTCTCAGAATGTTCTGAAGCCCCTCTCGGAACCCTCCATAAAGCTTTTATGAAATTTGGATTTCGCTTTAAAAAATGTCAGAAACTTCAGTACCATTTGGGTTCTGCTTGTGGGGCTAAATGTTCTGATGAATTGAACATGGTGGACCCTGTTGTAAACAAGTGTAATGCTTATCAGCGTGTCGTCCACAGACAGTCTTTGTATTGAGTTGTGCTTTCATGTGAAATTAACCCTCTGCAAACTGTTAATTAATACTTCAATCAATCTTATCCAACGACAACAACATATTCTAAATGTCATCAAATGGTGGTCCGTGGCTCAGATGCCGAACCATAGAAACACATTTTAGCTTGTCAGGCCCAAGTCTGTGCAGCATTTGAGCCACGGACCACCATTTGACGACATTGGACCCTGTAACGGTCCATTTGGTTACATGTAGGCCTATATACTATCAGAGTTACAGAGCTTTAAGGGTCCATTTGGTTCCATGTGTCACATTCTCAGAGTTACAGAGAGAAGAGTTACAGAGTTACAGGTTGAAAACCACTGAGCTAAATAAGCTAACACACCTGAACACTCACGTGAGTTTGATAGACTGAAGACTTCTGTTTCCACAGTTACTGTAGAAGCTTTTTGTTGTTTTACACCAGCCTGGTAAAAAAAAAACACTGACAATTCTATACTCTACTCGATGTCCATGTTGTCTACAATATGTTACATTACGAGTTATTTATGAGAACAAACGGCTTGTTGTAACACAAACACTATAGCAGCACGTGTTGTGTGTTGGCGTTTTTTTCTACCAAAATCTGGCGTGGTGCGTCCTGATGACTTAAATACATGCACATGCGTATGGATGGTAAAAACCACTCCTCCTGCTGGACAACATTTTCATCACCTCAGGCAGAATGAAAAATCTGGCGAGGGGACTCGCTCGCACGCACGCACAAACGCACGCGCGCACACGCACACGCACACACACACACACACACACACACACACACACACACACACACACACACACACACACACACACACACACACACACACACACACACACAAAAAACTTTATTCAAGACACTCACAGGGGGGTCCATAGGGCAGAACACATAAAAACACAAAAGTAAACAAACTATAAATAAAATAAACAAAGCATAAACAAACAAACAGGGGGGACTTATCTCTGTACATACAGGCTAGAACGCCAGTGGCTCCACAGCTTGCCTTAGATGATAGTCTGACAGAGCTCTTAGCAGGGTTAGAAAGTGATGCAATGATGCTGTTCTCAGAGTCTGTTAACCTGCACATAAATCTATACATCAGGTTTCGTAGCACAGCAGGGCAAGTGGGTACATTTATTTCTACAAACATTTGACTGGCACTACAGCATCTTGGGGCTTTGAGCAGCAGTCTCATGCAGTCATTATATGCCACTGTCATTTTTTGCAGGCTGCCCTTTTTGTAGTGTCGCCACAAGTGGGCAGTGTACAGCGGAGTACAATAAGCTTTAAAAAGTGAGATTTTCACAGGAACAGAGCAGAAATTAAACTTGCGTATGAGTGTGTTGGCTTGAGCATACAGTTTACGCCGCTGTCTAAAGATATCTCTATCATCAGATAGGTCATTTGTTATAAAATGACCCAGATATTTGGTCTCTCTGCATTCTTTTAATGCCATTCCAGACAGGTAGAAATCAGGAAATACCAGCTTACTGTCTTCCTTACTTCTCACAATCAGAGTTATGCTCTTTTTAGCGTTGTACTTCACATCAAAATCGAGGCCGTACTGTGAGCACACTTTTAGTAACTGCTGGAGACCAGCACTGTATGGGCATAGAACCACCAAGTCATCTGCAAACATGAGGTGGTTGATGAAACAGTCACCAATGATACACCCTGTTTTACAGGCATTCAACTGTACAGATAAATCGTCCATAAAAACATTAAAAAGGAAAGGAGATAAAATGCTGCCTTGCCTTACCCCATTGGTCACATGGAATGGAGCACACACACACACACACACACACACACACACACACACACACACACACACACACACACTTTATGTATGTCATTTCATGACAGTGTCTGGCTGCCTTGAAGTGTATGATTCAGCTTCATGGTATCAAACAAATTGTTTTAAAATGTTAGTGTTAAATAGTGTAGTAAAAAAAATAAAAATAAAGGTAACTTAATACGTCTTCTTTCTGTGATTTCTTCTTCCTGTGAAGGCAGCACTTTATTTATAAATAAATATTTATTGTGGAGGTCCTTTTCTTGTTGTGCTGAGCCTTCATGGACTATCCTGCTCCACATGCCTCTCTGGAGGGCAGCCTCCTCCCAGGTGTTGAGGTTGAAGTGGCACTTTCTCAGGTGAGTTTTGATGTTATCTTTTTGTTGACCTTCCTTCAGCTGGCCATACAGCATTTGCTTCGGGAGGCGGTAGTTGGGCATGCGGATGACATGGCCTGTCCATCGCAGCTGGTGCCGAATGATGGTTGTGGTGAGGATGTTGGCTTCCTTCAGAACGCTGATGTTGGTATACGTATCTTCCCAGCTGATCCTAAGGATCTTGCGGAGACATCGCTGGTGGTATCGCTCCAGAGCCTTCAGATGTCTGCTGTATAGGTGGTCCAGCTATCAGCCCCGTAAAGCAGAGTGGGCAGAACTACAGCTTGGTAGACAAGGAGCTTGGTGTTGGTCTACTCTGGATGTCCCTATTCCCAAAAACTCTCTTCCTCAGCCTATAGCAAAGGCTGCACTGGCACCCTATGCGGTGGTTAATCGGTAAGTCGGTATGCTCTAGCAAAAGCATCCAAGATGTTTTGGAGGTCCACTTCAGAATGAGCAACTAGAGCGTTGTCATCTGCGTACTGGAGCTCGGTAATAGAAGATGTGTGCACCTTGCTTTTTGCCCTAAACCTGTTCTACCACACACAGTGTGTGTGTGTGTGTGTGTGTGTGTGTGTGTGTGTGTGTGTGTGTGTGTGTGTGTGTGTGTGTGTGTGTGTACTACAGTATACACTATACACATGTGTGTAATTGTGTATATACACAATTACATATATACTATATATTTATATATAAACAGTACTTTTCTGTGGAACGCTGCTGAATGATAGATTTCCTTATTACTTATAGGCAGCATTAGCAAAATTGTCACCGTCTATCAATAATAAGAAACAAAGTTCCAGTGCAGCACTGGTTGGGATATGACTATAAGTTCATCCATCTCGCTTTGCTAATCAGTACGGCTCATCAGCTGTTTTCAGAGTAACTTCTGTCTCATCAGGTCTGTGACAGGAGTGCCGTATGTGCACTTTGCCTTAGAATGATGATAAAACACTGGAGTAGCTGCCACCTTTCATTACGCAGCTCCTGTCATGCATGCAGGTACAGTAGGCCTACTTGCTGTGGCATTCAGTATTTACAGCCAACAAAGTCAGTGTAGATCAGTGGTTCCCAAACGTCTCAGGTCGAGACCCAAAAGAAAGATTAGACATTGTGAGCTTGTAAATCGGCTATTTTATACTTTTATTATAAATATTATTATATTTAAATGTCGGAAAAAGAAAATGGACCCATGAAAATTGTTCCGACCCACTGATCCACTGGTGTAGACATCTCAACAAGAAATATCTGGCTGGATTAATATACCCCATACAAGGCTAAGGAAGGCATGCATGATTTATGGTGTCCATAGCTGAATGGCCAGAGAAGTCGTCTGCAACGACACTTACGCCCCTAATGGTTCCTGAGCACTCATCATACAGTAACATCTGAACAGCCACTAGCTGCCTCGTGGTACCAACAAAGGTCACCCTTTCCATCTATCTGTACATTCCTCTGGATAATGGCCTGACGGCAAATTAAAATATTGCCTATAGGCCGTCTTTTATGAGTGTGTTTTGCAGGGTATTTCATGCAAGCTTCCCACTGCAGCTTGTCCACCTTATCAGCTTGCCTCATGGCGTTGCAGGGGTTATTGCTCTGATAACAGTGTACTCGGCATTGGTCGGGTTATTGTGCTGGTGAAATAGGCTCTCTCTCTCTCTCTCTCTCTCTCTCTCTCTCTCTCTCTCTCTCTCTCTCTCTCTCTCTCTCTCTCTCTCTCTCCCTCTCCCTCTCCCTCTCCCTCTCCTTCCTTGGAGATGTGTGGTGCACGCGTGCGCAGTCCCCGGGCCAACATGCTACACGATGTCATCCAAATCATTAGCCTACTAATGTAGGCTAATGTTACCCAAATTGCAAGTTGAGACCATAACAGTATCAGTCTAATATGAAACCAATTTAGACTAGAGCTGCAATTACAAATTATTTACAAAATTACGAAATTACAATTAAATAACATTAATGTCGAAGTCACTTGAAATAAGAAGTCAAGAAGCACAAGCACTGCAAATATTATCTCTTATCTGCAGTTTCTCCTAATATAAATCATTCGCTACATTGACAAGCTTTACTGATTCTGTGCTGTGTCCTTGTTGGAAACCAGAGTGGTATTTTTTTCCATTAATACTTTTATTCTCTAAATCCATAGATGGAATGGTAAGAGATGTAATATAGCTTCTTTGTCTCACAACTTACTTTTCATCAGTCTGTGTCAAAAGAAGCGATGCGTAAAAGTGTACAGTACTATATCTCAGATATTCATTCAGCATCATTGCATGGGACACATCAAGGTGTTGTTGCTCCTTTCTTTTATATGGAGATATGAGAGTCTTCTCACTCTTCCCTGAAACATTAATGAGGTTGCACCAGCATACAGTCACACATCATCATCACACACACACACACACACACACACACACACACACACACACACACACACACACACACACACACACACATACATGTGAATGTACAACATGTGTGGGCGGGCGGGCACACACACACATGCAGGCAGGCACGCACAAACCTACTGTAACTCCTTGTACTAAAGTTTGATTTCCCCCTCTCAGAGAGATTCTTGCCAATGTTGCCTGCAGAGCTTGATGGCAGCTAGGTTGCCCAATTCATTCCCAGCTTCAAAGACCGCTCAAACTACAGTGCATGCATGCTCATAGCATCTGCATTTTGCCTACTGCTGCTTCATGATGTTTCAGTTAGCAAGTAAACGCTCCAAAAACATCCATGAATGTTAATAGCAGGATGGATATTGGGTAACGTCAGTATAGTCAATCAGTCCTCCCATGACTGATTGATAAGACATGACGGCGAGAAAGCACAAATTCCACATTTCCCTCCAAAAGCCAAAATGTTGTCATGTACTTAAAGTGTTCTGAGGTTTCTCAACAAATGCCTCCATTACTTTAGAAGATATTTGAAATAATTTTCAGAAGTTAGAATACACCCACCTAGTCTAATTTAGTATGGCATTATGTAGAGACATAGGGATAACAATTTCAGCAAGTAAAATTAAATTACAAAATGTATATCCCTTGCTGTGACACAATTAAGAACTATTTACTACTAACAATTATACTCAAGGCCCTCTTTCCCATGTTTCTATGAATAATGGTAATTATTTTGGTGAACTGAACTAATTGTTCCTACTAGAAGCAAAACATACCACTTTCAGTTCGTGTTAGTGTTCATTTCTATTATGGAGCTCTGCAGAGGCTCTCACAGGTGAATTAAACACAAGGGTTATGCATCCATCCGCAAAGGCTCATGCACACCACAGTTTCCTGTAGACATGTGCACAGGAGAAACTATCCATTGGCAAGTTTAAGGACCAAAACATTGGTGATCAGGAAAAGCGTATCTCTCCCCATCACCTCTGGTGTCCCATCCTACCAGGATGATAGTGTCCTCTCTAAACACACTGAGCATACCTGTAACTACTCTACTCTACTGTATAGTTCAACAGTGTTATCATTATACAATAGGTGTGTGCCATCCACTTGAATTGGAAATGTTTTTATACCAATATCTTTATAGTTAAAGTTATTGTTACAGTGCCTGGTGTGTGGTGTGGATCGCCCTTTCGACACATTGTAATTTTAGGGCATAGAAAATTAGAAATGTAGTAAACTGAATCATATACAGTAGCAGGCCAATTGCATTTTGTATCGTATCAGAATCAATAGCTGCCTGCTCTACTCTGGTATGGCAGAATTTTTAATTCTAATTTGGTATCTGGTATGTTGTTGTTTGTTTTTGTATGAAGTTACCGGTAATATCTGTTACAGTATGTGTTATAGATTATTTCATAATGCACTTTTTATAAGCCTTCAAAATGCTTTATGATGTCTTATATTATCAGTCTTATAGTGTTATATGTTTGATATAATATATCAAACATATAACACTATAAGACTGATAATATAAGACATCATAAAGCACCGGCAACATAATATCGCAAACAAATCATAATATTATTACGATTTGTTTGCGATATTATGTTGCCGATATGTGATTTATATCGGCTATATATTTCTAACACTTTTGGCTGTTATAACTGTATATTGGTTTTCCTGTTCTATGCTGCCGGCCTTACGGATTAGGGAACCTCTGAGGCCCCTCTGTAAAGGCTTTGGTGTTTGTGGCCTGTGGTTTTCCACCATCAGTTTTTGATGACTACTTATTTTCATAGTGATACTTGTCAGGTGAAACCTGACTAATGAAAGTTCATGAAATGTGGCCAACCTAGTCATTTAGACTGAGGTCCTAGTCATACTGACGGCCTAGTCATTTAGACTGAGGTCCTAGTCATACTGACGGCCTAGTTATAGTTTTAACTTTTGTTTTTTTCCTCCGTTCTGGTTGCCGTTGTATTTGAACAGGTTCATTTAAGTCCTCACCAGGATCAAACTACGCCGGTATACAGGACATAAAAGATGCATCTACTTCACTGATAGTTAAAAAGGCCTATGTCCTTGTTCCTCTGTTCTGCATCTCAGGAGAGATCGCAGCAGAATCAAATAGTCTTAACTTTATTTCCCATGAAAAGGCACAGAATTAGGAGGAATAACGTCAACTGGAAGCAATTGGAATGTGATCCCCGAGGAACCATGCTATTTCATGCATCTAAGATGTGCCAAAATATTCTCTGCAGCTATACATAATTGATGTTTATAATTAATGTATAGTAGCTATTTGGAGCGTGCTTATGGGTATTGTGCAGGGATGTATACCGTGTATGTGTGTGTGTGCGTTCCTATGGCTTATTTACTTGAACATCTTAATGGTTGTGGAATATATTATTGGTGATTAATGAAAATTGCCTGAAATTGCTTTGAGTTATACTTATATCTGATGTACAGTCATGTTTTTCCATCGGTGAGGTCAGGACCCCAAAATACCTGGAATAAATTGCCTCCGTGTCAAACCATGAGGACGACACACTATTAACATGCGTCATCTATGGTGACTAGCAAAGTACAGTATAGGTGGCTGTGAACACAGAAGTAGGCCACTCACAAACTGATGACCTATATTCTTTTATAGTCTAAGGTCAAGATGTCTGGACAGATAGAGCCATAGACAAAGAAAGAAATCAAGCAAACTATTATTACTATTATTGTCTCAGTGCTCATTTCAGTCCCGGTGCAAAGGCATGGACCACTGCTGTACATTAGCCTAATCCTGATGGCTGCTGCAGAGTAGAACATTTTAATCTCTAATAGAGATGTTCTGGGAGATTATCACACATGTGAGGCCTCCTGAGCATCTTTGCCATAATTGATTTCTCAAGTCTTGATTTTAAAAAGTAATTAGGAGAAATATTATACAATGTTAATGAAGTCTTCATACAAAAGATGCACAGATGAGCTGTCATTGATTTTTGAGGTTTGTCACGTATTTCTTAAGTTTCCATCTCTCCACAAAGCTGCACTAGTCTGTAAGAGAAATAATTATGACAGCTGTGAAAACTCTCCAGACTTGTCATTTAGTCAGCCTCTCGTTTATTTACTCCTATGGATGTTTAGGGTGGAAATAAATGTAAATAGCTGTGTACAGTACATAATGTTAACATTATGTGGTTCCTTTTGTGCATTATTAACAAAATAGATCTGTAAGAATTATAGTGATGAATCTGGACCTGCTGGCTCTGTGTGCATGCAGGTGACAGCAGCAGGAGGACAACGGTGGACCCACTCTCTCAATCAGTCAGGCAGAGAAGTTTCCGTTCAGTCTTAGAGTTGTATCACCGTTTTATTGATACAGACAAACTCAGCTTACAAGGCCGTAGGATCAAAGGCCCACAAATATGGAGACATATACAAGCATAGTCCAACTCAAATTCAACTATCGTTCCTATATGTCACAACGTTTAACAAAAGTGTATAGCCTTTATAGGCCTACTGTGAAACTTGGAACTCCCTCCTCACGGGAGGTGTCAGTATTTTACTGACCAATCAGTGACTAGGGCTATTCTGAGTGACCCTCAGAATGCCTGACCAAATAGCTAATGAAACATTTAACCATATGTATATTACCAAATAAGAATGAAACATATGTACCATATCAAATATACAAGACATTGTTTACCACCTGTAATGAAATAATTAGACTGTATTCTTATAGATGCATATTTGCCGAGGATATGTTGTATTTCATGACAGACAACCTAAAACATGTTCTGACTCAGAGAAGCTCTGAGTCCTGAGATTGCCTGAGTGTAAGAGTTCACAGTCCCAGTGGGGTTTAATTGCTCCCCTAATAAAAGCTCTGTTTTCTCAGGTAGCCTCATAAATAACTCTAGTATCTTCACTGTGAGCAAGTTAACCAAATTAGCAATAGTCTGTATTTAGTAACAGCTGTCTCTGTAGTCCTATTTGTGACCTCTTATTCAGGTTTCTCTGCGTGAACCACATAGGCTGAAAACCTATGTGTACAATTATGACATGTTATTAGGCATAAGCTATCAAAATATACATCAATAGGCTCTAGGTACTGTATCTGTGATTGGTAAATACAAGTCTGTGTGGCATATATGGTGAGACGTAAGAATTGACCTATGCTATGGATAGTCCCATATTTCATCTTGGAGAATTCAGACTAAACCAGATGAGACAAACAGTACCTGCATTCTTATTTTTACTACTCGTAGAACATCTCGGTGTCCTCCATAAAAATGGTGCTTTGCGTTTACAGTCTTATTTCTAAACCCCTTAGAAAACTAAAAGTCTGACTTTATTTGGAGAGGACTTGAGGTGCATTGTTAAATTCATATAAACAGGACCATGCTACCGAGCTCGTCCTTGGAGGTGATGGCCAGTCACAAAAAAAGAGGAAAAAAGTTTTGCTGCTACAGACCAACAGGAACAATACTGTATTCGTAGCTGCTGGCTCATTGAGGAAGAACAACTCTGTTGTTTGTTCCATGTGTGGGCGGCGGCCTGTGTTAAGTGGATGGTGAGTCAGGCAATGAGAAAACAGCAGGCGATCTAGATGATATTTGATCTCTGCCAGGGCCATCTGCAGCATTAGAACAGGACCCCTTTTTAAGCATGATTGGTGGCTGAATCTGTTGTCAGATTCTCTCACACTGTCGGTACAATAGTGTGCATGAATGTGTACTGTGCTGTACAGTATGTGTGTCTTTGTGGTTCATTCAATACAGGCTTTTGCTTTGTTTTAGTTTTCTTGCTGTTGTTGTTTTTTAACAAGCCCCAACACCAGTGACATCTACATTTCCACCAATGTCATTGTTACACTTGGACACTTGTTTACTTTAAGTAGTTTAATATGTACATAGATTTGATTTAGCGGAGTGATAAAAACGTGTTTAACAGATGGAACACCCTGCTAGAACTGGTTCCAGGTGGTCCGCCAGTCTTCAGCCACGCAAGGCCACCATTTGGACCACAGATCACCCTGCTGGGTGATAATGCCATTCGATCCATTCGCTGCCATGCCCATGCCATCTGGGGATTTAATGAGCCCAGAACCACCTAGCTGGTGCCAACCAATGGAGAAGCTCACACACAGTCCCCCCAGCATGACTCAGCAGCTTTATGGAATCAGGTCGATAAGTTCCACACTGTGAGTTCAGGCCCTAGCCTTCATAGTTTGCACACTTGCTTAGCTATATGCCGCGTATGCACACGCCCACACACATACAATACTACCGTACACTACTACTACTACAGAGTACAGACACACATCCTCCATCACCATTTCACTTAATCTGCATATAGCACAATATCATTCTTCTTGGGTTTATTAAAACTTGGGCAAAACTCTAATGGCTTCAAGAAATGATCAAGGAAAATCCAATGTGACTGAAATTGCTGACACATGACAGAGCAATGGGCTAATAGCATTACATTATCTCTGTTAAATCACAGTATTACACTTTTCATGAACCCCCAGGCGCTCTCAGGCTTCCAATTTAAAATCTCCATAATTTAAACGAATTTGTTTCCTCCAAATCCCCAGACCCGAACACAAAAAGGCATCAGAGATTGAGACTGTGATGTTGGCATGGATGGGTGTGTGTGTGTGTGTGGGGGGGGGGGGGGGGTGCAGTTCTGAGGCAGGTTTTAGCTTCAAGGGTGATGGTTGCTCTTTTTTCATTTCTTTTTCGTTTCTTTTCCTCAGTACGTGTCAAGGAGATCAATACAGTGTTGCTCATGTTAAGCCCTGCAGTGCTTCGAGTCGTGCCTTCTCGACTTCTGCTGATTCAGAGGCACTGAATGATGGTGGCGAATCCTCCCTATGATCAGGACTTAAAAGCTGCAGTGCTCTCCCAACAGGCATGAGTTGAGCTGCCTCTCTTTCAAGTCTCTTTGAAAGGGTATAGATTATACATTTCTATTATAAGTATATTCTGGTTTGGCAGACAGTTCCAACGGATCCAATGGATATTCTGGTTTTGTCAGAAGCGCCTTCTAATACGCTTTTCATTGGTTCAATATTTTTAAGGGTGTTCAATAGTGAGTTAGCTGGTTTCTGGCAGACAGCGACAACATTATGTTTTGATTGTGTGTTTAGTTATACGTTGTTTTAAGGTACCTTCAGTTTCTATATTTTTTTGTAACTTTTTACTGCTGTGGTAATAAATATATATTCAGAACATAATTGTTGATTTTGAATGAACAGTAGTTTAGTTTTGTGAACCCACTGTCCTCTGTAGTAATGTGTTCGGCCATCAAAATGATCCTCTTTCTGTCTTCTAAATTTGGCTGTGCTATTCTGTTTTGGCTCTTCTGGGGAACACTTCCCCAGAAGATATATTGTCATTAGAAAAACTGGTCAAAAAACTGCCAGGGTAGGGTAGGGTAGCGTAGCGTAGGGTACGAGTGAAGAGCAGGCACGGGGGGGCTCAGCTATGGGGGCCCCTGCCCTTTTGCCTCAAAGTGGCACAAGGGACGGACCCCACAAAAAGACCACCCCGCCCCCCCCCCCCCCCCCCCCAAAAAAAGTGCTTTGAGCCCCTGCCCCCTCAGTGCTCTCTGCACGGCCCTAGTGAAAAGTACGGCCCAAATGCAGGACGAGTAGACATCAAGTCAAAAGGTTTATTAAACTATAGTTTTCCCAATCAGCTGGGTAGGCAGGCCCAAACCTAAACGAGAACTACATTATTTCATATCATTTTCATATTTATTTATTTAATTTCAGTTATGGTTTTAACATGATTATATTAATTGGAGTGCAATTTTTCGTCTGTCATCATGATATCTTAATGTCTCTTTCAGCTCAGTTCAGTCTGTTCAGACACAAATAAATATATTTCAATAAGTGGATTCCCTTTTTAAGCTGTTTGATGTATTATTGTGGGAGCACTGTTGTAAACTTGCTGTTGGCTAAATTAAATTAACATGAGTTTCTATTTAACTCTGGAGTCTGGAACCAATAAGTGCATGCATTTCAGTAAAATGTTTAGAGGAAAGCCCCAAGATATAAAAGACTCCTGCGATCATTTTGCCCATAAATCTATACTGTACAACAAAAAATGCCTGCACCCACTGAAGTCCCATCAGATCATCCAAACAGAAGAGGACTTTGACAAGCTTTTTAATCAGATATAATAGTATATCCATCTCATACTCTGTTTATTGTGTTAATGTTGCTATTTTTAGAACCCATTTAAGCCCAGCATCGGTTTCATCCACTAGAAAGTCATGTTAGTGCCAGATTCACGTTTTGGCCATTATGTGCCATGCCACACTTGGGTGAGTAGAGCAGGGCGTACACTGCCATTGTCGTTTCAGGGCAAAAAGCAATTAACATTTAGCATGGCAAACATAGCATTAAAATTAACACACTGTTAATTCTTTAGAATAACAGCAGCCGAATGGCACCTGCCGTTTATGCTTTTATATGAAGCTTATTGTGGGATTCAACAAAGATTTTCGCATCCCCTTTTCCTTTGATCACTTTGTCAAGGCAATTTAATTACTTCTTCTTTTGTCTAGGGCTTGTTCAAATTGATGTTCCTCCATTTTATGTGACTTTTTGGTTTTGTTTGTGAGAACTGACAGTTGTGTTGTGTGATCGTGCCCTGCGGATAGTAAATAGCTAATGAGCAGCTTCATCAGTGCCTGCAGCTATTTTGGGGCCTCCTATACCTGCGACACAAACACCTCCCTCCTCTTCTCTCTGCTCACAAAGCATGCCCTTCAGGGGACCCCAAAGCTTTGTTTCCTCAGCTCTGCTCCTCAGCTCTGTGCCGAACAATGTTGCATAGTGGCGAAGAAGCGGATGCCTTTCTCTCTGCCTAAGTCTCTCCCCTGCTGAGGCTGATTAACTTGCACTGATTGAACCATCAAGTGTGCCTGCAATGTGTGCTCTGCCTCATTTGAACCCCACAGCCAAATCCACATGAAATGCCATTACTGCCATTGGTGATTGTTGTTGGGTTTTTTTTTCATCCGGGTATATTCTGTGTTTTCTTTTCTTTTATTTCAGATCATGCCTTTCTTGTGTTTTTTTTTGTTTTTTTTAATACAGACTTAAATTCAGAGGCAGCGCACAACAAGATCTGGGTCAGGTGAGGTCAACACTCTACAATTAACATTCATAGTATTCCTTTGCAAACATCTTGGCAAACAACATGTGATGGTATAATCAAATAGCAGAACATTATGATTAAAAGTCAACCTTGGCTTATTGGCCAACATGGCGTTGTGCCATATAGCAGGGAAAACCAGTCACGAGGATGCAATATTCTTCATTTTGGGTTGCACAAGTATAGAATTTTGTCTGTTATGCTTTCGCCTTGTATGCTGATCTGGGTTTTTTATCTTTTAGATAAGTTTAGTATTGTTATTTGTTTTTATTTATGTGTATTATAGAGCATCCCCCAACCTAATTTTTTCACAATGCATGTACTGTGACAATGAACATCTTAAATCAACTGAATTGTGTCCAGGGCCAGCTGACTTTTATTGTGCAAAGTAAAATGGATTATGCAGTTAAAGTCTACCCTCTATAGCAGAAGCAGTGGTAAAAACAAAGGTGTTCAACATGTTTCAATAGAAGGACAAAACAAAACACAACACCCGTGGCTAAGCCATTGTTTAAATCAAACACTAGACAGTATCTCTGTCTGATCCAACCAATATAAGGTACAGCACACACACACACACACACACACACACACACACACACACACACACACACACACACACACACACACACACACACACACACACACACACACACACACACACACACACACACACACACACACACACACACACACACACACACACACACACACACACACACACACACACAGTATTCCACAACACAACTGTCACCATAACATTCACCCAAATTACATTTAAAAAATGCCAAAACATAAACTTGAGGTCCACTTGTTGGACCTAGTTTAGTATATTTTACTTGAAAATCTGTTATTACTCTGCAAGCAATTGGTCGTATGCCACTTTAGATTCTCTGCAGTGAGTTAGAAGAAACACAAAATGGGGGACTTGTCTCAGAGGCAAAAAGAATGCTGGTTAGACTCTCACCTCACTATAACCCAATCGGACAGCAGAGCACGGTGGCTTCCAAGTGTGAGGTCATGGTCCTGAAACTCCAGGCGAGGAACAAGCAGACAGGGTGGTGCAGGTATACGGGTCTATTTAATAGGGGATGAAAGCGCATCAGTGTATCCTAGGGGATGACGCATCTAATTGCTTTTGTTATGGAGGCGCCAGCAGGTGTCAGCAAAGCTAATGCTAAGTAGGGCATGCACTAAATCACCCCCAGTATGAATAATTCATTCAGGGCCTCATGATCTGGAATAAGTGTTAGCAGAAAGTTTGCACACGTACAGTGGGTGCATGGTTATGCCCAGTGGTGGACAAATTACTCAACCCCAGACTAGGGTCAATTATGTAGTAGTAGTACTGGTCAAATATTGCTCAACTACAAGTAAATGTTGCTCAGTCGCACTTGAATTCAAATACTATATATGGAGTTAAATACGCATTTCAGTCTCTGTTCCATCTGTGACCAGGTTCAGGTTCAGGTTCATTTATTTGTTTGTCCCCGAGGGGCGATTTGGTGTACAGCAAGGCATAACACAGGCAGATAACATGAATCACATAAAACAGTAAAAAAGCACATGGTACACATGACACAATAAAACAGGATGGCAGTTCAAGGTATCAGTGTAGCATTGAAATTCATAACATTTACCTCCTCCTCCTATTGGCATTTAGAGCCTGGATAGACACCGGCATGAAGGAGAACTTATACCTATTGCTTTTGGCCCCTGGAACTTTTAGGCGAAGGCCAGAAGGAAGCAGCTTGAACTCAGAGTTGAGGGGATGGGAGGTGTAGTTCTGTTCCATCTGTGACCAGGTGTAGTTCTGTTCCATCTGTGACCATGTAGTTCTGTTCCATCTGTGACCAGGTGTAGTTCTGTTCCATCTTTGACCAGGTGTAGTTCTGTTCCATCTGTGACCAGGTGTATCGCAGTCTCTGTTCTATCTGTGACCAGTTGTATCCCAGTCTCTGTTCCATCTGTGACAGGTGTAGTTCAGTTCCATCTGTGACCAGGAGTAGTTCAGTTCCATTTGTGACCAGGTGTAGTTCTGTTCCATCTGTGACCAGGTGTAGTTCAGTTCCATTTGTGACCAGGTGTAGTTCTGTTCCATCTGTGACCAGGTGTAGTTCTGGTCCATCTGTGACCAGGTGTAGTTCTGTTCCATATGTGACCAGGTGTAGTTCAGTTCCATCTGTGACCAGGTGTAGTTTTGTTTCATCTATGGTGTATCCCAGTCCCAGTCTGAGGCATGCAATATTCCACAGTGTCTGCTGGGAGAATATTGGCAGATCCCCCTGGCGGCGGGATCTGCCAGTGCATATTCCCAAAACTGAAGCTAAACATAATCAACCAACCCAGGGAATGATATTCGAGAACACGCATGTGTGCAACTGTGCATGCATGCACACACATTTCACAATTTCACATTACAGCCAGAGATGGATGGATGTTATGTTCTCCATAATACATCATCCCAATGGGACAATGTCACATTTCCACTCAAGTGGTTAGAGATTCAAATTTGGCGAATGGATAAAAGGATGTCGCATAACCCATAAACACATTGATGCACCGAAAAAACAATATTAGGCACTAACAACAAACAATAAGAACAATTAAATACAATCAAATTAGGCTATCAATCAAAGCACTAGCAGACAAATGCAAAGGACTCATCATTGTGACTACTTCTTACTTACACACGTAATCACAAAGAAAGTGGTCGTCCATACAGAAAACACAGTAACATAGTGAATGCATCACGTACACTAATCACTAATGTAACTGTCACCACCTCCACTGCAGGAAGAAAAGTAGCACCTCACAACCGAACAATTTAGGCTAATGCATTTGACCAGTGCACAACAGATCTATGTCAGTGTATGTTTTATTTAATAATTGTCTACACCAGGCCGAAGGCATGGGGAGAGTATGTTTTGCACTCCGTCCGTGTCCGTGTGTCTGTCCGTCTGTGTACAGCTAATCTCCAGCACTGTTGGCCCGGCCGATGCCTAACTGTGCACACACATTCCCTGGATGCCAACGACGAACCTCTGCCCCAATTTTTCCACAACGACCTGTTATAGCGCCACCATGAGAGCGACTTTTGCACATTTATTTACATTACTCGTACACACCTTTTATCCATACCGATAAAAGGATGACCGAAGGGTCTCTCAATTAGCTTAAAAAAAAAAGTAAAAAAAACATATTTACATAGTACCTGCATGAGATAAGAGAAGGTCCATATCTGAAATAACAAAAAGGTAATTTGTAGGCTAGATTGCAAAACTGAAATTATAATTAAAATGATAAAACAGTTAACAGAAAAATATCTCCTCACCACATTGTAACTTGAAGTAAATATGTAAGATAACAGTGATATGATACATGGACAAGGTTCCAGCATGTCTGGCCAGTGGCCAGATGAAGAGCCTTCAGGGGAACTGCGGTATAGTTGTGTTTAAGTCTCCTTCTGTTTGGAAGCAGTTAGACCACTGCCTGCCCCTGTGGAGCCATAAAGAAGCGCTTGGCGATAGGGCTCCTTTAAACGGCCCCCTAAAATGTACTTAGTGTAATAGAGAGGCTCCGTGGTGGCCCCTTGTGGAGCATTAGCCAAAACAAATTTGTCCACTCCACTGATTTGTAATAAATCCCTTGCATAAAGCAGTTTGTGTGTGTGTGTCTGTGTGTGTGTGTGTGTGTGTGTGTGTGTGTGTGTGTGTGTAAGGAGGGAGGGTGACCCTTGTGTGCGTGATGTGGGTTGACATGTCCTGACAGGGTGAGTAGATGCATTCAGCACAATTCTGATCATCATCCATGTGGAAGATATGGGCTCCATTTTCGTCACCACTAAACCCCTTATCCCTAAACCTTTTTTTACTATTTTGCAAAACATCTTTGAATAGTTAAAATGGCCAGTCTACAAGCTCACAACGTGTCAATGTAGATTGGCTAGTTGAAATATTCAAAAATGTTTTCCAAAATAGTAAAAAAAAGGCAAAGAAGTTTAGGGATAAGGGGTTTAGCGGTGACGAAAATGGAGCCCATAGCCTATTGAGTTTTTTCTTCCATACACCTAGCAGTTCGCCTGCAGTGTTCACTATAACTGCTGCTTTGATGTAGGCCATACTCTATAGTGTATGTTGCTCTTACAACATGATGGTTCCTTTATCGTTCCTTTATCGTCACCCATGACACATGACATCAAGGCATCAATACTGTATATCCTCCTTATGGAAGTATTCATAATAGCTCCTGTGGACGCAGTCAAGTGATACTTAGGGACTTTCTGTCATGCATTGTCATAAAGACTGCATGGGGGGGGCATGGGACGGATATGCAGCCATATTCCCCCATGTATAGTGTCAGCTCTATTTGCATCTCCGCAGCGCCTAGCTCCCTGCTGCTTCCAGTCCTCAGCTGCCTGTCTTATTTCAACCAGATCGCTTTCTTGTTCCCTCTGTTTTTCCTCCCTTTCTTTCCGTTTCATAATCTCACTCCCCTGTGTTCCACTGTCATGATTTTCTCTCTGGCTCATACTTTATTTTTTATAATTTGATTCTCTATGTTGCTGTTCCGCCCCCTCTCTCTACCTACAGTATCAGTCTCTCAGCATGAGGCAACATGATGGAGCGATATAGACAGAATGCCTGCAAATGAAGCTGTATCCATGAAGATAAATGGGACACTTCCGCTCTTCCTTTATATGTCAGTCAGTCCAAACCCCTCCATATTTAGAGAAACATCCTGTATTGTTGAGGCCTGCAGATCATAAAAGGTGACTCAAAATCAACCCTGACCTTTACCTGGAAAATAGGCTGTCATGCATGGCATACATTGTGTGCCACGTGCATGTGTGTGTGTGTGTGTGTGTGTGTGTGTGTGTGTGTGTGTGTGTGTGTGTGTGTGTGTGTGCGTGTGTGTGTGTGTGTGTGTGTGTGTGTGTGTGTGTGTGCATGCATGTGTGTATGTGTGTGTGCCTGCGTGTGTGCCTGAGTACACTTAATCTCCACACATACATAACACTATAATCAGAATGTCATAGTCATTACCCTTCATTACTCCAGGAAAAAAGGGGAGTTTACAAAAAATCTATTTGTGAAAGGTCAAGCCAGACTGTCTAACACTTTGCCATTTCATTTTCATCTCACACCCCACCGCCTCCCTCACTTGTGCCCCTGTCCCTTCCATCTCCTCTCTCCCTCAGCCCTGTCTGTCCCCAGACTCCCCAACCCCCGGAATGCCTCTCATCAGACAAACAGGGCCTGTCTTGCTTAACGAAAGCAGCGACGCCAAGCAGCTATCATCCTGTCACATCTTATCTAGGCCTTTGCTTTCTTTCCTGGGAGAGGAGACTGAGCTCCAATGGAATCATGGCCCAGTAGATTTCTCTGCCATTAAATAATAATAAAAGAGTCTGGCAAGTTCTGCTGCCGACCTGTTTCTTCGCACCATCTCCAAATGTTTTATTTCTTTCTTTCTTTCCTGGAATTAGTTTGAGTCGACGAGATGAGTGCAGGCATTTGTGTTCTATCTGGGTTATACTGTATGTGTATGAAGAAATAAAGTTGAGCAGAACTCCAGAGTTTGTGTAGAAAGTGCAACTCCTAATCAGTTGGTAATTCAATTCTTGTTGGTTGTTTACATGCACTATAACATAGCTCAAACTAGTGCTGGTTGTCTGGGCTAAGACACGCAGTATATTGAGAACAACTGTATATAGTCTATAAACTGTATGGGATACCATCAGAGGCTATTTGATCTAAAATGGCAGCTAATTTGAATATAATTACATTTTATTTATGGATTCACTGAATGTTTTGTCTGCTAGCAGCTAGCAGCAAGGTTTATGAGCTCTTTATCTTCACAAAAGTATTAAAAAGTAAAAAGGTGAATTCATCATGCTTCATCTTGTTAGCTTTCCTACTATACCCAAGACTGCACTCTGACAGCTCACATAAAATGAGTTATACTGTGTATCCCTGTTGTAAAGAAGGGAGAGATGTGGCCGAGAATGTAGCAACACAGAGGGGAGCAAGCTGTTTGACATTCAGAACTGGGATAAGCTGTCCTCTGTGCTGTCAGCACTGTTCTTCTATGACTATAGATGGATGGATATTTAAGCACATATACCATGTGTGAAAAGGCTATATGCAAAGTGCCAGATAACATTCAGTTTTTAGACACAGGCCTTTTCACATTTTATTTTATGCATTTGGTGACATTTGGTGATGTGTGGTAATGTACATTTCCATTTAGCTATAGGCCTTGAAGCATTATGTATCCACAAGGGACTTATATTGAGTGGAACAGTGGAGGGACGATAGGGTAAACGTACACTAATGTCTCAAGTAGTGCAAAGGTCAAAGTACTGTAGCCGAACAGAACAGACATAATAGGTATTATTTGTGTATCATCCTGCGATCTCTCGCAGGATGATACACAAATACCCATCCAATGGCTTTTCCAGTCAACTCAACCCTCCATTCATCTAGCTAGCTCCACCCCTGCAGCTTTCTTTGGTATGACCATACAGGCCCTTGTGATCCATGCCCATGTGTTCGCTCCCACAACAGCTGGCTTGGGAGCTCCAGCTGTCTCTGGTAGTGATCGAGCCTGCAGCCTCATTCTCCTGGACATGCTGGTCATGGTTAATGTTTAGTGCTGTTAGTTACTGTACATGAAAAAGACCAACAGAGCACAGAGCAGTATATTGCGTGTGGGACGTTCCCTTCTTATTCACTTGATTATTTATTCTTTGGTCCCAGCACCGTGTTCAAAGAACTGTGGGGATGTGCATAACCTCCTTTTCTTATATAATGTTTAGTACTGCACACAGCATGGATGCTACAACAGTACCCCTACTGTACATGTATTTCTGTTGCAAGCTTTGGGGTACTTGCATGCAGTACTTAACATTAGCAAGAGTGCACGTTACCAACATGAATCTGTATGATGGAATGCCAAAGGTGAGCCAGAAAATACCAGCCAGGAGAATGAGACTAGCAGGACACTGCCAAAGACACCAAGAGCTTCCAGTGCTGTGGGAACTGGGAACCAACACACGGGCACCGGTCACGAGGACGTCCCATATTATCATTTGTGGATGTACTGAAGAAAGACGCAGGAGCGCAAACTAAAGCACCAACGAGCTGGCCAGATGTATGGAGAACCGGGATGACTGGAAGCAATGATGGAGGGCTTGTCTGAGGACGAGACGTGATTCACAGCAATAAAGGAGAATGGACAGTTGCAGAGAAGATGAGCTTATATATCTGGGAAGGTTGGACTTCCACGCACTGGCCATGCATGTGAATGAGTGCCTTCCTCACATAAAGGTCTTAATCTGACAATTTGGCCCTTTTCATCCAAATACCAATCATGGTGGAGACAGACCTGTGCCCCGAGGGGCACTTTTTCTAGTTTAGAGTCCTTTATTGTGAATATTAAGTGGTGAAACTGAAAATGGAGATGGAAATATTTGATCAACATAAGCCAAATGCATCTCCCTCTCTGTCTGTCTTGAGTCATTTTACCACACATTTGAAAAGATAATATTTTATAACCTCAATAAGACACGTTTATGCAATTCCAAACAGTAAAATATGCCAAAACCCTTATTACAGTGTGTGGTGCAGTGGAACTGAGTTGACGATTTGGTGACCTTGCAACTGCACAGTAAATCTGGGATTTGAATTATTCCACAGAGACTGCAGACAAATTGTGAAATGATATGAATGCTGTTTGCCTTTTGATTTGTCATGCACATTACGTTGCTGACATCCTCAATAACATAGCCACCAAAAGTTCAAAGTCCCATTGGGTTGACCGGCTTTATCTTTAATCATCCTCCCAGCACAGATCGATCTCTCTCTCTCTCTCTCTCTCTCTCTCTCTCTCTCTCTCTCTCTCTCTCTCTCTCTCTCTCTCTCTCTCTCTCTCTCTCTCTCTCTCTCTCTCTCTCTCTCTCTCTCTCTCTCTCTCTCTCTCTCTCTCTCTCTCTCTCTCTCTCTCTCTCTCTCTCTCTCTCTCTCTCTCTCTCTCTCATGACTCAAAGTATTCATATATACAATAATAAGACAAAAAGAGAGAAGAACAAACTGATTAACTATGGTTACCAATTTACCATCTCCCTGTCTTTTACTCGTTGCCTCCGTAAGAAGGAGGATATTGCATTATCTTGCACCGCTACACTAACCGCTTGAAACCCAGTGTCCATGGCGTCACTTGGGCAGCAACGCAGTGTGCCTTCAGCGCTTCCCTACGGCACTTCCACTTGACTTCCTGCCTTCATTGGAGACACGTCGCTCCAATGAACTGCAGCGGCCAGTGAGGCATCTATTTTTTTTAATATGGGTCTCCAGACCAAATTGGCTAACGCTCCTTGCGGCTCCTGTAAAGACACCTTTACTTAATTAATTTAGACTGCAGCCAGTCAAATCAAATCTGATTTATTTATCAAATCTGATCTTTTGGCCCGAACATTCACACTGCCGTTTTCAAGTGAACAGATCTGCGCGTTCAGACTGGCAGCCAAATCCAGCCTGATAGATTTGTGTTTAACTAAGTCTAAATGCAGACAGGTCACATACAAGTCACATGGAATCTGATTTAGATCAGGTTGTTGCATTCAGACTGAGATAGATCGCCTCAAATCAGATTTGAATCAGATTTGAAACCACCTCTGAATGTGGCTCAAGTCACATTGGAAAAAATCTGATTCCATGTGACTTGTATGTGACCTACATTTAAATTTATTTAAACAAATCGGATTTTAATCTTGATGTGGCACAGATCTGATTCAGGCTAGATTCGGGCTAGATGTGTCTGCCAGTTTAAATGGAGCCTTTCAACCTTGTGTTCAATCTTGAAAATGTTATTAGCATTGTCTGAATTATCAAAAGCAGTGAATTATGTGTTGTGATGTGACATATTGCCAGCTTGTAGATTAGCTATTTCATATAGGCGTTATGGACAGATGAAAATACTGTACATAAGATATCGGTTTTTTGTTGTTGAAATGTTGAACTTCATGTACTTTAATGATAGCACCCAATTTAGCAAATACATAATTATTGTGTTTTCTTGCATGTAGCGGCTTTTAACAGGCTACAGTATGTTTTTCTCTACACCGTTGAGTGCATACGTGCAATTATATAGGTTGTGTTCGGATATAGTGCACTATGCAATACAAACTAATACATGAGTAGATTCCCACAGAATCAATATTGCAAATTGTTATTGTGATATTAGTGTGGTTCACGTTAAGTGTAAATGGTATTCAGAGACTCTGCAGTAGACCCAACACTTTGCTCATTATTTCAATATACCATCTCTGCTGAGAAGTCCATAGTCAGGCCAATACAACATTACAGCGCATAAAAGCCATTAGGCATGCAACACATTACAGTGAGCCAACGCTGGCAATCTATTACTGCATAATGCCAAGTCTGCCATTGGTTGTGTTGTGTGTTTATGATCCATACAGCGAGGTCATTACCATATGAGTAGAAATCTTCCTCTCCATTCTAAGGATGTTGGGTTAATGATTCAAAACCACAGAAGATATAGAATATAAATATCCTTCGAGACTGAATTTTCAGTCCTCAAGGGTGGCTGTAGCCGAGTAGGTATAGGCTGTCTGGAAATATGAAGGTCACTGGTTTACCCTCAGTCAGCCTAATGTGTCGAAGTGTCCCTGAGAAAAACACTTAACCTCCGGTGCTGTAGTAGTGGCAGGCTGGCAGCCACTGCTCCTAATATTGGGTAAATGCAGAGGACCTTTTTGTTTGTTTGTTTTCAGTTCTGGCCTAACCGCACAGTTGCTTTTTACAAAGAATTGCATAATAATGAGTCATGACGGGGCAAGAAACTAATCTGACTCTCATTAGACAAAGGTGGCGAAATTGTAGGCCTACTAATTTGAACAGGCAGAAGTAGAACTCATAACTTGCTTGACCAACAACAGCCATGAAACTTCATTAATTACACATGTGTCACCTCATGAGGAACACATTTGTCACTGTGACCCACAAGCTCTGCCCCTTAGATCTTCTGCCATCTTCAATTTCATGAAAAACACACTAAAATCCCTCCTCAACTGCTGTAGACAGGGTCATGCCAAAGAGCACTAGTAGAAACCCTTCTTACTCCAATTGGCCAAGAGGCTTTATAGCGAATTATTGAAAATGAACTCTGAACAGGCATATCTCATGCCTTGTTTGACATACAGTATATGCCATTAAAAATGCATGCAAGTTTATGAACATAAATGCCTCTCCGTATGAGGAAACCATGTTCAAATCCGAGGTAGAATAGGAAAGTTACATAGTACAGTTGAGTATAGTGCTATTAGTGCTGCTACGTATAACTTTGAAGAACTGAGTCCATATTGTATATTGTTGTCATCGCACAGCCTCATGGGATAACCCTATATATTTTGCCTGCATTGATTGTGTAATTTGTTAAACAAAATAAACTCCAGTGTGAAAGGAAGAAAACAAAGGACCATCCTTCAGTTGTTTTGACATCCACAGTTGTGTATACCGGTAACTGAATACATTTTTCATGCTTTATAAATATGCAACTGCGGTCATTTACATATAAGTAATAGAAAATATAGATTATATAATATTAATATTAATATATCACAATAACATGACTTATTCTATCTCACCAAAACATTTCTTCATTTTGTCTTAGAAATTGCCTACGTTTTTCACTTTAGAAACTCCTTTAAATATAAACACAATGGATTTAGGAACGTATTTTATATTGACTGCATAATTGGCCTTTTTGGAGAAATTCTTAGATGCTTTGGTCCTCAGATTGTTGACGCCAGGAGGTTTTATGGGTAACGTGGGTACATCTATAGCCTGTGGCAAGGATTTTGCACTCTTCTGGGGTTTGCTTCATTGCCAGGCCTCCTTTTTTAACAGACTACTTCATTTGTGAATCAAAATTCCTCTACGACCACGTTAGGAGGGACATATGGGAGTTGTCTGTCTCTTTCTTTCTTAGGGATGAACATTTGGGCTTCTTTTTATTTTCTTTTATGTGCATACAATTAGAAATGTTGGAGGTAATCCATGGTTAACTGTAGCATGATGTGTCATATATAAACATATATTACATTGCAGTACGCATCACAAGCATTGGGTATACCAACTTCATCTTTGAGTTGTATGTTTGTTTCACAACTGACATAGCCAGCTTCAATGCAGTGAGCACAGCCTACAAGGAGAACAGCTTTCAAATAGTTAGTCATCTGTCACCTGTCTTTCTGGAAATGTTTCCCATTGCCTTGTGATTACAGTTTCAGAGGAAAGCTTTTCCTTGAACTCCCATGCACTCCCTCGCTCTCTTGAAAGTGTTTTTTCCCCCCTTTTGTCATCTTGCATTCTTCTTGTTTTCATATTCTACCTCGATCTCCCAACTTTCATTTTATTTCACTTTCTCTCACTCTCTCTTCTGCACCCATTTGTCACCCCCACTCTTCACAATCTCAGTTTAAAAAGGGCAACCATTGATTAGATTTTGACTGCTCTCCGCTCTTGCCAAGAACCTTCTGTTCTATTTTGCATCAACAAAAATGTCATTTCATGCATTGGCTGCTTTTGAAGGGTTAAAAACCTCTCTGCTGTCAGACTGGGTAAGCAGCTTTGTTCATGTGCGAGCGGCCGGGCGGCCCACAAGAGTATAGCCACACACAAAATGCCACAACTGTGCAGAAATAATCCTACTGTGCTGAATGGCGGGCAGAGGACCGTTTATTTGGGATACAATGTGCTGCAACCAATTAAGGGAAACAATGGGCTGTGTGCATTGCTGTAGTCCTTGGTGTCCACAAGGTGGCATACAAACCAGTGTTCATATCGTCGACTAAAACTATACTGTATGACGAAAACGTCAGTAAACAAAAACAAAAGCTATGATGACTAAAATTAAGACTAAATATATTGACAATTTATTAGATTTTATTAAAAAAAACAATGACTAATCAAAATCTGATGTCAAAATGAACACATACCACGCACGCATAGGGTAATAAAAGGATAGAGACCGAACCGGAGCGATAGCCCCGCCGTTTCCTCGTCATGAACCCACGGGTCCGCCTGCAGTTCACGCTCTAACCACTAGGGCCGAGTGCTTCAATGCTGGAGAGCCTCCCTGGGGGCTTGCACGCACGCCTACCATGTCCTGTTCCTTTTCCCATAGCTTAATTTGATTGGCTCGGCACCAGATTTGAACGGGAAAGACAGCTAAACGTGTGTCTAACGTTCAAATCTGCTGCTGAGCCAATAAAACAAAGCTATGGGACACTGAACCGGAAGGGGAACAGGTAAGCCTAGACAACATAGACAGTTTGGATTCAGACCAGAACACATTCTGAACATCTTGGATACTGAACCGGAAGGGGAACGGGTAAGCTTAGACAACATTGACAGTTTGGATTCAGACCAGGACACATTCTGAACATCTTGGGCCAGACGTGGAACAACTACCTTGAGTGAGGAAGGTCTGTGTCATAGTCCTGGAAGTCTTCCCTGTTTTTCCTACCCAGTTTTGCACCAGTGAGGGGTGGGAGGGGCAGGGGGGCAAGGTGACGGCCCTTACAGTTAGATGAGTGGTGAAAACTCCTGCATTTGATCATCCATTTATTCCATTAGATTAGACCATAGATCATGTTTATGATTTATGTAGTATTTATATGTGTTTATTTGTGTTTCATGATGTTTCGTGCTCCACCTACACATCTCAGTCTACTTGACAATATTCAGGGGTATAGGCCCTCAAGATAATTGGAGTTGACCAGGACACTGCCAGTTACCACACTCTCCAAGACACGTTGCCACCGCTAAAGTCCTGTATTCAAATAAATTAAAATAAAAAAGCCATCATGCAATGATGCAAAGCAAACCTGGGACTACAGAGCCTATAAATTGAAAGGAGCCACCGGTCCTTGATACAGTGAAGTGAATATAGGAGAGGAAAACCACAGCTGTAACCTATGCCAACAGCTACAAGAGTTTGAGCTATATGACATATATTACAGAAACAGAAAAAACATATTGATTAATGTCAGTAAATGTCCCCAATATGCGCCCAAGCTTGGTTTGTGCAGTAGGTTTTGGTCACTGTGGTATGCTTAGGAATTGAAAAAGGGAAGCATTTGTAACAGTCTATGCATTGTATCCAAAGAAAGCTATTGTAGTATTGTGTTCTATTTTGGAGATAATGGAGGTGAAAAGTGTTATTGATGCCAAATGTCTATCATGTCTATTTCTGTGACACTAGTAACATAAGTAGAGCATAGTTTAGCACTGTATGAACTGCAGCTTTTCCTGACATAGAATTCAATGATTCAAATCATTGACATCACGCATCAGAGGACGCCTCCCGCAAAATCTTAATTATGCAAATCACATGACTTCAGTGACGTGTACAGATTTGTGTGAGTAGTTGCACCATGATGCAGAGAATGGCTAGTTGGCCTGGAAAATAGTAAATGTTACCCTTTGGTAAGAAAATGTTGTGTATACAGTACACCTACAGTATATTCCTTGCTTTTGTTTTGAGAAATATGCTTTTTGTACACTGCCAATTAAATGCAGACAAATGACCACCAAAATGGCTCCCGACAATGCTGACTTTTGAGAAAGTGAAAAGACAAAACAGCCGTGCGGATCCATAGTCCTCTCAGACAGTCCAATAATAAGGATGAATGGAGCCCTATAACTTAGAGTTAGAGGACACCGCTTTCTCGGATGATGGAGAAAACATTCATGGCTCTCTACATCATACAGGTTTCGTTATACTGCAGCCAGTTCATGCTTTTGAATTGTCATGGTTTAATTGATTTGTGGAATCCAAGGAAGGCGCAATGGGGCCGGCCCTGTGTTAATTTACACATTTGGCTGCTGCAATGTATTCTGTCTCTCACTGCAGGAAGAAAAGCTCAATATGTCTTCTTCCCGGTGAAGTGGTGATGGATCGTACTTGTCAACGATGGATGACGTATGGGGACTGTGGTAAAATCTGGCACTGCTTTGTATCATCAATGGCTCTCCAAGGTGGCTGTTGTGGGCACACATCACTCACTAAAGTTGGGATTAAATGACAAGGCTGCGCCTTAACTGTTTGGGCTAATACTATGCTAATTAGATTTACTTTATACTATTTCGAGTACACGCATGTGGAGTTTAATGGAAAAATGCAAGGAATGCCACGTGACAGCTGGCATTCTACTACCAAATTGATATACACATTAATACCAAATAAATTTACAAATGAATATACTCAAAGTAATACTGTGCACACCAGAAGTGTATTTTAATACATTGTATAACAGATTTGAACACCTATATATTGATTCAAGCTTTGTTACCTCTAATATTATATACAACTACAGTATATGAATTCAACTAAAAAGTCCATTAGAACACTTTGGTCTTGAATGTTGTATTCTCGTTTGGTACCATAAGCACCATAGCTAACAGGTAAGCACCATAGATAACAGCACCATAGTAACTTTAGTAAGTGTCATATAGAAAACAGGTAAGCACCAGACCAGCACCAAAGTATAAGCACTATAGATAACAGAGAAGCAATGAAATTCAAACTTAAGGTGTGTGTGTGACGACGAGGACCCAAGGAAGTGTTATGCCAAAAATCTATCTATCTATAAATGCATGGAATCTTTGTTTGGCTGTCTGTTCTGTATCCCGCATAACTCGAGGACCGCCCAACCGATTAACTACAGTCTTGGCATATGTATCGCAGATACATATTGTAACAGTTTCCTCAGTAGCTTATTTGGGGTGCCAGGCAGGCGTGTACCTACCAGAGAGGAACTTAGCCTCTCCTTTTTTTGTGTAGCCAGGTGGTTTCAAGGAAAACGACAAAGGACTCAATAAAAGATAAAGAACCCTTAAATATGTTGGATTGAAACCAGGGGTGGGTTAGGTTACAACATTATTTACTTTTCAATGAAAATAACAAGCATCAAATGGCATTCAATATTCAGAACGAAAATCAACAAATAACGAAACCCCAACAAAATAATGTAATAAATGTTCAACTCAAAATCTTGGGCACAAATTAATTAAATTCACCACTCCTTTGAAATAAAGCAAAATTGTTTTTTGAGAGTTCAGTTCAAACAAAATAAAGGGACACAGATCCTCCTGCTGTAGGGAGGAGTGGTTAAGAAAGATCCTCCTGTTGTTAATTAAGTGTTTTTCATCCAAATGTTAGTGACAGTGTTGAGTGTGACAGTGTCTGGGTTACCTGTGAGTCGTTTAGGGTCCCACTAGGTCAACTCAAAAATAGGGAAACAATCCTCCTGCAGCAAATCACCTCCTCAGTTTACTTCTCCTCCCTGGATTTCAGCACAGTGGAGTTGGAAGAATCTCGGCAGGCCTTCTTATGTAGTGAGTGAATATTGGTTTCTAAAACATGCTCCCACTCGAGCTAGTCAAATGATCAAAATAAAAAACAGGTAGAGAAAATGCAGAGAGAGTGCTGGACACTGTCTTTGAGAGCTGCTGCCAGCATGCAAACTGTTTCTCCCACCCAGAGTGACACACCTGTGGCAACTTTATCCTGAGTAGGGAGATTGTCAGGTGTCAATCATCGTTAAGTGGTGATGGCCTGTTAATTATCCAATTAGTCAATTAAGAGTCAATTGTGATTCTGGCTGTCACAATATGCCAAGACGTTTGGTTTGGTGCGGTGAGAAGCCAGCAAAACCAATGGTCCAAAACTGAAAATGATAACATATTTTATCTGTCTGTCTGTGTGTCTGTCTGCCCGTCCCTGTACGTCCCTTTATATGCCCACATATGGAGAATCTATCTGTCTGTTTAAGAACCACTGAATTAAGAATTGCAGGCAGGATGAAAGAGTTAAATGTCTTTAATATAACGTCATTATCGTTGAGGCGAAGCTAAGGACAGGTCATTTTATACACACTCTGTTGTGTTCTTAACAGAATTATAGCTATGCTGTAATGTTGTCCGAGGTTATTGCCATGGGGTTTAATCCATGTGTTTATGAGGGGGACAATATGGCGCTTGTTAGCTTGAACAGGACAGAGAGGGATGGAGAGAGCTGGTCAACAGATCGTCTGTGGTGCCCCAACGACCCACCGGGGTTATACGGGATAGGAGGGAGCTTGAAAATATGATGATTCTTGGCAGGCAAAACCGCCATGAGATAAAGTGTGGATTAGGCTATAGAGCTGTGTCTAATTCTTATTTTGCTTGTCTGTGAACTTGGCGGTGCCAAGTCAGTCATTGTTTGACTGCATGAAATCTGCCAACCCCTGTGTGATGTAGGCCATGTCAAGATGCACACACACACACACACACACACACACACACACACACACACACACACCCACACACACACACACACACACACACACACACACACACACACACACACACACACACACACACACACACGCAAAAACTGCCCCCCCTGCCCATAGTCGGATGAGATGTGCTGTGATTAATTAGAGGTTCACAGGTCCATGTGAGCTTTCATTAGTTGAACTGAAGGGTGTCAGAGCGCAGCATCATTCAGGTGAAGTGATGGAGCTTGTGGTGTGCAGGTGGGTGTGGCCTTCAGATCCAAATGTGACCTTTTGGAGGCAGGCAGGCAGAAGCTGACTGATCAGCCGTAGCCTATACTTCCACTTCAACTCCATTACATCTCAGAGGCATATCATTATTATATTATATCATTATGTATGTTAAGAAACATACATTAACCAAATATGTTATACTTCCGGCTATTCAAAAACAGAGTACTGTAAAAGCTCGCAGCACGTCATATCACGTCAGTGTCACGTCGCATTGCAAACCTGTAGATCTGCAATTTGTTTTAGTAGTCCTGACTTTATTCGGTGCTGTAAGTATATGTTGATGTTAATACTTTTATTCGAGCAAAATGACAGGACTTTTACAGTACTTGTAATGGAGCATTTTTATATTATGGTATTGCTACTTTTACTTAAGTAAAAACATCTTTCCGCCACTGCAGCCCTGGCACTGTTTCCAAGGGATACAGGCCCCATGCAGCGGGAGCAGCAGGTAATGGACAGTATGCTGTCAGTAAGTCCGTAATTAGCTCCTTTTCTCTCACAGAGATGGAAAACACCTTTGCCCTGCTTGCTCGTAGCTGATTGGAGACCAGGTACCACAGTGAGGAATTTCATGTGCTTTTACTTCTGTCTATTTCCGTCCTCCACGCTACTGTCAATGGAGGACAACCAACATCTCTCTCTCTCTCTCTCTCTCTCTCTCTCTCTCTGTCTCTCTGTCTCTCTCTCTCTCTCTCTCTCTCTCTCTCTCTCTCTCTCTCTCTGAAAGGAATAGCTCATTAGAGTTTTGCAACAGAATTAAAAAGCAGGCATCGATGGCGAGAGAGAGACTAGAAAGAATATGGTGGTCTTGGTAGTGGAGACGGGTAAAGCTGAACTTATACATTGTGCAATCCCTTTTCTGACAACAAAAGGTATTGTACATAATTATTTTTGTTTTACATTTCAAAATACATAAAGTGTGTGTGTCTGTGTGTGTGTGTGTGTGTGTGTGTGTGTGTGTGTGTGTGTGTGTGTGTGTGTGTCGGCCTGGCCGATTCCAAACTCTGCACACACACACTCCCTGGATTCCGACGACTAACCTCTGCCCCCAAGAGGCCCATTGTTGCTAAACATATTTCATTACATTACTCATACACATCTATCCATACATCACGCAAATCGGTATACTATTATATACATAGTACAGTACAGTGTCTAGTCATGTGATCAATAACACGGATCCCGATTGGCTAAGATTGCCTTCCAAAGCTCGCAGGATTGGTCCATTTCGAACAAAATGCCACAAATCATGAATACAATGTGCGATTTCCGTGAAATAACATTACTAAGCATTATGAATATACTGTTACACAAACCGTCCTATCCTGGTGGAGACTTGTGCTCCGAGGGGCACTTTTTCTAGTTACATCCTGTTTCACCATACTTTAAATAGAGCAATGACAAAAGACAGAAATTAAACACAAAGTATGTACGAGTAAGACGCCCTAAATGGCAAGGTCACGTGCACGCATCAAGAAAGACACTGGTGCAGAAAGCACAAACGAGCTGGCCAGCTGTATAGATAATTTGACTGGAGACACTGACCGTGGGCTGGTATGAGGGTGACGTAGAGACAGTAGTTATTAAGCTGAGTGTGCCATTAGTCTTTACTCTGATGGAGATCCAGCAGGATCAAAACATTAGTCCTAATGTACTCTAATAAATGTGGTTTGCAAGAGCTGTGTGCAGGATTTAGATTCTCTGTTTTTACAGCTGCTTTAGCTGCATTGCTCACAGTCCTTTTGGACTTAAGGTTTAAAAAAGGACACAGTTGGTACAGTGCTATAACATGTCAGAAGGCTTATATTTGGCCATAGACTACCTTGAGATCATAAAATTATAGAGGGATATGCAACTCATTACCCCCCCCCCCTCCCCATATGTCTTCAACAAGCACAATTATACTATTAAGGCAGTAAATGTATTCTCTTAAAAAAGGGGAAAAGAATATTGGGTGATGTTTCATCACTCAATAAATGGACCCAATATACTAGCCAGATGTCTTGTAACGCCTCATGAAGAAAAGTCCATCATTACCAGAAGGACAATTAGCAGTTGTCCACAGAAGTGACTGCCTCATTTTGTGGTGAAATTAGTTACAGGTCAACAGTGAAACAGCTCCTCAGGGTTACGGATAAAGTTATAGATAAAGGTTGGCAATTATAATGGAATGGTTCATATGTTTTTTGGTTGCTGGGTGAAAGGTTTCCTGGTTGTCTAGTTTATCTTGACTGGACCCTTTAATTTGTAGACCTGTTCACAGCCAGCTGTCATGTTTTGATGACATTGGCTTCAGGACGGTTAGTCAAACAACATTTTAATTAAAACAAGTCAATGAACCAAATCCCCATCACCATGTGGTTGTGTATAATAGGATGGCAATGACTATAAAACCCCTGACAAAGCAATAAAAGACACATAGGACACACAAAGATCAGACCTGCAATGTTTTTTGTCTTCCAAAGCCCATCGTTTTGCAGTACCGGCTTGGCAAAAATCTATTATTCACTTCACTGAAGAGCATATATGCAGTGTTAATATTGTTGACTAAGATTTTGATATGTTGCGAGAGAGAGACAGAGAGAGAGAGAGAGAGAGAGAGAGAGAGAGAGAGAGAGAGAGAGAGAGAGAGAGAGAGAGAGAGATAGAGAGAGAGAGAGAGAGAGAGAGAGGATATATGATCGATCAGTGGTTTGGAGATGAAGTTTTCATTCTCTCGTCCAAGGAAGTTTCAATTGCCACCAATTAAAGAGAGCTATTTCAAAAGCTGAATATAAAGCCAGCTAAAAGACATGCATAACATGGGGCCTCTCATCTGTTTTATATTGCTGTGTAGGCTTTCCCTGAATTAATGAAAACCTTTAAATGTAAATGGTAGAGCATAACAAAAAGACAAATTATATTATGCAGATAGAATAGGTAACGGAGACGACACAAATGTTTTTTTAAGATGATCAACTGTGAGAAGGTCAACACAAACACAATGAAGGTTGATGAAGTGGATCATTGCAATTTACATGCAATATTTTATACGACTGATCATGTGAGAAATAATACTGTAGAATAGATATTATAGGAGCTGGGCTGACAGGTGATAATAACGCTGTGGCTTCAGTGTGCAGTATGTAGCTATTTATAGGAAGTTACTAGGGTGTACAGTTTGTGAACACACATGTGCTAATTTGATACTGTAAAATAATGGTCCTTTGTTTTCAAACAATAGCCTCACTTTGCGTTATATCAATTAATACACATTCTTCTTTCTTAACAACATGAATACATTGATTTCAAAATTATTAATTTGCGAACAAGCTATAGGCCTACGTAGTTTCCACTTCCACTGCAAGTTATCAACATAAACAGAGATAGGGCATGAGCAAACAACAGACCCATTGGTCCTGCCTTGCTTGACCAATGGGAACCGAGCTTTCAACAAAGCCCTGTAATAACTCACAGTAAATAGAGACGCAGAAAGCAAAACATCTCTCTAGTACAGGTGATTTATACAGGGCTTGAGTGAAGTCAGCGGATTGGCTGGTGCCAGGAACTGCAGGAGGACAAGACTGATTGGGTGAGTGGAAATTGCAAATGGCTGGATGAATGATGGGAGACAGAAGTGTTAGAGAGCTGGGAGGGAACAGACAACCCAAAAAGGCATTCCTGCATATGTGTGGATGACACAAGGCCAGACAATTTTCGGTGGCTGAAACATTAATTACATGCTCATACATTAATTCATTCATTCATTCATTCATTCATTCATTCATTACAATACAAAGAAATTCCTGTGAGTTGACCTCACATGAAAGTATGTACACATACTGCATGCCCCAAGTGTGTGTGATGTCACAGTGTCCTTTCACTTTCTTTCTCTTGCCATGAGGTACAATCTGGATAATTTTCTGAAAACATCAGACCAAACCTGAAAGACTAGTACACCTACTACAGTCTGTGTCAGACAGTCTGAGGACAACGTAAAGAGAGACAGCACAGACCAGAGAGAGCGAGAGAGAGAGAGAGAGAGAGAGAGAGAGAGCCTAAAACATAGAGAGCTGTCAGAGGGGGTGGAACCTACTGTAAGTGAGAAACAGGAACAATGTGATAAGACGCTCCAAAGTCCACTTGCACACACCTGGGGAAGAACACACCTTTCACAGGGAAGACACACACAGGTGGTTGTACACAGATAGAGGCTTTATAATGTAGCCACGATTTTGTCCTAATTGATACTTCCCCCTGTTTGACTGCTGGTTTATTCAGGATTATTTTGGACCGTGTTTTTCTATGGAATTCATCACATGGTTATTTTACCAACACCTCAAAACAATGAGGCAGTAACGTGAGAGTGGGTGTTTTATCTCGCCTCTCTCTCTGTCTGCCCTCATACCTCTCTCTCGCTGTCCGCCCATACATAATAGGCTAAAGATGTTGCCTGTTATGGTTCTCATTCTTCTCCTGCACGGTAAGTTAAAAAGACAGACACAGTTGATTTTTGTCTTTTCTTTTTCTTTTCGGGTGAATTAGTGAATTAAATAATAATAATAATAATAAAACTTTATTTGTATAGCACCTTTCATGACATGAAATGCAGCTCAAAGTGCTTTACAGAAAAATGGAGAATAAAAGAAAAGCAAGGCAAAAACATTAAAAACAAGCAGTAATGCAATACAGTGAGGACATGAATAACAAAAATAAAAGATCAATTAAAAGCAATGTTGTAGAAGTGGGTCTTGAGCTGAGCTTTAAAAATGTCTACAGAGGCTGGTAAACATCTCCCTAGAGTCCCTGTTAGAGAACCCTGTAAATGATAGGGACTCGTGGTGGCAAGCAATTTCATAAGGTCACTATTGATTATATAGCTAGCATTGCACAGATTATATTTTTTGGATGTCTGCACAGCTCACATATTTTGGATGTCTTATATAAGTGCATTATGCTCTGGGTAAGTGGATCAGAATACCGAGTGAACATATGGCACTGCTAAAATGTATTACAGTGCTCCAGTTGCAGTATCCATGAAAAGTTCATTGTCCGCATACAGAGGCCTTCAACATTCTGTTGCCTGTTCAAGCCCTTTATTGATTTTTTTGATTTTTTTTTGAAGAAAGAACCGTTTAGAATTATTTTACACCAGCTCGATCCAGATAAAATGTAAGCTTTCTGTCTGGTACCTTACCTGTGCATGGCTCTGTGGCTGTGTGATGAAAATTTAAATGATAGTGGGCCCTGCAGTGGACGGTGGAGACAGTTGCTGTGAAACATTTAGAAAATGTGCTGTGATGTATGTAAAGCAGAGCTACTCAACATGACTACTACTGTACATACATGTAGCTGCTTTGACTGCAGCTATGTAGTCAAAGCAACTATAATGAAATATATAGTTATTCACCTTTCATGAATGGGGACAAATCATTTACATTAGGCTACTAACCCCGTGCAAGTTGTTATAGTCATAGAAATGTGATCAAAGAAGCAGTCACAGCCAAATCTACTGTAAACATTTTCATTTTTTGCAACAGCAATCTTTTCACATTCTGTACTGTTCATATTTTGTGAATAATCCCTGCTCATTTTGTAACCTTCCTTAATTGTAGTTGTTTAAACTGTACAAAATTGCATAAACATCCCCAACAACAGGCAGAAAAGTTTTGGCTAAGGCCCTTGGACACAGTTCTGGGTGACCCATGAGCAATGTTAAGTAGCGTACCCCTGATGTAAAACATATCATACATCAAACACAAACATCATAGATTCAACACAATTACGTAAATACCAAGCCGATTTTAATTAGTTTTTGTATGTGTTCAACTGTTCATATATATTTTAATGCACGTATTGTATGAAGGTGCGAAGGTGGAACTAAAAATGTTTAGATATGACTACAGTGTAAGAGCCATTTAAGCCACCATATTGTTTTCCATGATTCAGTCAATTTGCCAATCTACGTTGCCATGGTTGCCAGTGGCAGAGGTAAACCAGTTGACTGTGTTCATGAGGGCTGGTGCGTTTGATGATTTATGTTATGTTTATTTTGTATGACGAAGTATGGGACTATGAGCAGCTAATAAATATAATTAAATTTCTACTCAACGGACACTTTTGGACATCAGTTAATTTGATCACACGTCTGAACTTCCTCGGCAACCAGTAGCAAGTACTGTATAGGGACTTGGGCGTTGCCGCGTTACATAATATGTAACGCGGCAACGCCCAAGTCCATATACATATTATGTATCTTGGCATGGATACAACGTATGATGTCGCAATTTCAGTTTGAGGTTGTGAAACATAATGGCTATAGCCTAGCTGACTGATGCATCAGCTAGGCTTACAGAATAGCGAACAGATTGAGTGACAACTGCAAAATGAGCAAAGAGGTCCAGAAATGAAAACTGAATGTGACTCTGCTTCATAATAACTTTGTGACTCCTTTCCTGATCTATAGGCTGTCTCGCTGCCAGTGATGAGAGCCCAAAATTCATTTCTAAGAACTTCAACAATGTGCTCCACTGGAAGCGTGACCAGCGCAATATCTCCGGAGAGCAGGTTCTGTACAGTGTCGAGTACTGGAGGTGAGGCTCATGGAGCACAGGTGGCTGCCTGCTTATCACACCTATATATACAGTATACTTTCATTAACTCATCATCTCGAAGATGCACACAGAGCAGCTGCTAAACACTATGATGGTATACTTTACTGTATCCATTTGACCTCCATGCCTCTCTCACTCTATTCATAGTTTCAGATACAGCTCAGTGGTGCGATCAATTTATCGCTGCCGGCAATGTCAGAGCTGTGTGCTGTGAATTGACTTCAGCTTGACTTCCCGTGGCTCAGATATAATGCTACAGTTCCTGGTCATTAGTATGGGCCTCAGTCAGTTTCTCCTCGCAGGATGACGGTCTGAAACTTTCTGTCTATTTCACAGCCCCCCAAGGACCATTTTTCTTTTTCGCGTACTCTTGCCCAGTTCCCACAAATTATCTCGACAAAGTGGAAATGTCAACTTTAATTACTAATGACATCATCTCCCAGACAAAATGTCTATTGCCTCCCCAATCCTATTGACTTTTCTTCCCGCCACTGTCACATGGAATCGCATGCAAAACTTTGAGGGATCAAATCTGCACAGACAAAGACAATTGGCCCATCCATGCCCCCTCAATAGCAGTTCCTCATTTGACACACAGGTTTCAGTTCATCTAACCTGTGGTACAGTAGTATGTTGCAGCACGTAATAAGGAGCCAAATTATGACATAAACGTTAGGGAATAATCACATATAATGAATATAACTAGAAAAAGTGCAGAATATAACTAGAAAAAGTGCCCCTCGGGGCACAGGTCTCCACCAGGAGGATAGGAGTGTTTGTCGTTGTTTGGACAAAATGTTTAGGAGTAATACAGTATAAACCAAAACAATCTGTGTCATGGTGGTGCTATAACCGTCAGATGTGAATAATGCAGGGGAATTTTTTTTCCTTGGCCTTTAGGGAGTGCACATACAAAGTTGTACACAGATCGGTTATACCTAGGTAAACATGATTTGGCCTATTATAGCGTCACCATGAAGCTGATTTGAAAAGAAAAATAAGTGGCATTTCTTCCTCTGTACTCTTTCTCTGCATTTCTTCCTTTCTGGGAATGTATATAATGTATAATTTCATGGAAATCGCACAAGGCTGCTGTAGCCTACTTTATACCTCATACTAAGCATTAAAGTATGAGGTATAAAGTACAGCAGCCTTGTGTTCCTAAAACAGAAAGATTGGGTATTGGGTAAGACGTTATGTATCTTTCAGGACCTTTCACTGCTTTGTCTCACTCTCAACCATTACTATATGGCTCTGGTCTCAGCCACCGCGGTATATATTTTGACATTCTGTTTTTTTTGCTACACAGGTTCATCCCGATGTTCTGGGCATCTTTGTAATGTTAGTGTAATGACAGTGTAATGATAGTAGAAGGAGGTGCGGGGAAACCGCAGATATGTCGTCTCCGCCTACAGAAAATATGTTGCCTGCCTGCCATGAGACCCGTTTCTGAATCGGTCTATAGGTGGTGGGGAGGGGGTCGCGAGACATGGCTAAAGCATTTTCGGGGAACCCCATGCTGTAGAGTATCTGCTATCTGCGTGCCCGATGTGGTGCGCCGTTCTGGGTCAAATGTCACATGACTCGTGACCGTTTCACTCCACTGAATATTTAATTATGGGTTTCAAATTAATGCCAGTAACAATTTCATCAGACTATGTGTAATTGTTTTTTTTATTGGACATATAAATGGAATCTGTAAACCTAAGATGACGTGCATGGTGACTTTAATTAATTTAACAACGTGTTTGTTCTACTCATTTCAGGCATGGGGATGAGGATCAGCAAAATAAAAAATCTAAACTCGAGTGTCAAGGAATTACTGCTCTGTCCTGCGACCTGACTGCAGAGACCCTACCGATTCCCGATGTTCACTACATTGCCCGAGTCAACGCCAATGGGGTTTCTCATGGTCAAACATACAGATTCATACCAATAGCAGACAGTAAGCCAACTTTAGTTACATTAACTTTGCCAGAATTTGAATCTTATTTCATAGGCTGCAATGGTGACCAAAATGTAAGCTTAAACTGGTGGTTTGGGTTTCTTTGTCTTTAAATGTCTTTTAATGCATTATGCATAGCACTTTTAATTGCGTTTTGCCTGTTTTCTGCAAAACAGTTCATCACTCTTAACAGTTATCTCTCTCCACCACTGCTGCCCGACCCCCACCCCGTCCTTTATTTTTAATTTTTATGTTTTGTTGTCCTTTTCTGACCTTACTTTCCCTCCCATTTCATAGCTGTTCTTGGGCCACCCATCGTGTCGGTAACACCTACAATGTCCTCACTGAATGTGAACGTTACCTTGCCCTCGGGACCAAACGGGACACCCCTTGCAGACATTTTTAACAATAACAAGCAGCCATCTTCCATTGAGCATGGAACATATTATAAACTCTATATTACCGACCCAAAGTGGGCTGCACAGGTGACTCTCATTAACACATAAACACACATGCAGGCACACTCACAAATATATATTTTCCACAATTGGTCAGCTTTACAACTATAGTTTGTAAGCAGTGTTATTTCTTTATTTCATGCATTCTGCTGTTCTTTTTTTGTTGTTATTTAATTAAATATTTTTCACAGCAGCCATAAAGCAGTGATAGGTCACTAAAATGTGTGTCTGTCTGTGAATTAAAGGGTAGTTCAGATTTTTTAAATTTAAGCTGTATGAAATACTTGGTTGCAACTGTATTAATTGATTGCCCGAGTCCCGTGGTGGGAGTTCTGCTCTGGTTTTGGTGAAATATTAAGTAGTTCCGGTCATTTTGTGGGGGGCACAGGGGGCCACGCATTAAAAGTAAATTTATCCACAAAACTAACGTAATTTGTATTGTTGACCTATTTCTAAAATATTAGTGCAACTTTCGTTCATTTTTTACCTACGCCTAAAAAAGAGTTCCAAGTGATAGAGGGGTCAAAGTTGAACGAAAGTTACGCTAATATTTTAGAAACACAAATGACGTTAGTTTTACGAATTAATTTACTTTGCCTGGTTGTCACATAGTCTATTCCTATGAGTCACTATAAATATATATAAATAAAATATAAATACCTCAGAACGAAAATACATCGCTTGGATGCACCTGGGACGTATCCTCAGTGATGTATCCCAAGGTCATCGGGGTTTAGGGTCTTGCGAACACCATACCCCAGCTCACTCGGGTGACCCAACCGGGGTGATCAAGTCCCGACTTAGCTCCCAGTAGCTACCCTCGATCAGACCCACTAGGGAAAGACCATATTATATGGCAAGTATTTCATACAGCTTAAGTTAAAAAAATGGGAACTATCCCTTTAACAGCTATTAAATCTCCGACACCGTTGGCCCAAACGACGTGAAATTGTGCACACTTCTTTGGAATCATATTCGTCAAAGCATACTCACTGCTTGCAAGCTCACTGCTAGCCAGAAATGGAAATTCATAAAACATGTTTTAAAGATATTTTTAAATATATTTTCGGCTTTCAGGAGGTGTAGACTCTAGACTCTATAGCATTCGGAGATTGTGGAATAGTAGTCTGACTATATGCAAGACTAATTGTGTAGTCATGTATTGAGTAGCCAGGCATGGGGTTGTCTATCAAAGATCTACATTGTGCATGTCGGATCACTAGAAAGGCTCTGCTACAGGAAATTAAACCTTAGCCTTAATTAGTATCATATTGGCAACACCTGTGAAGGAAGTAATATTATAATTATGTCAACATGGCTGCTGTGAACAAAACTAAATTCTGTTTTTATTATTATTAATATTATTATTAGAATTTTCCATTGTTTTTGTACCTCCTTTTTTGGATGCACCATATTTCTGTCCCACTCTCTCGTCAGGACAATGAAAGCACAAGTAGCCAATTTGTTATCAACTTGAAGAACAACAACACAAAATACTGTGGCTACGTGGTCTACGGGCCAAATTTCCAGACGGGTCGACCTCCAAGTGAGAAAGCATTCTTCTGTGGCACGCTGGAAGGTGATGGCAATGTTCTCACACTTCTGCTTTTGTAGGAGAAGACTTGTTTTTCTCCATATTGCAAATTGAAAATCATGTTTTTTTTTGCTCCCGATCCGATATTTTATAAAACACGTTTATGCCATATCACAATAGTACAATATCCCAAATCAGTATCACAGAGAATACCATGATATGGATATAATATTGATACTAGGGATGTCCCGATCACGTTTTTTGGCTCCCGATCTGATTCCGATCATTTGGAAATTACGTGATGCATGCAGGGCGCCGATTTACGATCACCCGATCCGATCGGGACAACGCTAACAATCATGATTGGCATTCGTGATCAAGAATGTCACTGTATAGGCCTGCTAGCCTATTTAAACCACACCTGTAGCTTAAAGAAGAATGACACAATGGTAGAGATTTGGGATGTGTAGTTTTGTCTTGATGTAACTCCATCCAAATATTGGTGAGATATCTTCAATAGTTGCTACGTTGATTAAAATACATTTTAATCCAAAATGTTGCTGGATTGTTGATATGGATCTGGTTCCATGGATCTTCTTACTAATTCAAATGAAGATGACATTAATGCCTTGTCAGGATGTGACAGAATCCGCTTCATTTAATTGAATTGACGCAATGCAGTGAAATGTAACTCAATGTGACTATTTTGGCCAATTTAACTACACAACCCAAACCTCTGCCAAAGTTTAATCTTAATTTAGAGGCTGTCATAATTAATTAATAAAGAAATATCAAGGTCACTTCCTAATAGTGATTGCCCTGATAACAACAGATAACACTTTCTGTGGGTATATTGGTGCATTCAGGAAATACTTTCCAAGAACACACCAGCCCTTCTTTGTCAGTAGGGGATGTTTTCCACTTCGAAACTTGTCTTGTTCAGTCAGATTATGTTGTTGTTTTTTTATATAGGTGCATGACACAAATACCCTTCTCCATGCTAGGTGACCCCTGGGTGGTTTATCGTTGGATTTTGATTGCTGCGGTTCTCCTGATGGTGCTCATCATAATATCAGTTGTATTTACTATTCACTACGTGAAGGGCGGGAAGAAACAGAGCATGCCCAGAGTCTTGGTAAGATACCTCTGCTGGGATTTCCCATGCATTCATGTGCATGAATCACTACAAGGAAATGTTTATTTACTGGAAGCCCTGGCACATTGTACGTGCCTCGGTGTCCTTTTGCACCCAAAACAAAACTGATGTAATTCTATCATCGTGCATTGTGCAATATCTCCTGTGCAATCAAGAAATCTACATTTGGTGTTGTTGGTTCTGTCTAGACCTGTGTGTGTAGCTTTGTTTAAAACAATATGGACATTGACCTTTCAATAATGTCCGTAATTCATTTAATTTGTCTTTCATTATGGATCTGTTCCTACACGCAGACTTTACTTTCCTTAGAGACCAGCTATGTGGATTTTTCTTGTGAACTTTTAACTTTTTCTTATGTATCTTCTGTCTAATCTCTCATTTACATACCTGCCACTTATGTGTAGATTGTATGTGTAGAGGTGTTAAACTGGTGATCCGCGGGCAATTTACAGATGTGTTATCTACTATATCACTTTTGTACCTCATGTTTTGCTGGTCTTATAAGCTGCAGGTATGTGTGTATTACTGTAGGCCTATATCGTTGCTGTCGGGTGGAATGTGGAGTTTAAAAATCACACCTGTGTGAAGTGAGGGTCGCTAATATATTCAAGTCTAACTCATGTTGATTAGGTGATGTAATGGTGATATAAAAAAAAACGGTGCCAACACAAACATTAAATTCCATTAATAATAAAGAGACAATATGACGTAATGAGGGACAATATGACGTAAATTTTCCCTTCATTGTCAATGGCATTTACAAAACAAACATTGAACTAAAAACAAACATTGATTAAACCTGTATATAGGAGGGGCTCGAAATCATGTCACAATGCAGCACATTTTTAGCTTGTGGATCACTATTTTAACTACTTTTGTGTGACACTTTAGTATCAGAATCAGCTTCATTATGCATTATTTAAAAGGTGGGTGAAATTAATTTTAGTGTGTAGTGCGCATTAGTCCGACATCCTGTTAATCCGACTACGGTTTTCTTTTATTACCTATACAGAAGATTCACATATTAGTTCTGTACTGTAGTCTGTATGTGACCAAAATTGCCTCTAATGAAATTCAAAATTTCTTTTTATCTTGCACACAGGTAACCAGATTAAGAATCCAAGATAATGTTGTGCAGTCTCCAGATGTGAATCTCTTCATTTGCAAACCCACAGTTTGCTCTCAAAGTGACAGCCAAACAATTTACGCCAAAATCCAGACGCCGGTGCAGGTCCGCTCAGAGAGTTCTGGGGGATACTCCCCTCAGGACTTGATCCCCTTCCCAGCAATGTCCTGGGACAGTAGCTCCTCTCGTGCACCAACCGTATCCCAAGACACCAGCGACCAGTCCTCTGCGATCTACAGTGCTGTGGGCGTTCATGCATCTGATGAAGAGGCTCAGGAGTTTAAGCAGCCCACTCCTGAATACACAAAAGACATGATCCTATGTCCGTCTCCTCTCGGGAAGCCACACTGGAATTTAGTTGAACCAATAAAAATGGTGACCTCACATGAGGCATCACCTTTCCGTGATTTGGACTCTCAAGACAGAATTTCTGAAGGGACCCTGCTTTTGCCCACATCTCGAGATAGCAATGGACAACTGTCTTTCCCCATGTGCAATAGGGGTTCGAGGAGTGCCATGACTGGCACAGTAATTCCACTTATCTCAAAGTGGCAACCACTTTTATCAGACTTGATAGACACAGGGGAAGGCTGTCCTGTAACATTATTATCCCTGAACAGTGTTGAATCTGAGTTGTCAGACTCAGACTATGACCAGAGCATCTCCCCATCTCAGGTTCCCTACAACTCCCATGACTCTCCATTCAAATTTTCACTCCCTGCTTCTTCCACAGAGGATCAGACCTCACAAATGGGGCATGTCACGTTTGAATCGGGTTACAAACAAAACTGGATGCCAGCCTCCCCTCATGGAATAACAGCAGGGGACAATAGTGAAGATGACAGGACTGATCCTAGTGGAGATGGAGACGAGGATGAGGGAGATCAATTGTTTCTGGGTGGTTGGGTGATACAAATTCAAGGATAATTCAGCTTTCTATACCGAAAGGTTTAGAATTTTATTTTCTTCATTTGGATCCTCAAAGTAAAACAGACTAGGTTTCAGCCCTGTGGACTTTTATAAAGAGCCAGGCGGGAAATCGATTACACTATGGAAAGGAGCACTGAAGAACTACATAACTGGGTCAAAGCAATGTCTCCGTTGGTAGCTGATGATCAAGCAAGGAGCTCTGAGCCTCTGCTATGAATAATTATTATATGCACTAAAACTGAACTACTATATCTTTAAATAATTTTCTCAAGTTTTTGGCGACCCAAAAGTGTTTTGCAAGATGCTCTAAAAGTGCCATGGATAACTTTAGTAGTGAATAATTTGTATCTTTTAATGAATGTAAAATCCAGGACGTCACAATGTGAAACGATTTTGAGAACCACTGCTTTACAGTAGGCCTACACTACCAAATTAATTTACTACCCTTTATAAACTGGACAAATGAGTGGAGAAATAGCTTAGCCTGATTTAAAAAAATACAGCAAACGTATTATAATGTTGCCATGCCATTTCAAGATTTGTATCGAGAATAGTCTTAGAACGAGAATGCGTTTTTAATATTTGAAGTGATTATTTAAGAACAAAACTGGTATTTTAACATTTCATACTCTATGAACAATGAACATACTGTATGAAATTATAGGCTAAATTACGCACAGCATCAGATGTCTTGCACAAAGTCTATTCGTGGTCCTTTATTGGATTACAGGGAGAGTGACAGTGTTGTTTGTTTCTCATGGTAGGTTCAGGTTGACAAAGTCTGCACGATCATGTTCAGAATGAGAATTGAAAGGCAAGATCGGAAATCGGGGCCGATCGCGTCATTTTCAAATGATTGGAATCGGATCGGGAGCCAAAAAACATGATCGGGAATCCCTAGTATCAATGTTATATATCAATTTACAATTACAATTTACAATTTAGGCATTTAGCAGACGCTCTTAATCCAGAGCGACTTACATTAAGCAAGAACAAAAGCATGGAAATACATCACATAAAAGCATTTATCATGAAACATGCGTAAGCTAAGAAAGTAACAGTGGAATATCTATATAATGAAACTATACATATAAACTATACATATATACTACTATGCTATACATATGTACTATGGCGTGCTATGACTATATACAATGCAATTCTAATGCTGTCTGCATAACATGCTATAAGTCTGTATCAAATGCTATCTAAGTCTACAGAAATGCTATCTAAGGGGGTAGGGTAAGTGCTATGGGCCATGATGGAGTCTGAAAAGGTGGGTTTTCAGACTACGGCGGAAGATTGGGAGTGATGCTGCAGTTCTGACTGCAATGGGAAGTGCATTCCACAGTTTTGGAGCCAGAAGGGAGAAGAGTTTGGGACGTGTGGATATATCCATATCAGACTGGATATTGTCTGTGATTTGGGATATTGTATGGCATAAATGTTCCATAGATATAAATATCGGATCGAGAAAAATCTTTATCGGCAGATGCTCAAAATCAAATGATCGGAATCGAATCGGGAGCCAAAAAACGTGATTGGGACATCCCTACTCATAAGGCTTGTTTTTTCTGTCAGGAATTTTGTTCTCATCCTTGTTTGCTGTTCTTTCAGTGGATGGAATTACGGCAGGTGAAATTATTGCTGTTTTTTCCTTATGAGGGTGGGAGAGCATACAAGCCATGCCACAGTGACAAGACCAGGGCACATTGTAGCATGAATGCAATCTTATACACATGGTTGTAAACCACTAAACATGTCCAAACTGTGGAAGCCATGTGATGCGAGTCACGTACAGTAACTCGTACAGCATAATACTGCTATATAAATGTAACTGCATTTGAGGTAAGTATTTTCAATAAATTGTTTTAAACTGGATGATCTGCCTTGAGACTGATTTATAATTTATCGCACGGCTGCCTCACTCAACAAAATGGCTTAAAAAATGGCAAATTGTGAAAACAGCAAGGGGAAAAAAAGGAAATAAATTAATAATAAATTAATTAAAAAAAACCACCCTCAACCTTTAAAAGGACACTCCATCAAAAAGCATATCTAAACATTTCACTGGAGGAGTAACAAAAACAGTGGAGTATAATGCTTCAGCTTCAGATACAGACAGTTGATGAACTGCGTCACAAATATGCAAAAGAGGTAGTTGCGCTTAAATTTGGAGGCCCTGGGGACAAATATGTCAGGGCTCAAGGTGGTTTTGGACCCAAACAAAGAGCAACAGGGCTTTGCATGCAGGGATTATTACAGTTTATATATCCGATTCCCAAGAACAAGACAACACTTGAAGGTGAATGTACAAACTATGCAAATTTCAGTGCAAGTGCAAGGTGCAAGAGTTAAACGTAGCGAAACATCAGGTAGACACGTAAGAACTGTGGGAGTTGGAGGCATGCCAAAAACGAACACAACTGCAAAACTGAGCCAATTTCAGTAGAATCATCCACAATTCCACATTGCCTTTTTTCACTTAACATTCAATCTGTTCAATGCTCATACAGCAGCTATGCAATCACTGCATGAATGGTTTTGGCAGGGATCTATAGGTCTATTAGGTTTTTTTGTTTGTTTGTTTGTCATGTTTATTTCGAATATGCCAATATACAGAAACAATTCCTTGCATTTCACCAGGAAAAACTAAAAAAATATAGTAACAAAAAACAAAAATAGCAAGAAAAATAAATAAAAGGAAAATAAATAATAAATAAATAAATCTAAGCAATCTAATCTAAGCAAAGAGAATGTTTGTTTTACATCATCATGTTGTAAGATGATAAGAGCGGCCCTCACGTTACACGGGTGTGATTTTTAAATATCTATGCTTATAACTCTATGGGAGCAGTGGCGATAGTGCTGGTGGTGCGCTGAACGCACGCAAGAAGCGAGGGGGGTTAGGAGTCGAGATCAAAGCAAGAACATTTAGATGCTTGTTCCACACACAGACAGCACACTTATAGCTAATTTACAAACGGCACAGCCGAAGGGTCTCTCTTTTCTTATTTACAGGCTGTACAACCAAGGGGTCTCTTTTCTGTGGTATAAGGTATATTCTCCAAATACCAGTCTCCATGGCAGAAGTGGAGCCTTTAGTGCCTTAGGCTGTACAACCAAGGGGTCTCTTTTCTGTGGTATAAGGTATATTCTCCAAATACCAGTCTCCATGGCAGAAGTGGAGCCTTTAGTGCCTTTTCATATTAGCCCTGAGGGCGAATATCCCGACTTCCAGACATTGATAACATACGCTCCAAACAGTATTCCTCTCTCACTTGTAACAACAACAAAAACCCAGTGGTTTTAATTAACAAAATGGCAATACCACAATGTTACAAAATACGTTGTGATGCGATGCGTTGTGAGCTTGTACATTATGATACTTTAGTAATTGTACTTAGTTAATTAACACCAATGCCCAATAGTAGAGCTTTGATGTCCTGAATGATTTGAACCTCCCCGAGGACAGCACTATGCTGTCCGGCAGAAACCTTGCATCTCCATATTTCAACGTGATTTATTATTAGTAAATTACTTCATCGTATAAGAGTGTTGCACAAGAATTGTGAAGGTAGCCGATCTTTGAGCTTGTAGATAGGTTTAGAATAGATTATTTAACTATTTACTGTTTTACTATTTCTCTTTTAATCATAAAAAAGGAAGGGTCTTGGACACAAGATTTCCACCCGACAGCAAAGACATTAATCCGGCAGTACGTGGATAACCTGCTGATTGCCTCAAAGAGGGTTGTGAGAAAGACTCCATCATTTTGATGAAAGTACTGACCGAGCAGAAGCACAAGGAAACACTTCACAAACTCATTTTTTGCCAAACACAAGTTGGACACATTCTGAGTGATTGCGGTGCCATGGAGAAGTAAAAGCTCTGGAGCTCTGACCTCCATGCCAAAACTTACAACACAGAGGGAACTTAAGGACATTCTTGGGGGTGGTGGGCTATTACTTTTGTTGATAACACATTTCCCCCAAAATTGAAGTGACGCAGCTAGGGTTGTAACTACCTTAATGCAGGCAATGCGCTGCATTTGGGCCCCTGACATTTAGGCCCTAAATGTCACGGGCCCAAATGCAACACATTGCCTGCATTAAGGTAACTTTCCCTTTCTTGTCTTTTACATATCTGTGTGCATGTTGCTCTGTCTTAGGGCATATGCCCCTGCTGTCCGAAAATGAATAAATAAACAAACAAATATATCAATAAAATATGAAAAATCAAACAGATCTGTGTTGAACATATGACTACAGAGATAGTGTATACGCAAAGGTTTTTCCTTGGCCTCTAGGACCTGAACAAATGACCAAGAACAAATGACCTTACTTTTTTCACAAAGTGTCCAGGTGAAATGATATTCAAACAATACATAATCACATAATCATTATATGACATTTTATATTAGACTAGAAACCTATATGCAAACAAGTTCCCCATAGATGTTGTGCATTTTTATGGCTCAAGCAATAAAGAGGTAAGGTAGACAGCATACAAAGGAGTCAAAGTACAGTCTGTTGCCAGGTTACAGTCAAAATAAAGTCGAGTACATTTTGGGGCCTGGCTGTGCTGGTCTACCTGCCTTATTCAAATGTGGCATTATGTAACATTGAGAAAACGTATCATGAAATTCAATCTTGTTTTTAGTACCCCATGGGCAAAGAGAAGTGTTTGTCTGTTTGTACAGTATATGTATGCATGTCTGTCCCCTCGGAAGTTGACTAATCAGAGATCATGCTGCTACGTGCATGACAATGACATACAGAGACAGAACCACCTCTGGTCATAAATTAACACAACAGGAACAGTATGCACATTGCACAACCAGGAAGCGAAAGGCAAAGTGATGAAGAAAGTGAAAGCTGGATCGCAATTGATAATTCAGTATGCATACAAATGTTGTTGGGTCTTAATTTCTCAGTGGATCTCCTTACACAAACAATGTTCTTGTGATGAAGCACTTTGTAGGACGATTCTATTATAAAGATTAGATTTGGCAAAAGGAGACACACAGTAGAGTAGATGGCCACCACATAAATTGATACACCCTCTTGCAGCCGGTTTGTCAATGTGGGCACAGACTTTTGGGAGGGGAAGGTCATACTTACAAACTTCCATTAATTCATACTGTACCAGGACGGTAGATTTACAAACAAGATAAGCTAAACAAAATCCTCTCAATCAAAAGTGTACTGTATACGCTTAATCTATTAGTTTATATATTAGTAATATGGATGGTATGGTATTGTAATTATCAATAGATAAGGCTTTTGACCAATACAATAAAAAGCCTATCAAGAATGGAATCTAGCAAGTTCACACTTTTGGGCACCTTTGGGCATTAAATAGATGTGCTACAGTAGGCAACTAGGCATGTCCTAAAACCAGACTTATCAGCAGGAGAAAACATAACAAAAATAACCTAGGCTATCCTTGAATGAGAGCACGACAGAGAGCAATGAGGGTTGTTTTGGCAACAGTGAAATTATGGGGGCATAAGTAAGGGCACTTTGTGCTATAAAGGCTCCCATGTGTGCGTGCCTTTGCCAGGTTTTTGTGTAGAGTGTGTGGCTTCATCACATCGTGATTTGTGTGGCTTCATTAACAAAGTACCGTAGTAACTTATTTTGGATAGATAAAGATTGAAAACCTCTTACGAAGGGCTTGTGTGAAGTTGCATAATTTAATTCACTCTTTTTTTTATTAAATTATTGAGTTGTTGCTGAGAATTGACTGTAATCAGCAGCCTATAAGAAGACAAATGCAATCTTTTTATACCGTCTGACACATGGGTGATCATTAAGTGATAATGCCCAAACTCCTAATGACATGACATGCAAGCTAGCTTCCCCATCTCCATTTGCCACAAATGCTTTGAAAGCTGACAAACTGTCAGGGTGCGTTCAGAGGACCCAAAAGCAGTACGACCAAAAGGCAAGATTCTCAGTTCAGGATGTTTATTAAATTATAACTTAAACTTCCCATAAAATGGGGCAGGCAAAATAAGGACACAGTATACACGCTGACATGAAATGACGATCTGACAAGGAACAAACTGGGGTATATAAATAGACAAAGACTAACTAGACACAGGTGAACTCAAAATACAATCAATCACAGGATAGGCTAACAGAACTAAGAGGACACAGGTGAAAACACTGACACATCACAAGGTAGGTGAGACAAGGTAGGGAACAGTAACTAGGCAGACAGGAAACACTAGGGACCATACTACAAAATAAGATACACAAAACCAACAGATTAACAGAAAACCAAACAGAACAGGAAGACAAGGCAAAATACTGAACATACAGAGAATAACAGAATAAGTCTGAAGGATTGCAGTATTAGTAAACAAGTACTACAACTTCCTTTCTTGACTTAAGCAAATACAGAACATAAATCAACCACATAACCATTAAGGTCAAGCCAAATATTAGTCCAGTGGTCTAAGTCAATGCTCAAATTCAAAGGCAGAGGAGCGAGGTGTGACACAAACAACATGTTAATCAATCAGAATCATAATAGATTATTCTGTGAAGATACATATGGGCACATAAGAACATTCCAGCGGCAAACACACTTATAGATTGCTTTCCAAACTGTACCATATTGGTTAACTAGTTGGCAACCCATTTTGAACAAAAAGTAACATTTCTGTCTTTTGCCTTGCACTTACATTAAGCAGCATTTGGTCATCTCGTTGTCAGAAGACTACATAATGCCATGGTAAGATATAAGAACTACTTATGTAAAGGAAGAGAGATGACAGAATCATAGTCATAGTCCTGACAACCAGTAAGACATGTTAACGCGGGAAGCGAACGCAGCTGTTGTGGCAGTCTGACACACACACACACACACACACACACACACACACACACACACACACACACACACACACACAGACCTTTTTTAATTTTAATTTTGCGTGCATGTTTATTTTGTGTGTGTGATACAGCTGCGCCCTCTGGTGGCGGGCGGGTGGTGTAACAGCGGGACAGATAGACAGACACACAGACAGACATAATCTGCAGGGTCTCATAGTTAGTGCTCACTGCATTCGCAATAAAACCCATTTAGAATAAAAGGCAACAGTTAAAGTAGGTACATCATTTTCATCAACTGCCATCACCAACACAGGGGCCCCTCAAGGCTGTGTCCTCAGCCCCTTCCTCTACACTCTGTACACAAATGACTGTATTAGCCCCATACCCACTAACATCACTTACTTTAAATTCTCTGATGACACTGCCATTCTCGGACTGCTCCATGACAATAACTCTATTACGGTCTATCAGAATACCATTTCTCATTTCACACAGTGGTGCACTGACAACTATCTAGAGTTGAATGTGGTCAAAACAAAAGAACTGGTCATTGAAACAACAACCCACACTGGACTTAACCCACTCCTCATTAACGGTAAATCAATAGAACAGGTTGACAGCTTCACATATCTTGGACTCACACTGGACAATAGACTTATAGGTTTGATCAACACATTACATCTATCCAGTCACGCTTTCAGCAAAGACTCCATGTAATCCGTAAATTAAGATCATTATCTGTTGCTCCTCATCTTCTGCTATTATTGTACAAAAGCATTATTCAACCTGTTCTGTTGTACTGTTCTGTATGTTTCTACACCATACTGTCCATGCCTAACAGGAACAAACTTTTCAGTATCACCCGTATTGCTTCCAAAATCATCAGACTTCCTACACCCACACTTTCTGATATGAACAATAAGGCCATCACACGACTAGCACTCTCGATATCAAATGACACTGACCATCCTCTGTATCATTTCTTTAACCTCATGCCATCTGGACAAAGATACAGAACCTTGCCATGGAAAAAGGTCCGTTTTAGTAGGAGTTTTGTCCCCTCAGCCATCGCGGCATTAAACAAACGGCCCCGCCGATAGGATGGTTCTGTACACAGTGGGGACCTCATGTTTTGTTTTTTTGTTTTTTGTATTGTCTTGGTGTTATGTGCTCTGTGTTGTTTTTGATGTGGGTGTTGAACTGTTGAACAGATTGTGAAGACAAATATCCTTCGGGACAATAAAGATTATTATTATTTCCATTTTAGCATAATTGAAAATCATTGCCATCATCCGGAGGATGACAACTAGGAGGACATCATATAGACATGCTGCTGCTATTGCCAGCTACCACTTGGCTCTAAGGTTCATCACAGGTGACCCATAATACCCATTGTTGCACATTATACATCGCCATCTCCATGAGACGAGAACTACATTTATAAAACTGTTAAAAATAAATCACCATCATATATTTCATCACTGTAAAAAGGCCAAATACTTACATTCGTCAAACACGTTCCCAGGAACACATCATATTATTGGTCCCCAAGGCCAACTCCGAGCTAGATAAAACATCCTTCGGTTTTAACGCTGACTCAATTACAATGCATTTTAAAATTAACTCCATGATCACACTGGGGCAATTTAAAAACGTGCTTGCTAATTTTGTTGTTATAAATCTTGTCACTGTTTTAAGATGTCCTTATTATTGTTTTCAACTCGTTTTATCCTGCATGTTCTTATTTTTAATATATTACACTGTTTAATGCTTTTGTAATCTTGGCATCATTGAGAATGAGGGCTCTGCCCTCAATGTATCGCAGAGAAAATAAAGGTTGAATGAATTAATGGAAATCAAATGGAAATACGCATTGCAATAACCATTCCATACAAGGACGTAAAAAGCACACATAGTTTACACAGAAAACAAAATATTAAACATTAGGCCTATGGCATTCAAATTATCTAAATGTAAACAAAGTACTAGGCTAGCCTATAACTAGGCCACTTCAAATCGAGATATGATCAGAGTAACACAATTATATCCACTTTCAGTTGATCCACTCTCAGAGTAATGCCATTGAGGCTGTTAAAGGCCACGGTAGAGGGAGAGATATTGACTCTCTACTTCTTAGGAGAGAACTGTTTTGTATTTATCCGCTTGGACCAGTAACCCCACTTGGGTTACTGTGCCCCCTATGTCGTCTGCATTTTTACTTGTATGGATTAGTTATTGCAATATCCTATAGCATAATTTCATACACATGCAGCCAGCGCACGCACGCACACTGTCACACGCACGCACACAGTCACACGCACGCACGCACGCACGCACGCAGGCACACACACACACACACACACACACACACACACACACACACACACACACACACACACACACACACACACTAAGGCTGTCCCCAAACATTCAAGGTTCGAAAGTTCGCTCGTGTGTGTGTGTGTGTGTGTGTGTGTGTGTGTGTGTGTGTGTGTGACAATGATTTATTGAATATTCTGACTTTCAATTCAAATGTACATACATTTAGTTTTGATTGTATTGTTAATTTGTTTTATTGTGCTTTTTGCCTTGGCAATGTAAACGTATGTTTTCTCAATGCCAATAAAGCTCCTTTGAATTGAAAAAAAAGTGTGGTGACTGCGTGTGATTGGCTAACGTGTAGGAGGAGCCAGGCTGCTGATTGGCTCCTGTGATGGCCTCAACTATATAAAGCGGAAGTGGAAGCAGCATTGTGATGTATTCTTCCTGGTGTGTGTTTGGTCTGGCTGTAGCAAGAAGGTAACTACATGTTAAACTTAAACCTTTAGCTTTGTTTTAAATTATTCAGTTTGGGTAACTTGATATGTGAATGAATGCCACTGAGATGTGGAGTTATGTTTTATAACAATAGTTAAGTTAACTGTTCCAATATGGCTCATGGTGTCTTTTTGACTGGCATTCAAACTCTTCAGACAGTGGACAGGGTCCATTAGGTTCCATTTGTACCCTGAGAGCTGTAAGGGTCCATTAGGTTCCATTTGTACCCTGAGAGCTGTAAGGGTCCATTTGGTTCCATTTGTACCCTGAGAGCTGTAAGGGTCCATTTGGTTCCATTTGTACACTGAGAGCTGTAAGGGTCCATTAGGTTCCATTTGTACCCTGAGAGCTGTTAGGTTCCATTTGTACCCTGAGAGCTGTAAGGGTCCATTTGGTTCCATTTGTACACTGAGAGCTGTAAGGGTCCATTGGGTTCCATTTGTACCCTGAGAGCTGTAAGGGTCCATTTGGTTCCATTTGTACCCTGAGAGCTGTAAGGGTCCATTTGGTTCCATTTGTACCCTGAGAGCTGTAAGGGTCCATTTGGTTCCATTTGTACACTGAGAGCTGTAAGGGTCCACTTGGTTAAACATGCTAACACTTCATCTTCAATATAAAATTGGTATTGTCACAAACGCATAATACAATATTGGGCTTAAACTTCATTCAAAGCTGAAGGGAAAACATTCAAAAGTTGGGGGAAAATGTATATTTAAAATGTAAGCTTGGGGGAGGGGATGTTAAGTTGTAAAATATGGGTTGTGGGGGCTGACAAGGCTATACAGCCTGTTTCTAATGTGATGTAGGCCTACATAACACTAATGACACTTATCTTTTCTCTTCGTAATTCCAGAATATGAAGAGTCACTGCACCAGTGGTGTAGGCAGCACCAAGCCCTGGACCCTGAGACGAGCCATGTCCGTGGGCCCCACAGCCCCACCAATTTAGGCTTCCGAGGACCCCCACCCTGGAGCCCATGTGAAGTGTCCCAGACCGATGCCCCCCTCCCTGCACAAGACATTGAGGTAGGAACTGTACACTATAGCTGCTGCTGGGAAGAGCTGCTTGCTGCGCAGTGAGTACAAATCTTGTTTATTGTCCTTTGCTGTCGCTGGTGTGGTTAAGCAGGGTACTGATGGTGTTGCTCTCGTTTGCGTTCCGGCTTCCTGCGGTTGCGTCGGGCTGCCTGCTGTTGCACTCGTTTGCGTTGCGTCTTTTGCGTCGACTGCCACAATTTCGGCCGGTTCTGTCATTTCACCTAACTTGTGGACACTGCCTGTCATCTGCAGAAGAACGTGATGGTTCACGGTAAGTATCTGTTTTTGTATTCTTTGCTACTGGTAGGGTAGGGCTGGTAGGGTAGGGCTCCTACTAGGGTAGGTTTTTGCGTTGCGTCGCAAACTAAGCACTTTGGCACAGGCATGGAGCTCCTGGTTTACTGGGATGGGGTTCGATTCCCTGCTGCGCCCTGCTTTACATTTAATCTGTTAAACAGGCATCCTTTTGCACAATAGAGCGTCGAAGTCCCTCTCCCTTTCAGAACGACGAGTGGCCCAGGAAATTATTCTCCATAGGCATTTCAAAACTTATTTAGTCGTACGAAGCCAACTCTTGTCGTGACAAATCATGACAACACACACAATATTTTGGACCAAATAATTACAAAGAAGAACAAAACGTGTTGTAACCTGCCGTTTTATCTACTTTCTAATTCTTTGTTTGACCCGAAAAATTGTTTGTCATGATTGGTCCGAATGTTCACTCAAATTCCTGCCGAAGTTCCAGTCCTAAAATAAGGGCTAGGGTACAGCCTTAACACACACACACACACACAGCTTGTCAATATGGATTTTGGACTGTTCTGTCCTTAATTAGAATATTCAGATTTGAACTAAAAACCCATGAAATTCCAGCAAATGTTGATACACTAATTATTTTTTAAAGAGATGAGAAAGGAGGCAGGGGGCAACGCAAAGGAATACAAAACAAGGTGGAACTGACAATGCACCCGCAAACAGCTGAGTTGAATATCAGTTACCTTCACTGAGCGACGTGGTTATACAGCATCAATATGTCTCCTATCTCTGAGTATAGGAGTCAAAGTAGGGGGGAGAGACAATTGGGAGGAGAAGAGGAAGCCAATTCACCTAGAGACTGTCTAGCAGACAGGTAGGATACCATGTTGTATTATTCCTCTGGCTTTATCTTATTCTAGTATCTGAAGTATTCTTCAGACAGCCGGCTGTCCAGGAGCCTGAAACAGACTTCACCTGGCCTACACTGTTGACAGGTGCTTCGCTCTCTGCCATGAGAATGCTTGACCTTTTCTCCTTCCCTTCTGCCCAGCCTTCAGAAGACACAATGGCCAATGTTGCAGGCATGATAGAACTGTGAATGGAGCACAGGCGTTTGGATAACCCGGGTCCTCTGCACCATTGGTATTTCAATCACACCAGCACTCTAAAGGCGTTTCAGATTCTCAGCCTCAGCAGGCATAGGCGAGGAACAAATCATTGTTGGTTTACCAACCGAAAGGTTGCCATCTTAATTAAATCAGATTTACATAGATTTGTAGTTTTGTGTGCAGAGCCTCCCTTTATTTTTTACATATAAAGCATGTGCCTGAAATTCATTTTTTTTCTTGCAGTGATTAAAAACCACAATGTTACCTGAAATAAATGTATTTTTTATATATATATTAATATGTTGAGAGGTATGGAGCGGGTTAGTGTGAGGGAGTGCAGAACAAACGAAACGAGGTTTATTTTAGCCACAGGTTAATAACTCAAGTAGCTAATAGGCCAACCTGAGGCAATTTGCAAATGCAACAAAAATAAACATGGATGGAGCTCTCTGGTGGAGCTGCTGCCCCCGCAACCAGACTACGGATAAGCGGTTGAAGATGGATGGATGGAACAAAAAGAAACAAAAAATATCCCAAATGGAGAATATAATGTCAACTGTTAACAAAATCCTTCACTTTCCTTCGTTGGGTCCGGCTCCATCCAGCCCTAGCTCATCCCTCTGTCTCTCTCTGTACTGTTTGTTTGCTCAAATTGCTCAATAGAGATAGAGTTATGTCTCCCATGTATAGACTACCAGCTCTGTTTCAATTAGATGCCTCAAACACCTACAGTACACCTGTCTTTGTTCTGAGGCACCCTGGGAGTTGTAGGCCTATAGTTGTCGCTACAGTGGTCATTTTCGGTGTAGGAATGTAACACCCATCTAAAGTGACCATGTCTTTGTGAAGATTCAGAAATGTGTTTCTGTGTTTGGTTAGGCTATTGGTTACAATGTCTGCATGGAACATTCAAAACATTTAATATTATTACACACTCAAAGCAAAGTTGCAGCCTGGAAAGAGTGCGTTCAGTGAGGGAATAAAATAATAATTTGAAGCAATTACACCCCTATCGGAACACGCTTGATGATACTGAGAGAACTGAACAAGGGGGAATTATTAAATATGGGTGTCTTTCCTCCTTAGCTTTTCTGATAAGGTGGACAGATTTAACCGGTTGCTTTGAAATATATACATGGATCACCACTAATGAACTTCTACTCCGATCTCCCAGTTTGATATAGCTCCAAAGAGATCCTCTGTGGCTGTTCCTCATTTACTCTGGTGAGATAGTGGTAAGACAATTAAAATGTGCCCATAAAGGGACTTCCAAAGCTGGGTGTGGTCTATTCTCATGAGCAGAGGGATATCTCTCTACAGTAGGTCGTCCTCAGAGGACGATATACACACACACACACACACACACACACACACACACACACACTACAGGGCTGTCAAACGATTAAACATTTTAATCAGATTAATCACAGCTTAAAAATGTATTAATCATGATTAATAACCATTCGAATTATGTTCAAAATATGCCATTGTTTTTCTGTATATTGTTGTGGGAATGTAAAGATAAATGACAGAAGTTATATACATTTAACACATGTATGCAACTATGCGTGTATGTTTAAAAAAGTGTGGCAGAATGGTGTCTCTGTCTCTCACCCCGTTGTCATGCTATGTGATTTGTGCGGCTTGCGCCTCTGTCTATGTAAAATGTGCAGCCTTTTATGGCAATTACCAACATTTTTAATCTGATTAATTTCACAATTTAATTAACTCAGTTAACTCACTAATTTTGACAGCCCAAATATATATATATATATATTCAAAGGGGACGTCATGGGGACCGGCATTTCAATTGTGGTGAAGACAACGTAGAAGAGGGTGATCGAGGCACCAGCTGTTATTTTCTATAATGTAACGGCATTAATATAAAATAAACATGCATGTTACAGATGCAGTCTGGCACTCAACAAAATGCCATATTCTACTTCATGTATGAACAGATTAACTTTTATTTTGAGAGAACTGGGTGTTGTGAATGGGCAGTTGTGGAAATGGACAAAACACTATTAACAACAGCACACTCTTCTTGAGAGGCAAAGGATATTGCATGTTCCTGCGAGTTCCATTGGCAATTTCCAATCCCATCGTTGTTCCCACAGTGGCACATATGGGTCATAATAGTTTATAATAATAGTTTTTGCTCGGTGAAAGGAGCAGATAACAGTGTTGATCAGGGAGGCTTCACTGTGGCTTGAGATATCTTTGGGGAGGATGAGAATGTGAGACAGAGGCTTAAAGCACCTCGCACCAAAAGGATGAGTTGTCAAGTCTGTTGTGTGTGTGTGTGTGTGTGTGTGTGTGTGTGTGTGTGTGTGTGTGTGTGTGTGTGTGTGTGTGTGTGTGTGTGTGTGTGTGTGTGCATGCGTGTTTCACTGAGCCAGACCCATCCCCCCACACCGTCCATCACATCTATCTCTCTCATGCTTGCCATGTCGTTCCAGGCAGTAATTGTGTCTCCTTTGAACCCTCCTTTGAATGGGGCAGTGTTAAGGGAGGCTCATATATATACTATCTGTATTTCCTTTGTGACAGCAGATTATTTAGCAGCGCTATACAGTACCATGACCAGTGGTTCCCTTGTGGTGCTTACATTTGTTCCTTTTAGTTCCTTGTGTGTGTGCTTGCGTTCTTGCGTGCATGCGTGCGTGCGTGTTCCCTTCGTCAGCTGCACTGATTAAACGCATTAAAAGCAGTCATTACTGCTTGAGCTAATCTACCACAGTGTAGTGTCTTATAGGCTGAGATCTAGATGTTGTTATTGCACCTTTATATCCATACTGAGCTTGACTCATACAGTACATACGTACAGTATGTGAGGGGTGATATTTACTTGACTCATACAGTACATACAGTATGTGAGGGGTGATATTTACTTGACTCATACAGTACATACAGTATGTGAGGGGTGATATCTCCTTGTGACCCATAAGAAACAAGAACAAAATGTGCCTCATGGATTCAACATTCAATTACATGTCATACCCCCACCCACATCCTCTCTTGCATGCTAATGAGCTCTTCATGGGTCCTTGATTAAACAGCGTGTACACCTGTACAGGAGATGATGGGTTGTCCCACAGACTTTGGTATAATCCGAAACTGTATTATGCAGGCATAGGGTTGAATATAGAATTTGCTGTTACAGTGATTGTTGCCATCAGGGTGGAGTGTGGTAGCCATTTTGGAGGCTGAGTGACCACTGGTATGACACTTCATAACCCCGATTGTCATAACACCTGCTCAACCTGCAGTGGGCCGTGTAAGAAGCAAACTCAGTCATCCAAATTAATTTCAGTTACAATGTTTTCATCTGGCAGCAGCATTACGCTCCCCGGTGAGGCTGAGGGGAGCCTGATGGCTCCTGATGACTGTAAGGGGAGCCGAGTGTTGTACAGGAACTAATAAAGATGGCCCTCAGCTGCCTCTGTGCTGCAGTTATTCTTGGTTAGACTGTCATTGCTGATATACAGTACAGAGGCCCGCTTGTATTGTGTGCTGATATTCCAGAGGCAGGTGTGGCAACTAAAGACTTATAAATAACCCCCACCGCCTCGATACAATGCCCCCTTCCATACAATGCCATGGCCTTGCAATGGCATGCTCCCCCACCCCTGTGTGCTGTTAGGCCACATCAGTCAGCGCTACACTGATGGCAGGCACACACACACACGCGCACACACACACACACACACACACACACACACACACACACACACACACACACACACACACACACACACACCTATTCAAATATTCCCATACACGTACAGTGATATTGATATTCTTTTCATCATGGTTCTTATGCAGAAGAATCAAGGTTTCATTTGCCAGGAGAGAAAGCTTGACAAAATCATAGAGGCATTCGCTGAATACAAACAGGCATGCACACACACACACACACACACACGCACGCACGCACGCACGCACGCACACACGTGATAAACACAACCTTAATGAAGTCAAGCTGACTGAGCTCCCTGTTTAATGAGACAGAACAGTGCACAAGTTCCATGCAGGGACTAATCAAAGATCCCTGTGAAAGGATATGGAGGATGAGAACGAGGTGGAAAGAGAGACGTGAGGTGGGGGGAATACAAAAGAGGCACATCAAATGACATGGGGGCAAAGAACAGAAGAGAAGAGAAAGAACCACATGGGACAGCGGAATGAAAAATGGAAGTAGAGAAGACATGCAGACGGGTGTGAGTCTCAGATGCTGCCGTGGTCATCCTTCTCCCTTTTATTGGTGGTGGCGTTCGTTGGTTTGGTGTTCAAGGCCAGGCTGAGAATAAAGGCTTTGGTTCAGTCCGTTATGGGTTTCTCATATACGGCAAGCCAGTCACTGTGTCCTTGACTCCTCGACCCATCGACCGCCTCTCATTCCATTTCCTTGCCGTCTTCCTCTTTAATTCCCTTGCCGTCTTTACCCTTTTCTGATTTCCCTCTGTCTCCATCTCTCTCTCTCTCTCTCCGTTTCATCAACCCTATAGAATCAACTTTATTGTCACATCACAATGTTTACAGGTGTAAAACAGTGGGTGACATTTGTTTTTTTTTCGTGCAAGCTCCATCGGTTTTGTTATTTCCATAAGAGAAAGAGGAGAAGGTGGGGGAGGGAGATCAATAAAGTACCTGAGAGATGAGACATAAAGGTGTGTGAGCATAGCAGCAGAGATACCTGTATAGTGTGTATAATGTATACTGTACACACTACATGCTATGCTATGGATGTTAGTTGATACCAAGAAAAAGCCTACTGTACATGGGATTAAGGTGCAAACAAAGCGAAGTGTCGACTGCATGATTTACCTTATGTGGACTATTTGTCCACATAAGGATCGACTATTTGTCCACATAAGGTAATGAGTAACTGACTCTATACAATCCACAGATCCAAGTGGAGCAAAAGTCCAACACCAACCTGATGACAGGTGGTGATCATGCCTTGTTCAGCAGTCTGACGGATATAGGCCTCTTTGCACGGCCGCGGTTTGTGGCTGTGGCGGTGCCTTCTTGTACAGCTCGCCTATATGCGCTCTGCCGTTTTTCTTTTCTCGGGCACAACCACCCTGTGTCTCTCTCCCCGACAATCTTGTCCACCTTCAATGTCTCTCTCATTTCTCTATTCTGTTTCATTTCTGCTTCTTGCCTCCTCCAGGCTCCTCTCTCTAACACCTTTGAACCCACTCTCTGTTTCTTCTTCCCTCTCCTGCTTGTCTTGTTCCCCCTTCTGCGAAAAAATACCTTTACTCACTTAGCCTCTCTCTTTCTTTCTCTGAGCCAGCCCCCCTCTCACCCCCCCACCGCCACAGCTTCCATCACATCTCTATTTCTCATGCTTGTCATGTCGTCCCAGGCAGTAATTTTGTCTCCTTTGAACCCGAATGGACCAGTGTTGAGGGAGGCTCATATACAATCTGTATTTCCTTTCTGTGACGGCAGATTATTTAGCAGCGCTACAGTACCATGACCAGTGGTTCCCTTGTGGTGCTTCCAGATGTTCCTTTGAGCTGCCGCAGGTCACATGGTTTCAGCCTATTGTCCCGTCCTTTAGTGGCACTTCTGTAGAGCTGCCTCTAATAGTCAATCTAGCTGGCTGGCCTTGATCATTTGTGTGTGTGTGTGTGTGTGTGTGTGTGTGTGTGTGTGTGTGTGTGTGTGTGTGTGTGTGTGTGTGTGTGTGTGTGTGTGTGTGTGTGTGTGTGTGTGTGTGTGTGTGTGTGTGTGTGTGTGTGTGTGTGTGTGTGTGTGTGTGTGTGTGTGTGTGTGTGTGTGTGTGTGCGTGCGTGCGTACACGAGTGTGCTTGTGTTCACATTTCTATGTATTTTTGTGTGATGGGCAACGTGTGTGTTTGTGTGTGTGTGTGCGTGCGTGCATGTGTGGTTGGAGGTTATGGGTATACAAGGGAGGTGTCATTGGTCTATATTTACCACCTTAAGAACGAGCACTGTGTTGTCCACATTCTGGCACTGAAGGACACTTTGTGTCCAGGGTCACCCCTGCTCTGCTTTGTGAGAGAGACACAGGGAGAGGCGGCTGTGAGATAGAGACGCAACAAGGCAGAGAGGGCAGTAAGTTGAGACAGATTGGTGAAGAGACTAAGAGCAAGGTCAGACAGACAGACAGACAGACAGACTATCCATCCTACAAATCCTTAGGTGCCTTGGACAAACCATTTCTTCAAAGATGGACGTGAGTGGAATCTGCTAGTCTTGATCTATACGTCTATTCCTGGTGTAATCATGGCTGTCTGCCTTCTGTCAATTAGGACAATTTACTAACACACCGCAGTGCTTGATAATGGAAGGTACAATTATAACGCTAAACCCAACGGATTAGCCAATCACACGCTAGCTATTCATTTACACGTGACTTCACAGAGCCGCTAAATTATTTGCCCTATCTTTCTGTCTGTTGATTCTCTTGAGAGTCTATCCACTAGCTTCTCCAGCTAGTTGTACTTCTTAATGGTCTCGCCTTCTGATGGATGTATCTTTTAATTACTCTCCCGGGACGACACGAAACAAGCTCCCATCGTGTTCAGACAGTGCGAACAGAATAACATAATTTCCTGCACGTTCCTTTGTGTGTTTTGTTTGCTGTCTGCTAGTCGGATGCAGAGGTCTATAGTCTTTAGAAACTAGAGAGGCTTGAAACTGTAAACTGTGTGGAGAAAATAATTAACCTCGCTAGACCACCGACCATCTCAACAGGGTCCTAGGATCCGGATCCACCTGCAGAGACTAATCAGTTGTAATATACCTTCTCGTAGAAGCAAAGAAAAGATACTAGAACGGAGAACTAGAAAGGCCCAATGCGTTATACTTATGATAATTACTATGTTACTTATTGGTATTTTTTCACCAGAAAAACTGGCATAATGTAGGGAGATAATGTAAGCAACACATTATAGTTGTTTATGATGCTAACGCAGGTGGTTACTAGTGGCAGTGAGCGAACGCTCAACCGCGACCCGATTCTGTTGGTTGCACTCTCCAGAGCGGCCTGATGATTAATGGTGGTAGGGTGCAGGCATGCAGCACGGCACACCCAATCTGATGAATTATTACTGGCTCAACAGCCTACAAAAAGGCTGATTCATTTAAGTATGGGAAGGAACCCATACCTTGAATTCCTGCACAGCCACACACCTGTCTAGTAGCATGCCATTGAAAAGAACACACTGTGACTTGAGGTGCATTTCAATGAAATGCCAGCAATCATATTATGAGAAACAAATTTGTGTGTATTTAATTTAACACGTCACGTATCACACTCAAAGTTATGGATCATCTTAAGCATTTGGTCAAATGTTTTTGAAACAGTGAACATATAAGGCAGCATATTTCTCCAAGTACATACAGTACAGCAATCAAACCCTGCCTTTAGCTGTGTGGCGATCCCATGTGCTAAAGGACTGCATGGTTGACCTTGGGTCTCACATAAGAATCATTGGAAAGCTTAATTGTTGCAGGAGGTGATTCAGAGCCGGTTATTGTTAATGGCATCCCATACTGTCTCCAAATGGACTTCAGACACTGGTCCCCAGATGCTTCCAGATGTGAGACGATTATGGTGCCCCTTTGTAGAACTAATCTATCAGCCAGCTAAATGGTGCCATTAACATTTTGCATACACTTAGCACACCCATTCTGCTCGTGTACTATTCCCAAAGGATTGAAGCCGGGGCGACTCATTAGCAAATTCTACACCACAGCAATAAATAGTGACCACGGTCATTCGTTTACCACCTGGAGGGACTGCAGTCACTGCACTTAATAGTAGGCATGCAAAGCTGTCTGCTGAATCCTGAAAATAAAGTAGCTACACTCTTATCTCCGTCCACTTTCGGTTTGTCAGTTTATTAACTGAACGTACAACAATACTGTGATCCCCTGCCAAAGCCGTGCTGCCTTTAGCGTTTTTCATATCCAGTGTGGCCATCACAACTTCCACCATGCATGCCAGGACAGCTGTTGCCCGTCTTCCCCCTCCGGATGGCTCCATCCTCACGTGCAGATATCCCTCCCACCCGCAGGTGCCAGTCGGAGGGGTCACCATGGACGCCAGGACCGCAATGCGACGGGAGCAGGAGGAGCAGACGTCCCAGATGTCTCACAGCATGGAACTGTCCTCCCACATCAAGAAGAGGACCTTCACTTCCAGGTACAAAGACCACCGCGCACCATCAAGCACTTGGATGATGTAGCAGTTTCCTTTAGCGGTCCTTTTTCTTATACCCGCGTGCTCTTTAAAAGGTGCTGTATAAGTCAGTGGTTCCCAAAGTTTTTCATGTCAATTAAGGACATGTCAATTACCCCACGGACCCCCATTTGAAAAGATACGCCGGGGACCCCCATAAGAGAAGAATTTTACGGCTCTAGCAGTGATTCTCAACCCATTTAATTTCAAGGACCACCCGTAAATCTTCTCTATGAGGGTTTTCTCTTGGCAATATCGGTAGAGGGCGCAGTGGACTAACTAATATTATAATTTTATTTGTTTCACAACTTCTTATTTGGTGTGGTAATCCTGTATCCTGTAAAATGGTATCGCGAGCCCCGACCTGTAAAAAATTAAATAAAATAAGAGATAATTTGGGGAGACCCCTGTTATTGTACAAACTCGACAAATACAGTATCACTTACACCTTAATGCCGTGCTCTATACTTTCATAATGCTTATACAGAATTCACACCTGGGAGCTACCCAGTACAAACACAGGTTAGGAAAGGCAGCAGCGGATGTTAAGTGCATCGGTCAAGGGCACCTTGGTGGTCGTTGAGGAAAGGTATAGAACATTACTCATTTTCATTCTCCGTCCCAGATATTCTCAGCTGATCTGGGAATTCAACCCAGCGTACCACAATACCTTTTCTCTAACCTCTGTTAGGCTATACTGAAAAATGACTTTACAGAGTTATGGTGGGATTTGAATGTACCACTCCGGAAGTGTAAAAATGTAGCAGTATACCCACTTTTTTAAATTCACAAAAGGTCCACATATAACTCAAGTGGTTTGGCAAGGATGAGGACCTTCGTATTGTGCAGTGAAATTACTTACTTAATTTAACTAAGTAAAATAAACCAAATTTAATCAAATGCACTATTTGTACACACTTTGTATACACACTCCATTTGTACACACTTTGGAGTTGAACTAACAGTACACTGAAGATTTTACTGTGTGCTGTTGACAGAATATAGCTTGGCTGATGGGTTGTAGTTGTGATGGATATTTTTTGGTTTGCTGGAATTCAAGGGCATTGTAAATAGAAACACGCAGCATGTTGCTCGACAAAATGTTGTCAGTTGAAAATATGTACAAATACAATAGCCTTTTTTTCTGAGCTCAATGAGCCGTCAAAGCTGTGGTGGGTATCACCCTGGAACAGAACGCACACGCATGCACGTATGTACGCACTGTAACACGCACGCACGCACGCACGCACGCACGCACACACACACGCACGCACGCACACACACACGCACGCACGCACGCACACACGCACGCACGCACGCACACACACACACACACACACATACAGCAGTAGGCCTATGTGTCCTACCCGAAACCAGAGTCTACATTTCTCTATGGAAGACTATAGGGAGCAGATGTACTGTACTAGCAAGGGGAAATGAATAGTGAGCTAGCCACGACCCACAGGCTGGGAATCATTGTTCTGTACTCTACCATACAGATGAAAAATATCATCCCGGATTGCAGCTTCATAGACCATATCACTTTTTCCTTTCAGGCCAACTAATGATCTCGTTATCCTTATTTACCCAAAAACTCTAGTGGAACTTTGCAGAAAGAGAAAGAAAGGAGGGGCAGAAAGCACCCTATAATGCCCTTAACCACTTTCAAAAATGTTCTTTAAAAAGTGTACTTTTTACAAAATTCTAATAATTGCTGATCTGCAATCTCAGAATGCGATGTTATGTGTTGCTGGTGGATGTGCTATTTTTTTGTATGTTTTCCCAAAATAGGAATGCCCGCATTGAAAGTGGTTAATTCCAGTCCACACTACATGCTAATGAGATCTACTGTTGCTCAGTACCGAGCCTGCACAGGCAATATCAAGACAAGGTTTCCAATATCATCTTTAGGGGTCCATTTCTGCCGTGCATTATTCAAATACTTTTTTTCAATCTCTCTGCTGTAAGAAAATAAATAGAAATGTTCTGAACTTAGAGGTCATGTGTTGGATGGCAGAAACTCACATTTATCTCCATGTTAGTAGGTGAAGCACATTGGCATCGGGGTATAGGTTAAAGAAGCATCACTAATGAGGTAAAAATGTGTTTCACTTCTGCAAAACCTCCACCTCCATCGCACACTTCATAACTGTGTGGATGTTGGAGATATATATTTTTTA
>NC_137868.1:14032384-14108928 GCF_963924005.1 Protomyctophum bolini
TCCTGGCATTTATTATGAATCTCTTTTGCTGTTAAACCGTAAACAGAAGACGGAAGATATCCATTGAAGCCGTTTTCTATCTGTAGATAAGATAAGGATTTTAAACAAAGTGCTAGAATAAATGCAATAATGGATGCATATATTATAGGTTTGACTACACACTGTAGCATGTGTTGTGTTTGTGCACCATCCCCCCCTACTGTTAATATGAGGAACAGCAGAACAGCTGTCACCTGAAGGGGAGTATGAGGCTGAGGAGAATATATGGGCTGCATGGTGATTGTCAAATTAAATGATGAATAAACAAATAAACTGTGACAGACTTGAGACATGACAGACATAGCCCATATTCATTACACAATCCATTCGCCAGCCCATTTTGGGGGAAGAGTATAACGCACTATAGAGATTTATTTCACAATTGCCAATTAAAGTGACTTCTATGACTCTGTAGTAATGGAGTGTTGTGTTCCTGCCATGCTGTCCCGATGCCACAGTGACGAGGAGCCTTCTTATGCCGACTTCTATCCCATCATCCCCGGCGGCGTGATGTCTGCTAAGGAGCTCCTTGGCAACTTCCCCCGCCACAGGACATGGTACAGTGAAAATGGCCTACATTGCATGGCAACACTGCTTTTAGAGATGATAATTTAGGCTGATTACATTTAGGTGATTAAAGGTGTTATTTATTTTAGATAACATTTTACATTAAAGGACCTGAAATTCAACTTTTTCAAAAAATATTTTGCTCCCCTGTGTATGTTCTATCCCCAGAAATATGCAATTTTGAACAATCAGGAATTCTCATCATATAGGGGCTTTTATGGAAATTGCTTTCAGGAACAGCTATAGCTCAACTGATTTGGTTCACAGAAAAAAAGGAAAGTGTAATTCTATAATTCCACTGACAATCATAATGGATCCATCAATATGCATCAGTGCATCAATGATGCATTACCAATACATCAATGAGCGAGCAATGCACAGTACACACCGCTATATTGACCCCACCCACCACACTCAGATTTACTGAACATTCAAATGTCTTTAATACTTGTTCACAATGATGTCACTGGAATGCTTCTTTTGAAGATGTTTAATGGAGTTGTGTTCATGATGTATGTAGATACATTGCAACTATACAAAACAATTAATATCACAACATTACATAATTATTCTTAATGGATATGCTTTGTAGGATAAGTTCCTTGAATTGGCACATTTTCTCTGAAGGAACTAGTCCTCTTTGTACTCTACATAAGTCATTGTGTGCGTGCTGGCATCGTGCCGTCTCATTTCAAATGCAGGAGTCTAGTCTACTCCTGAGGACAACCTTCCTGAATGAGGCACATTTATCAGGGAAGTGGAGGAGTGGGTCAACTTTCTTTATGGCTGTCATGGAACTGTATCTGCTCGGCTGTATCTTTCTCAGCTGTCCTATTAAGCCAATGGAAACTGTTAATAAAACAGTTTCATTCATACAACACACACACACACACACACACACACACACACACAGTCACACACACACACACACACACACACACACACACACACACACACACACACACACACACACACACACACACACACACACACACACACACACTGTACACACACACACACACACACACACAGGCACAAAAAATTACCAGCTGTCAGCCAGCTGCTTTCCCAATGACATTTTCTTTCCTAAAAGCATAATAAAGTTCAATAAATTGTATGATCTAAAGTTTTAAGAGAAGGCAGATGAACACCTCAGAGGTTGGTGACAGGACCAGCACACTGTCTGGAACTGGAACAGAAAGGATGCTCTTTATTTATATGCTCTAAGGTTGTCTTCAAGATAACAAGAAACAGGAGTCAGGACCATTCATGACATTTCTGAAGAAAGCCGTAAAGCCATGAGCTGTGATGTGTGATCAGTGTAATCACAGAAAAAGCACATCATGGCCAAGGGGACTCTAAAAGTCATTAAAATTTGAAATTATTCTTGGTCACCTGTCAGGGGTTGTCCCTATGTTCCCTGGGTTCTAAAGGCGTATTCATAATCTGGATTTTTGGTGGTGAGGTGACCACCGCTCCGGTGGTGAGCTGACCACCGGAGCTGAAATAACGTTGAGCGGTGGTGAGTAAAAACAGAGAGAAGGGCTGGAGCGGTGGCGGTGGTTTGCTCTTCACCACGGCTTGTGACGTCATGTTGTAGTTCGGTGGAAAATCCAGACTATGTATGAGCCTTAAGGGCTCCATTTTCGTCACCGCTAAACCCCTTATCCCTAAACTTCTTTGCCTTTTTTTTTTTTACTATTTTGAAAAACATTTTTGAATAGTTCAACTAGCCAATCTACATTGACACGTTGTGAGCTTGGCCATTTTAACTATTCAAAAATGTTTTGCAAAATAGGAAAAATAGGAAAATAAGTTTAGGGTGACGAAAATGGAGCCCTTTAAGTTCCCAATTTTCCTTATGGTATAGGGTTAGGCTTAGGGTTCAGGGTTAGGTTTATGGATAGGGGTATCATGTAAGCAGGGAACATAGAACCATGGGGTACATCAGATATGCTAACATTAGACTTGCACCTTGCTTTAATTCACCAGTTGCCACTATACTAAACGTTCATCACATAATGAGGCCATTGTGATATGATCGCAATTCTCACAATGCAAGTGGGAATTAATGCCCGACTTTGGAATAGGCTACATTACAATACATCATCAACCTAAAAATAATTCCCATACTACTGGAGGGAGTTTAGGTCACAGAGAACTGGGAAGTTCTTACCTCCAAAATCCCTCTTCCCCAGTCAACTTGCTCCCTATAGGTCACATTTGATCTGTCTCTGGCTTCAGTAGTCCCTATACTCCCTCCTTTGGCACAGAGATCACCAGCATGACAGGCACTTTTCTGCTCTTTTTATTTTTGTGGATGACTTGGATCTGATCCTTGTGTCAGAAAAGGGATTTGACATCCCTGGCATATGCAGATATCCTCATCCTTAGCTAAATATAGCTAGCGCTGAAATGATATCCCCCGCCCCTGCTAGTTCAATCTGAGGAAGGAAGCGTGGAACTCAGTAGGCGGTCGATGGAAGGACGGCGGTTGCACAGAGCATTGAAGGAGAGGATGAAGAACACAAGGGAACGGATTTGTCAGCGCAGAGTGATAATGAGCGGTGGGTGGGGCGGGGGGTCCGTCCTAGAGGGTGAAATCACCACCTCTCCAAAGACAAAGCGCTGTTGACAGTAATGAGACTCAGCTGCGCCTTGCATGCCCAACTTTGGCGGCTTGGCATCTCATTAAGTGCCCTCAGCCCACAAGCCTCTCAAATGACCCCCCATGCACCCACCGCCACAACCCATACGCGCACAGAGCAGTCCGCTGGTGTGCTTATAATGCTAATTCGACAGGCGTCAGTGCGTCACCTTGCGGATATCTCCCACCTGCACAGCGAAATCCTTTACAGGTCAATGTTCACACTCTCAGAGTTAAATGTCTGTATCACTGAGGATTTTACTGTGTGGTAATCCTCGTTCCTCCAGCGTTAATGAGGTCGTCGTCTCCCTCTGAAGCATACTTATGTCCCTCTCTCTTACACCCCCCTCCCTTAGAGGGGTGAAGGGAGAGTGGTGGGACCGGAGGTCGGATGGATTAAGAAGAACCATCTCACAGAATGGTGTTGAGATCCCTGGATACTATAGACATGTGATTGAGTGGCATGATGGGACCTTTGCTGTCATTGGAATAACAAAAGGATGAGGTTGCATAGGCCTATGCGTGCGTGTGTGTGTGCACACACACACATACTGTATACAGTGTGTGCTTGCATTGTCCAGTATTCATTTACCACTTACACACTGTAATGTTTGGTTCACATACGGTAACCCCACCTCATTCCATAGTCCATACAACTCTTTTTCACCATTTTCTCTCTGTTTTTCTACCTTTCCTTCACCTCCACTTCATCCTTTCATGGAGAGTCTTATTATGCAAATGATGATGCTCACTCACGCATGCTTGGCCCTTTTGTGTGGAGGTCAGCCGCTTCTTACACCGTGAAATGATATTAAAAATTACCATTTGGAGCAGTAAGTAAGCCATAACACTCTCAGACACACACAGCCTTGAAAAGACCCCCTAGGCGTTAACATGCATCGAGTGTGTGTGTGTGTGTGTGTGTGTGTGTGTGTGTGTGTGTGTGTGTGTGTGTGTGTGTGTGTGTGTGTGCATATCAGTGCATATGTGTGACTGCCTATGTGCATTATTTGGATTTCTTTGTGTTGTGTTGTGTAATTGACACCAATATCACAGGAATTTGTGCCCTAGTATAGCCTTCAAAGCATGGATAAATATTCTGTGACTAAATGCACTTGTGCATGCTTCACTGCGTGCGTGCGTGCGTGTGTGCGTGCGTGCGTGCGCGTGTGTGTGTGTGTGTGTGTGTGTTTGTTTGTGTGCATGTGCATGTGTGTGTGTGTGTGTGTGTGTGTGTGTGTGTGTGTGTGGGTGTGTGTGTGTGTGTGTGTGTGTGTGCGCGCGCGTGTTTGTGTGTGTGTGTGTGTGTGTGTGTGTGTGTGTGTGTGTGTGTGTGTGTGTGTGCGTGCATGTGTGTGCGCGTGTGTGTGTGTGTGTGTGTGTGTGTGTGTGTGTACACTGACTGGCCACCATGTGTTGGTTCCCTGGTTGAAAAAGGCTCTGATCCAATCAAAGTGAATCTAGAAGCACCAGTGGCCATCTCCATGACAACTGGCTTGATCAAAGGCGTCTCAGGGACCAGGACACACAGCAGCGCTTTTAACTGTGCCTACCTGAAGAGGTCCAGGAGAGACCCATGTCAGCATTTGACACATAAAAAGTAGGCTACTGCTGCTGCATGTTAACACATTGGCGGGAATCAACAATGGCAGCCGCTTTTGATATTCCAGTCACAAGACCGAACTGGCCCTTAGGCTGTCATGTGCATGTGTAAGTGAGTGTGGAAAAGTGGAGTAAGTATAGAAATAATATGAAGTTTCTCCTGCAAACCACTGTACCCTGAGTGCTGAATGTTGTTTGTGATTGTGAATGATTGTTTACTTATACGTATATCAAAATGTTTCTCTTCTCCCTCCCTTTTCTAATGGAGGCCAGTGTTGTCCTAGCAACGAAATTGTATAATCATAGTTTCCCAATAGAGTTGATTACTGTATTTTTTACAAGTGTGCATACTATTTCTGCCCCACTTGAAATCAAATGAATGAAGAGTTCTTTCATAATAGATCTTGTTGTTTTGCTCTACCAGGGATGTGCTGAAAGACACCATGGCAGTTGATGATGAATACTACAGAGACAAGTGGACCATGTTTGGGAATGAAGGTGAGAAGGTGGAGCTAGAAGTCATCAGGAATCAGCGTGCCATTCGCACCCGCGTTGATCACCTGGCCCTGCGAAAACAGGTAAGGATGCATTCGTGACCGTCTTAACATAAACGAACACCCAAGTTTACAACTTTTCAGTTGGATCTTCAGCTGTTGTTTTATGTCAGTGTTATTTTTTTTACTTTCTGTTACACATTTAGTTTTATACATTTCACTCCTTTTTCTGTAATTCGGTGTCTGTTTGGCATAATGTATTGTGTTCTTTGTTTTGTGTGCTGCTGTGTATAAGAGGCTTTCGGGTTTCTTCGTCTCACTAGAACAATGTTCTGTTCTTTTATAGTATTATGTGGTTTATTTGTCACAGTCACAGACTTTGCTTGTCTAGGTGGTTTATTTCTATGTTGTGTTCTAGTTGTTTTGGTTCTGTTCTTGTCTTCCCCAGGTGTTTCTCATGTGTAATCAGCCCTGTTGTGTAGTCTTGTTCCCCAGTCAGTCATTGTTTGGTGTCACTTCATGTTCAGTGTTAGTTTGTGATTGTGATTTTCTCAGTTTTTGTAATAAATCCCCAATATTGGATTTTGAACTACATTTGTCCTGCATTTGGGTCCTCACCACACCACCAGAACGTGACATTATTTTGTGTGCAAATGTCAGTGTAATTTTAGATTTTTTACATCTTGAAAAATCTTGAAAGTTGTGAGAACTACCGATTTAGAAGGCATTCGTAGAATCGGCCTCGATCAGGTCTTAATGGGCTGAGCTGTGTCACTCATGGGCTTGTCCGTGTTCCATGCAGGCGGAGAGGAAGGCGACTGTCCACCTCAAGTACTTAGAGGACCTGAGTCGGAAGGCCCCAGACTTCACCATCCCACTGAGGGCACACGCCGTCTGGGAGGGCATGTCGGTCAAACTCTGCTGCACCGTCCAGGGCTGCCCAACCCCAGAGGTCACCTGGTGAGTCTGGGAGGGCATGTGGGTCAAACTCTGCTGCACCGTCCAGGGCTGCCCAACCCCAGAGGTCACCTGGTGAGTCTGGGAGGGCATGTGGGTCAAACTCTGCTGCACCGTGCAGGGCTGCCCAACCCCAGAGCTCACCTGGTGAGAACCAGTGTTTGAAAGTAACCAAGTACATTAACTCAAGTTTTGAGGTGTTTGTATTTCCAATTTTCAATAATTTTGAAGTAATTTTACTTTACTTCACTACATCTCGGATCCAAATGTTATACTTTTACGCCACTACGTTTATTTGAAAACTTTAACAGAGTAATTATTTAACAGAGTTATATTAAATTAATTAATACGCTAGCTCATTAGCAGAGGTATAGAATAATGTTGCAAGCATGACCATTGTAGCAATTCTAAACTTAGGCTATGGCTAAATTTCCATCTGGTTATGATCCCTGGAGTTGGGGGATGTGCGTATTAAAGTGAAATTAACTGTTCTCCCTCAGGCAATGTTTCTAAATGCTGACCGTGATGCCAGTGCTGCTGAGAGACTAGCTGATGAAAAGAATATAATGTTCTGTATTCATGAACCCAAGCCCAGATGCAGATAACCTGCGGCCCGTGGGTTTAACCGTTCCAGATGGGACCTGTCGAGCCCAATGAGCTCCCCGATAGCTGCCCTCGACAATACGCAACTCAAAACGGAATGAGAGATCAAAGACACACCTCGCCCCACTCCCATCGCAGTAATAGACCAAACCGAATTAACTGTTGATTAATGAAAGATGTGCATAAGTAATGTCGGGGCATAGGAGCACTGGAACCCCCCCAAGCATAACCTGTCTCTTGCTTTGATACATGTTGGGGAAAGCTGGTGCCCACGGTTGTTTTGCATTTACTCTTTCTTCTTTCCACCTCAGGTACAAAGACGGCGTGCCTCTGAGCTCATACAGCCAACCGTGGACACACAGTCTGCAGCAGAAGTTTGGGCTCAACTCACTGGAGATCAGAAGGTAGGTTGTTGGTTCAACTTGAAGTTTCGTCCTGTACTCTCTCTACTACTGTCAATGTAGGCTACTGGATGGGCAGGGAATGTATGTGTGTAAAGTCACTAGTACATTATTCAAGTGCTGTACTTAAGTACCGTACTTGAGTAAATGTAGTAGTTACTTTACTTCTACTCCACTACATCAATTATTTAAAAACTTTAGTTACTCAAATAAGAAAAACTATCCATTACCCACTTCAGCGCTATACATTTTGGCCATTTGAAAATAACACTAATTTGTTCACTTGTGAGCTTGTAGATCTGCTATTTTCAAAAGATCACATGCAGATATATAGCTCATTTCTACTTTTGGAACTTTACAGTAAGTACATTTAGTGCAATAGAGGGTATGCGCGTGACATCATCATCATACCCGGAAGTTGTGTGGGAATGCCTTTCTGGCCTTGACAGCCCATACTGGGTTGTCCTATTTTGATTGCATTAAATGACTTTAAACAATATTAAATTAACTTTGTCACTCTTTGCCTGCACGCACATACCCTCTATACTTTAGCACTTTTCAATTAAATTCTGAATTCCAGACTTCTACATTTAGTACTTCCAACCAAATATGATATCAGGTAGACTATGAGGAGCTTGCTTGCTTAGCAAGTAGTCCCTGCCGTGAATAAACAAACATTAAAAAGAAATAAAGCATTATAAAAGGGGGCGGAGAGGAGAATGGCATATAGTCTTGTACGACTAAATGAGGCAGTCGGATGAAAAATGCATGCATTTAACTCCCTGTTGTGTACTGTATAAGAAGCTATTTCTTGCTTCTGTCCCATTGACAAATGAATCAGTCATGTCATGTAGTCAGGAGGTGCCACCTCTCCCTTCTCAATGTGTGCTTCTTCACGAGTTGGGGGTTTAATGCAATAACTCAGCCCAGGAAATAGTCTACCTAAATTCAACACACCGGATGATCTATTCTAGATTGTATAACTATTGAAAAAAAGGGAAATTAAGAAAGAAGAAGCCAGCATCAACACTCACATAACTTGTTCAGCTCTTTGGTCAAAATATGTATTTAATAGTAATGAAGCTATTTATAATAATCTAATAACTAATTATTCATAAACTATTTATAAAGCACTTGACTAAGTCATTAACAGAGGCATTGATGAATACATTATTGTTCTTGAATGCATTATACATTACAATTTGCTGCATATAAATAAAATATAATGTAAAAGAGTGTAGTCTAAGAGAAGCAATCGTCAAGGGTACAACAGCATGCATTATCTATCTACAGCAGTAGGCTAGCTATTGTTACGCCACAATATCGTGTGACAAGTATGAATCAGACTCAAGTGGATCATGAGTGGTAGTCATGTGTTATGATGAATTGGAGCCAATATAGTTCATGGGCAATAGAGGGTATGCGAGTGACATCCTCATCAAACCAGGAAGTTATGCAGGAACGCCTACTCAGTGGCATAAAACTACTTTCTGGCCTTGACAGCCCATACATCCACACAGACAAGTCATATCTGATTGCATTAAACAACATGAAACAATGTTAAACTCACTTTGCATGTTGCTTTGACACTCGATTTGCCACTCGATGTGCCATTCACTTTAAGCATGCGCGTAAAATATGTAATATTGCACGTTATGTACACCACTTTATTTGACTGATTAAAGTAACTAAGATATTGGATAGTAAGACAAGTTGCCAATAACAACAAGCTATTGACTGTTTTATGCTAGCATCTGAGCCGGGGTAGAGAATAGATTCCTACTGCTGCTGCAAATTTTGAGTGAGTATAGCTGTTATAGTAGACTATTCATCCAGACAATGGTAACATTATTATTGATGTTTATGTTAAGGTCGCTGGCTTGCTGTAAATAAATACAAATATCTAGACCTAAGGGTTATTTACTTATTTCAGATAATAATCAAGAAGATAATGAAAATCTGTTTTCTTAGATTTGTGAAAGAAATTGTCTGGATTCAATTGTTGAGAAATAAAATCACACACGTGTGAACTGTGAAGTGAGGAGTGCTAATATATTAAAGTCTGACTCATGTTGATTAGGTGATGTAAAGGTCAAACGGTGCCAACACAAACATCTAACGCCATTAACAATAAAGAGACAATATGACGTAATGAGGCACATTATGACGTAAATTTTCCCTTCATTGTCAATGGCGTTTTCAAAACAAACATTGAACTAAAGACAAACATTAAATCTGTATAGGCTATCGCCCCTCAAAAATAACAAATATTACTCATTTAGACGTATAAATTGCTTTTTTTATAATGCTAACATCAATTATGGCAACATAGTGGATTCACAAAGGATTACATCATTATCAATCCATAGTTGATTACACAGTTGAAAGAACAGAGGGTGAAATATAATTTTAGTCGATAGCTTTTAGATTCCTAATATTCCCCATCTTGACCTGCTATCACCTTTCACATGGTGCATAACAGTCTCATATTGTCCCCAGGTGCTCTCCTGAAGATGCTGGCGAGTACAAAGTGGTTGCCAAGAGTCCCCTTGGTGAAGCATCTACATTTGGAACACTGGTGGTGAACGGTGAGTAGCTGGCTGTTTGATACATTCTGAAAGCCAGTGATGGAAAAAGTACTCACATTGTTTACTTAAGTAAAAATATCAATACCCTATTGTAGAAATGGTCTGTTACGAGTACAAGTTCGGTAAAAAGTACAAAAGTATTGGCATCAAAATGTACTTAAAGTATCAAAAGTAAAAGTAGTCATTATGCACAAGGTCCCATTTGAGAAGTTTTTAAAATGTACAAAATGTATAAAGATCCTTAAAAATAGTAGATCTACAAATAGATCTACAAATAGCAGATCTACAAGTTCCCAGTGCACCGTAAAGGGACACACACACACATACAGTAAGAGTGTGTGTATATATATATATATATATATATATATATATATATATATATATATATATATATATATAAAATATATATCTTTCAAAAGTACATGTACTTATACTTTACATCTCTGCTCAAAGCCCTTGTGGAAATTAATCATGGATTTGTGATAGATGTGTTACTGCACCAGCCGCCAAGACACCCCTCTGTGAATACTAATGCCTCCTTATTTCTCACTGCTACCAGACGTGTTCAGTCTTATGGAGAAGTTTCACATTCATTTATGCCACTTTTTTTCTTCCTCCTAATGCCATGTTCTGTGGATTTGTTTTTACTTCTGGATGCCCCGTCCAGGAAAGGCTTCAGACGCACCTCAGATCTGAACCCATTTGATTTGGCGTTAGGAACCCGTTGCGACCACATGCCCTTGCTGACGTCGACCCCAGGCAGGGTTCGAACCCACAACCTTCCGCATGAAAGGCATAATTACAGTATGCTCTAACCACTATAGGGCAGCCTTCCTAATGCCATGTTCTGCAAAAAAGTATAATTAGGATATAGAATACCGGTATATAGATATTTGGACCAGAGTCAGACCAAGCTGATGTGTCTACTCTACATAATCCATTATTATGAATCTGTTGGCTCAGTGATGAATTGATGTAAGAAAAGGAAAATTGAGCATCATGGATTACCTCCTATAACCAACCATTGGGTTTTTTTCTCAGCTGGAGCTGGTAATGGGGCTCAGGCATACTGGAAAAAGCATGCGGGCACAACAGAAATAACAGTGACACAGCGCTCTGTCTTACGACATACATTAGAAATTGAGAGCCTTAATGAGGCACTTCAAGAAGCTTTTCCCTGCCATCCATATTTCACAGGCTGTCCTTCGATGGTTAAAAATAGGTTAAAGGGAATATTAGATGTGACTTGTATAAACGGAGCTTCACCACGATTGATCTGTCGTCTCTCTTTGTCTCTTCCATTTTCATTTTCTCTCTTCCATTTTCTTCTCCTCTCTCTATCACTATCTCGCCCCCACTCACGGCCCACTCCTTCATACAGCATATCAGGGAGCCGTGGCTGGATCAGAGCACTCGCAAATCCCTGGTAAGTTTCACACCGATGTCTAATGAAAAATGTCCCATTTCATTTTCTGGGCCACCCCTTTGAAGTTCCTCACTTCTGGTGAAAGCTGTGAGGGCAGAGTGGCCTTGAAGGCAGAGGTGTACAACACAAAGTCCTGCTGCTGTGCACTTAAGGCAGAAGATTTTGAAAGTTGAAAGGAATCATGGTGTTGATGACGATGTTTGCTCATGGAGGAGGAGGGAGGGGTGTCGCTGCATGCATGTGTGAGCTTTGTGTACCATGGGTTTCCACAGGTTTAGTATGCACTATGCGCTTAGTAAGGCTGTGTGTGACTGTGAGCCACAGTTGATACCAATCTTTGCCATTTGAGCCAAAGCGAGAGTCATGTATATTTCATTCTACTGAGACTGAGGAATTCATTCAGCTTTGCTTCAAGCCAGAGAGCATCACACATTGGCCGTGCCACTCTTTGACCTGGATTAGCCACCCTCCACTGTGTGTGTGTGTGTGTGTGTGTGTGTGTGTGTGTGTGTGTGTGTGTGTGTGTGTGTGTGTGTGTGTGTGTGTGCGGCCCCCACAATAACTTGAGCTTGTAGATCGGCTATTCTTTTGCTACGACAGTAATAATATGTGGCCCTCTGGAGCGAGTGTGGAAATATAGTGGCCCTCTCCATTGTCAAAGTTGCCCGTCCCTGGTCTGCAGTATGTGTTCGTAGCTGTCCATTGTCTATGTGTTGCTCTGGGAGATGGTGGAGCAATTCTTTCCATTACGGTTATGCCAGTTGGCATAATAAGAGCTTATTTTTTATAGTTTGACTGTTTGACTTTGCTCATTTGAGAGAAACGGAGAGAAGCGAGTGAGAGAAACGGTGGAAGCTTGTCACTTGTGTAAAAAATAATGAGATCTGATATCACCATGGCACGACAGTACGTGCCACGGTATAGAGAATGTCAAGTCAACTTTGCAGTCTGGATTAACATGGTGATGAGGCTGTGGAGATGGTAGAGAAATGAGCTCTCATCTCTAATCACTGCTGACGTTGTGGCCAGTCCGGCCTGTCACTTCATCTGTTCTCTGCTCTTTCTCCCCTCCCTTACTCTTTCCCCCAGTTTACCTGTCACATTCATCTCTGTTGTAGTTGTCAAAAAATAGACCTGGACACAGCAGTACTGTTCCATGGAAAACGGATTACTGTCTGAGTCTGTAATGATTGTTGTTGCAGTGCACTCATGCTGTGTCTGGGCTTACTTTTAGTATTCAGGGCATACAATAATATAACACGCAAGGTGTAATGCTTAATTTATCCTCCGCCATACATTGGTGTCATGTACCAGATATAGCTGATCTATAAGCTCATAACGTGTCACATTGCGATGTGTAGTGAACTTGTAGATCAGCAGTTTCCGGCATGCGACACAATACCCCTAGGTAGGGGGTTCCATGCTCCTTTAGATACAATTATAATAATACACCTAAAATATATATGAAGTTCCCATTGTGTTTAAGTGCTACCGCGTGTCAACTCATGATTTGAGGCTTTTGTTCTCCACTCCCTCTCTCTCTAGCGGCAGCTTCGGACCTGCAGGCCCAGTTTGACACAACTTTACAGCCGACCTGGGTAAAAGAGGGGGGCAGCCTCACCCTGCAGTGCAGCTTCACCTCGGACCTGCTGCCCTTCCAGCAGAACATCAGCTGGTTCAGAAACGGTGAGTGCATGGGGAGCTGGTCCACATTCACTGACACAGGGTGAGTTTAACATTGCTGCTATGTATTTGCAGAAGTCCGACATAGGGAGGGAAAGCAGCTATATGTGAAAGACACAAGGAGACCTCAAGAGAATAAGACGACTTGGGATTTTCATCCCCATGTTTTGTCGTTTCCCAGTAATATTTTTGAATGGCTACGTTGGCTGTCACTTTAAAATCCTGTCACTGGTAGATTACGTCTAGCCTGACTCCGCCAGATGGGGCAGCAGAGAGTACATTACATATCACCACACAGGCCAGATTTTGTTCTCGGGAACATGCACGACTGCAACTAAATGATGTTTTAATGTTTTAATCGTTCATTTAAGGCTGTAAAACCCATAAAATCAAGCCACCACAGAATGCTTATGTAGCAGAGTGGCTCACAGCCTCAGCCTGATGACTTTCATGCGGGAGACCCGAGTTCGAATCCTGGGCGTTACAATGGTGCCGTGACCCGGATTTGGTTTCCCTGTGGGAGGTCAAAAGGGGGTGAGTGTAGCAAAGTGGCTCAGCTCAAAAGTCAAGTATCTCCCCCGAGCCATATAGGCAATTCCCTTTGGCTTTAGTGGTTAAGATGTTGTCTTTTCCATGCTAGAGACCTGGGTTCCATTCCCGGGTGTTACACTTAGTAATATCACACTCCTTCAATGTCATCTTCATCTGTCCACTTGCCTGCAGGCGTCCAGTTGCATCAGTCCAGCAGGGTGGAGATTCAGACTGCTGGTGCCTCTGCCTCTATCACCCTGAGGAGGGTGCATAAGGAGCATGAGGGCATGTACTCTGTCTGTCTGAGGACCTGGGATGGGCTTCAGGAGCACAGCTCCTTTGTCTATGTCACAGGTGAGTCCATGTACTGTGAAGTGTGAAAGTCAGTCTTATATTCTTCATATTTGGTGGATTTTTTAAATATTTGGATTGTGTTGCATTATGCATTTCATTTGAACATACAACGTTGCAACTGTGAGATGGCTTTGTATTTGATAGAATAATTTAGACTTCCTTGTCTTTTTTTAATCATCAAACAGCGTGTTTTCTGCTCTAAATGGCTTGTTAACTGTTGTAGATTGGTACTGCTTTTGGCATGCACGTAAAATAACAAACAGCTCCTGGCCCTGCATTCTCTGTCACAACAAATGAATTGGATGAGAAGAGAATTACATAGGACCACAATGGAAACAAGTCCCTAGGACTTTTTTGTGTTATCCTTTAAAGCCTAAATATCTTACTGTACCTCCGTGCTGTATACATTTCTGACTAATAAAGTATTTAACCAATAAAAAAAGTCACACCTGTGTGAAGTGATAGCCTGGCGCAGCCAGACTTCATCTGCCTGGTATAATATTAGTATCTCAACGCGAGGCTTCATCTGCCTGGTATATTAGTATCGCAACGCGAAGCTAGTGAAGTAAGCGCCGCTCATCATCACTTAAAATATACACTATGCCTATTTGCTCAGACACTATGACGTAAAATTTTAAGTTTGTTTAAAACCCATTTTGACCTGAGATCAGATTCTAAAAATGTCTTCTACATCCTAACAGTTTTCTGAAAAAGCTGTTTCTATGTCAGTCGTTCTTCGATTTTTCAAAAATTGCAGACCTACAAGCTCATAGCGCGCCACCGAGTGGCGCGCTATGAGCTTGTAGATCTGCTATTTTTCAATAGCTAAAGCATAACATTATGCTAACACCAAAAGGGGTTCCCGCCCAAAATGGGTTAAGACAAAGTTTGTGGACGGTAACTAAAAGCTGGATGTAAGAGGGTCTAAAACCCCTCAAACATGAATGAGAGAGTTGCGGGCAGATGATGGCCGTTGACAACGTTTTTGTTGATAAAACATTCATATAGCCCCCAAGGAAAATGTTGCTAATGTGTCATGTCTTAAGTTATCAAGTCAGTCCTCTTAATGTTCCCCCATATTAGTCTCTCTCTCTCTCTCTCTCTCTCTCTCTGATGATTTATCCACATACCTGTTAATCTCACCACTACCCACTGGCTTAGCCCTGCTCCTTTCTGTCCTAGACGTCATGTGAGAACTATAGTTTGGGGATTACATTAACCAGATTACTTTTAATCCTGTCACATTTACACTTCACTCACTCTGATTCACAGTCTCCTCATCCTCACTCTTTCTCACTCATGCTACTCTTTTAATGAGACATAGTGCACTGGTTCTCAACATGGGGTTCAGGGACATCCAGGAGTCCGGGGGGAACCAAATGGGATCCAAATGTACACTCTCAGATTTACATTAACTAACGATCATGCGGATTGCAGTCCCAGAAATAAAAAAAACTGTTTCAGATGGGGTTGCAATTAATGCACTCCACATAGAGCACCGAAGTCTGACGTCACTTTCAGTAGAGGGCGGCAGTACACAGGTTCATGTATTTTTTTAGTTGCATTGAAATTCCCATAGGGGGGTTTTAGATCGCTTCATATAAGAACTGTTAAACCGATCATCTCTGCCTTTCTGTCAGGGGGGTGGCTGTGTGTCGTTAATGATGTCCATTCATATTTGATACAGCCAGTTTCTGGAGGAAATGGAATTAATGTGGCCGCAAAAGCCTTGAAACTACATATGAAGGCAATGTCGCTGCTAATATACGTCACGCCCAGCTGTCAACACATTGCGTTCCTGAGATTCCTTATTGGCGTAAGCTCAGCTGGTAGTGACTCGACTTGTACTAACCGATACAAGCAGCACAAACAATACCTGCACTTAAGAATAAAACGGTGCCTGTATTCTCCACCCAATTATGCAACACCTGTTGTACCCGTCTGCCTGCTTGTGTCCCTTTTTATGGCCATTATAGATCCCTGATGTCATCAGTATATGGGTATGTCCATATATGGGCATATCGGTGGTTCTGGACAACCGGATCTCCATATATGTGTATATTTTATGCCTGCATGGGTCTACCTCAACAGACGTAGCTAACAGCGAACTCCTCCAGCAACCAGAGGTCCGTATATGTCTATAGCCCCTCCAGTCGTCTGCGACGTGCACAGCGTGTTTGAAGTCGGTACAGACGGATGTACATATTTGTCTGCAGAATTTGAGGCTACTGTGGTTTGGACTATAACATTCAAAGTAAGTAGTGGATCAGAGTGTAATTCTATGGGCTTGTCTCTCTCCTCTCTCAGATGGATCAGCTGCAGTGCTAGGTGGGCCGGCCTCTCCTCTGTCCGTCCAGGTGTCTGACATCAATAAGGACTATGTCTTTTTGACCTGGGAACCACCTAGTGCAGATGGAGCCGGTCCTGTACAGGGTTACTATGTTGAAAGGTAATGTGGGAGACATGGTTCCATCAGTTTATTTAGTTGTAGTTATACCAATGTAACTTTCCTGAAATATTTGTACAAATTATTTACTTTTAAAACTGCAATCTGGAACTTTTATGCCTTATACACTTTCTATATTCTTATTAGCATAATCTACCATACTGATTGATTCGTTCAAATAATTGTAGCTTTACATTTTTTGTGCCACACATAATCTCTCAATGTTTTTCTTTTTTCTTTTTCATATATTGAATGGGTTTCCAGTTTATTTCACAAATAACAGTCAGCTACGAACTCCCTATAAATGATTGTTGCTATGCTTAAAAGTATGTATGTTAAGCCGGGTGAGGGCAATTTGAAATACACTGGATGAAAGCTTCTTGCACCATCAAAAAGCACATAGTGTAGCACTGTAGCCCATTGCATGGACAAATGCATTTAAACCACCCTGTCACGTCATCACACTGATAAGGCTTATCTTAAATTCCAGCTACAGCTACAGCTACTTTCTATCTTTCTATCTTTCATTCTATTATAAAATAGAAGTCAGAAAAAAAACTATCCACGCTGCCAAAGCATTATCATTTTATTAAATCAAAGGTTTATATTCACCACCATCTTCTTCAATTACCATAACTTGCCTTTAATTTTTTGGCGTCAATCATGCTGCGAGAGTAGTAGCCTACTGTATAGCTGTCACATTTTTGTTTGATGGGCCTTACAACTCATTTAGCTCCTGGCCTGCGCTCATTTCAAACCTAACAAAGGACAGTTAGCAAGACAGGCCCATTGAAGCTGATCTTGGTCTCTGCACAGCGGGTGAGGAAATTGGATTGGGGTAGATAAAGACGGTGGTGGTAAGCAGCCAACAGTGGTGTAATATCCATTTGGCAGACTTCACAGGAGATGGATTATATACATGGTAAATATGGGAATGCATGGAACACTGTGCTAACTGCAGATCAAAGTATCCCACTGAAGAACAGGTGCCCACTCATTACTGACACCAATCAATCAATATTGCCATTTGTACTGTACATGTATACATATGTGCCATGTCTGTGCGAGCTGGTATATGTGGGTGCATTTGTGTTTGCATGGGGGCAGGTGTTATAGTTACAATTGCATGTGTGCTTTTTGTGAGGATTTATACATACGTTCTTTCTACATACAATGTCCTTGTGTGAAGTATACATTTTGTGAACACGTGCGTAATAGGTGGATGCATGTTCTGTGAGCACTTTTTGGTACATATTGGATATGTTTTGGGAGCTACACATCATATCAATAATGTATGTTTCTGTGCGCACAAGCAATGTGAGTGTTTTTGCGCACATGCACATGCAGTCATCCATCCATCTTCACCAAGATTTCTAGAGTCAAGTCGCAGGTTAATAATTTCAGCAGTTCCAGAGACTTCCCTTTGCCAGGCCACATTAGCTACTTCATACTGGGGGATCCCAAGGCGTTCTAAGGCCAGTGTGGAGATATTATTTCCCCTTCCCCTCCCAGCAGGCTGTGCCGCCCGAGGGACACCCCAGGAAGCATCTCTACAAACCACCCAAATCACCATAACTGGGTCCTCTCCTTGTAAAGGAGTAGCGGCTCTAGTCTGAGCCTGCCCCGGGTGATTGCATTTCTCACCTTATCCATAAGGTCCTCAGATTAGCCAAAATAGGCCTCGCTGTGAGTTTGTAGATCGGCTATTTTCAGCAAAGACGTTTGGTGTAGAGGGAAAAAAGAGCATTGCAACTTTTCAGGACTAGAAAGCCTGCAGTTTCTATTATCTTGTATTCCCCATCGATGATGTCGTTGGAGGACGGTTTCTGAACTGCCTACAGCCCTCCTATGAGACACAGACCGAGTAGGAAAATTATGCACCATTTTTTCATGATTATTAGTGAGGACCTATTATATGAAGATAGGTTGAAAAGTGGTCTTTTAAGGAAGGCTCATACCCAGAGCTTTGCCTTCTGGCCCAGCTCTTTCCGATACAAGTTGTACAGCACTGGTCGAAAAGAGAGCTGAGCCAGAAGGCAAAGCTTTACAACGAATGGAATACTACTCCTGCTGATCCGACTCTGGCTGATCTCCTGCTTCGTTTCCCCCTCACTCACACTCTGTGTGTCACCGCAAATATAAAAGCAGGTTTACTGAGAAGTACAGTACTTGCTGACTGATGAATGATATTGGATGTTGGGAAATGGAAAGAAAGCAAGAATCCTTCCAGTTCCTTAGCAACCCACTAACTCTGAGTTTGAAGCCTCGATTCTTTACAGTCTTTGTTTACCACCAATAGCTGTTTAATAGTGTTTATCATGCTATCCATGTCCAAATTACACTATTTGGAAATGTATTATATTGTATTATATAGTCAAAATGTACACTTGTTTGACTCTTTCTTTAGATAATTCCCGTTTTTTAAATATTTGTATTTTGGTTCACTTTTTTTGGATATATACCACAAACAAAAAAAAGACAAATAATAGTCCTAAATATCATGTCTGTCTGTCTGGTAAGGTATGACAAAGCTCAAGCCCAGTGGCTCCGCTGTAATGACATGGTCCAGACAGCATGCCACTACCCAGTGTTTGGACTAAAGGAGGGAACCCTCTACCAGTTTAGAGTGTGTGCCGTCAACCAGGCCGGTGTGGGACGTCCCTCCAAGGCTACAGAGCCCGTCCTCACTTTGGACCCCCTGGAACCCACCAGAACCATGGGTAACACACGCATGCACACACGCACACACATGCACACACACACAGACCACATAGTCTGTGTGGCACACTGACATCTGTTGGGACTGATGTCCCAACAGATACTGTGGATCATTAGCACAGATGAAGGTCGGACATAAGGTTACTCGCCTTTGGCCAATTCCCCTCCTTCTCTTCTTTTTCTTTATCTCTCTCAATTGAATTCCACAAACACTTTGAGTAATACTATCTTGTGAGACTATAAAAGATTGTGCATTTTCTGTCAGAGATAGTTATACATCCATATGGGAGACGTTCTCTCTCTCTCTCTCTCTCTCTGCCGTGGCTGCTTACCAAGGACAGCTTTTTCAACATTAACAATAATAGTGTTCTCATGGCCATGGGCTCATACAAGTTCATTACATCGATCTCTGTTTCTTACTATTTTCTTCCCTCTCTCTCTCTCTCTCTCTCTCTCTCTCTCTCAGTGGTCAAGGTGCACAGGGGGAGAGAGATCACAATCACTAAAGACCAGCTAGAAGGTGAGAATGCAATTCATGGTAAAGGACAATAATATACACATTATAACATTATGAAATATCTTTCACCCAACTTTTTCAGCACGTGCTGTGCAACTATGTCACATGCTGCTGTGTACCGTATGCATGCTCCTTGCCTTTTATGTTACCTGCGGCGCACGGCTAAGTGCATCTTCATATGTTCTAGAGCTAGTTGTGGTAATTTGCGCAGCTGAGGCCATAATGCACATTATGTTCCATTTGCAGAGCAGGATAGAATGGATGGTCCTCATTGGCTTCCTGGTAAATGGATATACGTAATATGTAATCTAATGGGAGCATGATATTCTGGGCATGTCCTAATGATGGTGTGGCGCTCATGTGGATCTCTGAGCTATAGGGTGAGTTCAGATAAGTGCACCGGGAGCACACTCGCGTATTAGTTTCAAAGTTTGTACAGCGCAGTGCGCTCATTGCGCTATATCTGAACGTTGCCCATAAATGTTGGTCTGCCTACAATCTACAATTCTAGTTCTACAGTAGGACATATCTGTTTCAAGCTGATCTGGCTTTGACTTCCATTAAAGTTAAATATTTAAAAACGATACAGAAAACATTGTAGACATTTGACGCTGATTTGTCCAGCCGTTTGTGAGATTACCCCTGGAAACGTATGTACCGTACGCACATACGCACACACACAGCCAGACATGTCCTCTTTCTTGTAAATGGACATGTGCATGCGTGCATGAGTGCACAGGTGTGAGGGTATCCAGCGATATCAATCAGTCACAACGGGTGTGTGTGTGTGTGTGCATTACTGTGTCCTCTGTTGTTCAATTTGTTTGACAGAGAAGGCCACCAATGGGAGAAAAAAGGAAAAATTATTGCAGCACACATGCACGCATGAACACACACACACACACACACACACACACACACACACACACACACACACTGTCCCTGTGCCACTGTCTGATTCTGTCTGATCAACATCTTTCACTGCGTTGTCTTTGGTCTGCTTTGATCCACGTCATGTTCATCTGCTGACTCTTTTCGGGCCGATTAAGTTCAGGCATTAATGTTTAGACAGACGGAAAGACAGGCCGACTGAAATGACAGGAAAACAGACATCCTGAGTCTACAAGAATGACAGTTATATAGGCATGCGATAAAAACAGAATAGGCCTATATGCTATCTTTTTTTTATTGATTTTTCTTATGGCGAACCAACCCGTTTAATTTCCTATACTGTCTTCTATGTGACATATAACCACTACCAGCTTCTCTATAGGCATAACGATCTCCATCTCCAAACTCCATTAGAAGAAATGAAAAATAAAGTTTTTCTTGTGCCGTCATCCATCACCTTCTGCATAAAAATAAATAAATAAAAATAAGCTGAACGTGATCTTGTCTTCTCCTCTCTCCTTTTACTTCCTTGTTTTCCTCCAGGACAGATAAAAGTTCCCCACCCGCCCACAGATGTGCACGCCTGCGAGGTGAGCAACACCTACGTGGTGCTGCGCTGGGCCGAGCCTGAACCGAGAGGAAGGGAGACTCTAACCTTCTACGTGGAACGGGTCAGTCTTTTACTCCCACATGCAAACAGAAGCATCAATATTTGAGAGACGCTTAAAGGGGTACTATAAAGCCAGAGTTTGCTGCTACCTACTGTATACAGTGTATACTGTACTGTATAAATGGTGTATATGGAACATAACCTACTGTGAAGCTGTTCACAAAACGTTTACCTAATATATAACTGCTCCTAAACTATCTTCATCTGGTGCAGAAATAAGACAACGTCCCAACTGATATCGAGAGGGCTTTTTATTTATCCCAAGCGACAACGTGGAAAAACTGCAAATAAATAACACAATATTTTTTAACCACAATGAATTATTACCACATGAAATTATGAATGCCCTTGTCAGTCAGTCATGCTGTCTCTTTAAATGACCATGAATTGTCCATATTCTCACAATGAAATGTCCGCATGTCACAAACACAAACAAATACACGATACAATGGCAATATAACTTTTACAGACACCAAACAAAACAACTGTGAACATACCGTATGCGCCTTCTGCACAGACTTTTAGGAGTTCAGTTAAGTTCTTGTTCTTTTTTCTTATCTTTTGTGGAGACTCTCTGACATGAAAGAGCTCCTCTCTCTGTTCTGCCCAAACATGCCCAAACCCAACAGGTGATTGAAATAAGGTGATTAGCTGCTTAGGTGAGCCTAACGCCAGGGCTCCACTGGGCGCGTTTGGGCGCATTGCGTCTCCGACGCGTGCGTCAAAAAACGAACCGGTTCAATTTTAATGGTGACGCACGCACGCGGCACGCACGCACAACGCGGGCAGTGGAGCCACCCTTCATTGATTAAAAAGGGAACATTCTGTGACGGTGACGCTGACGCGAGTCACGTGACGCAACGGCCAGCCGGTCATTGAGGTGCCAGGGTGCTTATTACCCTGTCAATTATCCCACTTATTAGTTATTACACGGCTAATACATTAATTCATATATTGACCCTTGAGCCAAGAGTATACAAAATGAAGTATTTCCTTGCTAACTGTAATGAAAGTAGTCAATAATTGTTACGCTGGGTGGAAATGGTCGCCTGAATCTTTGATTAGACAGCGGTTAGTTATAGAGCTCATCGGTTATTATTCAGAAATAATACCCGCTGAATTCAGTGATTGACCAATCAGAATCAAGCGTTCACCAAGCCGTGTAATTGGTTTTAATAGAGGCCTAGACGTATATCCAATAATAATAATAAGGGTAATAATAATATATTACATTGAACCCATCCATTGGCGTGTCTGTAGCCTACTGTCAGTTCCCCAATGACTTTCTAAACTATGTTGATTTTGTGCAGTCTGCTGACAGAATGTGGGCCAAATTTACAGCTTCTGGCAACTGTGCTAATTAAAGACATAACAGTGGAAGAACAAAATAAACTTCTTCTGCTGTGGTGCCAGTGTGCCACTTTAGGTGGAAATTTATAGATTCATTAAAGGCAAGCAGACCCTGAAGTTTCTCTTTCCTGCCACGTACCTCGACATCAGGTGTTTCATTTACTTGCTTGTGAACCGTTTTCAGTTCACTTCATGGGTGATTAAAAACTACCTGGAAGGGATTTGACTGTTAAAGTAGTTGACAAAATAGTGACAGCACAATGGTGTTTGTTATTTTACACATTTGTGGTGGGGGACACAGGTGTGCAAATTATATTTGTTTAATAAATATTATTTTTATTGGTTTTTTTTAATGGATATTGGAAACAGTTTTCTTCAAACAAACTGTGAGTGATCATTTTACATCTACAGCAGAGCACCTCTGTTTTCCAATATCACATGGCAATAATGAGAAGGAAAGACAGCAAACAGGTGCAGGAAATTGTTTTTTTTTATTGGACTTTGATAAGTTGCGTCTAAAATTATTGAATTCTATTTCTATATGGCTTCACTTCTACCCATAAAATGAAAGGAGATTTCATATATCCGTCTCTTGCCCTTGAAAAGGCATTGTATAATCACTGATCTCCAAAGTTCTCTTTTCAACAAAAGAGTAAAGCAGCTAAAGAGAGGGATGAAATTAGACAATAGTTTGGGAATCGCTGGCCTAGATGAATAATGGCAAAGTGATAGCAGACAGCTGGTGTGCATTTTGGATAATTTGCCAAGATTACAAACGGCATGATGGATCATGCTGATTGCTTTTCCATCTGTCTGTCTGTATGTTCTCATGATTGTCCGCACCCTTTTGTCTTTGATTTGCTGTCTGTCTCTTACACTCTCTCCGTTTGTCTTCCACTCTGTCATTCGGTGTGGATTTCTAGCAATATGTTCTCCAACACTAATTACATGATTGACAACACAGACATAATAATAAGGGTAATAATGATGATGATGATGATGATGATGATGATAATAATAATAAACCAACCAGTCCCTGGCAGGGAAGAACAGTTGGCAGCTGGCCAGTATGGATATGGTAGTGAACTCCCCCAGGTTCCCTGTGTTTGACCTGGAAAAAGGCAAGCAATACTGCTTCAGGATTCGTGCCATAAACAAGTATGGCGTCAGTGACCCTTCCGATCCCAGCGCACCCATCTCCCTGGGAGAGCCACAAGGTGAGAGAGAGCCATTTAATCTCCATACGGTATCATTACATATCAACATGCAATGGACATTTTTGTGACTCTGAAGGAATAGTATGTTTGTTTTCTATGCAACTGTACACAGTACAGTAGGCAGTAGCCTATACCACAACTGTATCCAGTGATGACATCAGAAGCTAGTTGTGTACTACAGTAGCTCAAAGAGACTAAATGTTATTCTTAAAAATCTACCTAGCCTGAAATTAAATAAACATCTGCAATGATATGAATATGATTATAAAGAAATCTGTGTCCGGCTAGAATTTTCTTATTGATCACTACATTTCAAATATTTAGAAAACGGTCCAATTCTCGTTCAGACTCAAAACATTTCTCAACCAATTCTCCAACACTGGAGGCATGTGGAAGCAAAAATTAAATAGTCTTCCTCTGTGTGTGTTGACGATGGTCTGATGAGTGAGGACCATCCACTGTCTGTAATCACTTTATTTAACTTTTTGCACTTTTGTAAGTAAAAGAAAAAGGCTTGCATCCAAAGTTAAGAAAATAATATATTTTTCAGTGTGTTTATATGGACTGGCCTCTCATGCACCTGTCTTCAGACCCATTCTTTCTTTCTCTATCTTTCTGTCCTTCTTTCACATCTTTCACTTCTTTTCCATCAGTGGTGCCACCTCCTCCCCACTCTGTGATGGCTATCATAGACACGGACACCTCAGTGCTGCTCCAGTGGCAGAAACCCAAAAACAAAGACCACGTCCTTGGCTACTACCTCTATTACAGCGAAGCAGGCACACAAGGATGGAGCACCATCAACAACAAGCCTGTCACTCAGACCAGGTAATAATTAACCACTTAATCCCACATCCTTAGTCAAACAGACCTGTATGTACTTGGACCATACTTGGTTTTCCGTCTACACCAAATCTCTTTGCCAAAAATAGCCAATCTACAAGTTCACAACGCATCAATGTGGCAAGTTGTGAGCTTGTGGATCTGCTATTTTTGGCTAATGTTCCCCCCAGAATAAGGATGCTGGCATTTAAAACATGTACTACTCTTTTTAGTTTTGATTGTATACATTGGTTAATTAATATGTCAGTGTTTCTGCTTGACTCCAGATAAAGAGTCAAGCAGAAACTGTAAACAAAGCGATTCTGACAGTCCTTTGTGCCAGTTGCCATCCGGCTCCAAAACCATGAACCCCAGAAGTTGTGTTCTCTTCTTGGATTACTGACTCGTGATTCTGGAAGATTTATACATGGACAAATGTAATGTAGCAAATGTACACTGCGGAACCATGACAGATACCTGTGAAGGTTAAAGATGCTATAAGCATTTCCTTGTTGATAGATTGATTGATTAGATTTATTTACTTATATTTACTTGTGATTATAGGCCTATACACCGTTAGCACTGTTGATAGATCCGTTGCTGCAAGGTTTCCACCTGACAGCGGCAATATATTATCCAGATAACCACTGTTGGAAGGCCAGCTAGCTGACAGTGCATTTATCAGTCTCACATCCACTGTTGATAGACTCTACATAGTCATTCATAACCAATTCCATAACCCATTCATATATTTACTGCTTATAGATTGTATACATTATATAGAATATACATGTTAACTGAATGTATTTTTATTTTATTTTTTATCATCTACACATATCCTCTGTGTTGCATGCATTGAGGAATAACTGGAGGAGGCATAGAAAATCGCCGCCCACTCGTTTCATTGAAACTCACTCACCCTGCAGCGCATACATACATACATACTATGTTGGAAGTATCTCTCTCCTTCCGGCGTTTGATGACAGTATAGCATGCACAGTAGTGTCCTTTATGCTTCTAACTAAGGATATTCCTACCATTGAACATGAACTACCGGTGTATTATATATATTATACTGGTATTAACCCTAGAACACTAAACGTAACTTTTGTCAAACAATCACTAAACCCGGCTATATTCTACCCAATGTGGGCAGGGAAACAAACCTACCTTCTATGATGTCACTGAGCATCATGAAGGTACTGAAGGTCCCACCTCAGACATCAGCAACTTTATGAAAATTACAAAAAATATAATTGTCTGTGTGAAACACACCAACACACAGGTTTAGTGTTCTAGGGTTAAGCATGTGCATCAAAGAAGAATACCACTCCTTTTCAACATTGAACTATGCCATTAATATACCTTAGAGTTGTTGTGTGGAACTAATAATAAATATATTCTGTTTAGCCTAGAACGAGATGTCTAAAACCTAGGGTCATGTGATCAGTGACATTTGGTCTGCAGAGTCTGCAGAGAGGACATTAATGTAATTCATGCGTTCTCTATACTGCTGTTATAAACTACCTCCATGTGCAAGCTGAACACTATAGGATGCAGTAGAACGAAGTAGATTTAACTGCGCTGATGGCGTAGCAGCTGGCCTGGCTGGGCTTGACTTGTGATTCAATCTACCTGAACACAATCTCCTTGTTTAGGTTTACAGTCCATGGGCTGAAGAAGAATAAGGAGTATGTGTTCAGGGTGAAGTCGGTTGGCAGAGCAGGAAACAGCAAGTATTCAGACGAGTCATCCTCCACCTTGGTCAAGTCAGCCATATGTGAGTTCAACTGTCAGCAAGAACACAAAATATCTGTTTGACTGCAGACATTAATATATTATTGTACCTCAGTTTTCCAAACAGAAAGGGGTGTATATATACTGTAGCTGAGAGAAGGTGTAGTCCCGCTCACCATCTGTCTTCACTTACGTGCGTGTGCGTGTGTGTGTGTGTGTGAGTGTGAGTGTGTGTGTGTGTGTGTGTGTGTGTGTGTGTGTGTGTGTGTGTGTGTGTGTGTGTGTGCGTGTGTGCGTGTAATATATTAAATGGCATTACAAATGCATTTATAAAACTGAAAAAGGTCAAACTAGAGAGGCAATAGGGACTAAAAAGTCAAGCTTGCAAATGACAAAGACGCCTTCCATTATATTTATCATACGAGATGTGTCTCTCTCTTTCTCTTATAGCATCACCTAATAATAGCTATGAAGCAATTACAGGAAATTATACCAAATCCAATTAATATAATGGTGGACCTGGGGCGTTCTTTCTCTCCTCACGGGTCAGTTTGTTCACAAACAGCTAAATTAAGACTCAGGAGGAGTTGCCAGTTTGAGAACGTCTGACCCTTTTCTTCTGTTGAGCACTGTATTTAATAATATACACTCTGCTGTCTGCTATAATGATGAGTCATTTCACCTGCCACTCACTAGCAGAGTCTGTCATTACCTGGGGGTAGTCTTTGTGTCTGAAAATGAACAATATGTCCTTAAGTGACCCGAATGAATGAAAAATAAAGAAGCAGAAGAAAATATCAAATCAAATTGAATAAAACGGGATACAAGACACTAGACTAGACTATAGACTAATCTGGAATAGAATACAGTTTCAGTCCATGTTGGTGTTTTTTGGTCATTTGCAACTACGATAACATGCACACTCTCATGCTCTCTACGGTCCAGCCACTCCGTCCTCTCCGTCGGCCATTGCCCTGCTCATGTGCACTGGCTCTGAGATGGTGCTGAGCTGGAAGGCCCCTGCCCGGAACGGAGGCCAGCCTGTACGTGGCTACTACCTGGACCAGAGGGACAGTGGCCTGGCCACATGGAGAGATGTCAACACTAAACCTGCCAAAGACAGGCAGCACACGGTCAGATTGTGAAGTCTAGGCATGTGGTGTGATTAATATCATTATCATCATCTTATTTTTAGTATAGTTTACCAATAAACCTTTCTAAGTGTCTTTCTTTAGGTTTCCCACCATGTGCATTGAATTTGGTCTATACTATAGGATTAAAGTTAGGGTTGGCTATTTGCTGCACAAGTGCTGAAGGTTTTATCACTGAGCTAAGCCACCCATAGATATTTAAAAAATCACACCCATGTGAAGTGAGGGGCGCTAATATATTAAAGTCTAACTCATGTTGATTAGGTGATGTAATGGTGATATATAACAAACGGTGCCGACACAAACATTAAACGCCAGTAACAATAAAGAGACAACATGATGTAAATTACACTGTAAATTCCCCTTCATTCATTGTCAATGCGTTTACAAAACAAACTAAAGACAAACATTAAACCTGTGTATAGGCGCCCCTCAAAAAATATATATAAAATCTCAAATTTCTTCATTTACATTGCAATTATGTCAACTCTGGCCTAAACTCCCACGGCTGCATAAGATATGTCACTAGGCAACAAGCAGTGTCCATGGAGACCCAGGGAAAAAAATGAAATCTTGAGCGTGTTTCAGGGAGATTGCAGGTGCTGCTAATTAGACAATATGTAAAGGTCTTATCCCAATTGTCACTTTAGCTTCTGGCGAGAAACGGGCAAAGCAGATTAACGAAATGACAGGACTATATGTCAATCTGAAATGAAAAGTGCAGCGTCTTTTAGTCTCAGTTCATTGATTGGACACTGGCTGCAGAAAACTCACGTGTGAGAACGTTCCGCATTGCCCGTTGGGCTCTACCCCTCATCCTCCCAAATGATCATAACATCTTAAAATAGACATTTTCACTGGCAGACCGTTTTCCTGCATGCAAATTAGATTAATTTGAATACTGATTGTGCTATGATTCTGTGCTCCAGGCTCGTTTCTTCCATGGTTTGTGTAGCAAATGTAAATTAATTTCCCACAAAATCATTCACTGCTTCAGCAGTCAGCCTGGCACCGCCACCTATCCTGGCTCGTTAGGACAAGCAGAAGAGGTGAATTAAAATGCCTCCCAGTAGATTTGAAACTCAAACTCCACTGAATGAACCGCCACATTACAAATGTAGCATGTCTGCCACCTAGTGGGCAGAAGTTGTACCTGCGTCCTTTTTGTAGGCTATTTCACAGAGCTGGACAGTGGACACTCTCCATGATATTGATCCAATAAAGGGGTAGTTGTACCAAGAATAGTTAACGGCAGATCAATAGATGCAGGAGGGGAAATGGGCTTTTGGGAAGCAAATGCTATTAATGTGAATTAAACCCCCTCCCAACATTCTCTGGCTGCTTCCATTGATGGACAGCTGTTGCTGGAGGGCCTTAAGGTGGCAGGAGAGGTTTGGAGCTCTTCACTGGAGCGATAAGGGGCTTAAAGTGGCTGTGAATAGGAAGATCAATGTGTAGATCAATGGGGCAGAATCCCCTCTCTCCCCAAAGCCAGTGTCTCTGGGACCTCTGCAGAAGTGCTGTGGCGGCAGCATGCAGGCACAGCACTGGAACCATGTTCAAAAGTGTCTGTGGTTAAATAAATTGGACCGGGACGAGAGTTAGCACTCTCATGTCCGTCTAGGGGGTCCCCCAACACCCCGGGGGTCCCCCCCCAGTCCGAGTGGGGGACGGGGGGGGGACGGGACGACGACGACGACACTGTGTCATTACAATAAACAGGGCCAGGCGCCCCTGTAACCCGTGTTTTGATCAGAGGCACACTGTAAAAATGTTTTAGCGGTCTCACTCTGCATCTGCTGCCTGCTAACCTTTGCTACACAGTGAGTGCAGGACACATACTCTGAACTTTTCTATCCATTTCCTTTCTTTATTTTTGTACTGTCTGTCTTTGCCTTTGTGTTTTAGTTGCCACACTAATCAGATTGTATCTTTGAAACTTCAACAAAGAGATAGGACTAACTGCTGTCAACTGAGCAATCAACAGCTCACTTGAACTCTTAGCTCCGCCCATCTTTTTAAAAAATCTCTTCCAAGCTCTATATATAGGCCCAGGTTTCACATACACTTTGACTAGCGGTCTCACTCTGCATCTGCTGCCTGCTAACCTTTGCTACACAGTGAGTGCAGGACACATACTCTGAACTTTTCTATCCATTTCCTTTCTTTATTTTTGTACTGTCTGTCTTTGCCTTTGTGTTTTAGTTGCCACACTAATCAGATTGTATCTTTGAAACTTCAACAAAGAGATAGGACTAACTGCTGTCAACTGAGCAATCAACAGCTCACTTGAACTCTTAGCTCCGCCCATCTTTAAAAAAAAATCTCTTCCAAGCTCTATATATAGGCCCAGGTTTCACATACACTTTGACTAGCGGTCTCACTCTGCATCTGCTGCCTGCTAACCTTTGCTACACAGTGAGTGCAGGACACATACTCTGAACTTTTCTATCCATTTCCTTTCTTTATTTTTGTACTGTCTGTCTTTGCCTTTGTGTTTTAGTTGCCACACTAATCAGATTGTATCTTTGAAACTTCAACAAAGAGATAGGACTAACTGCTGTCAACTGAGCAATCAACAGCTCACTTGAACTCTTAGCTCCGCCCATCTTTTTAAAAAATCTCTTCCAAGCTCTATATATAGGCCCAGGTTTCACATACACTTTGACTAGCGGTCTCACTCTGCATCTGCTGCCTGCTAACCTTTGCTACACAGTGAGTGCAGGACACATACTCTGAACTTATACTCCGAACCTTTTCTATCCATTTCCTTTCTTTATTTTTTGTCTTTGTCTTCTGTCTGATTTTTCTGTATCATTCAATTTTTATCGTCCAATTTCTCCTCTGTATCCTTCCAATTTCTTCTCTGTATCGGTCCAATTTCTTCGCTGTATTGTTCCAATTTCAAATCCAAAACATCACACAGGCTGACTAATATAGCCTAGTGTCCAATCCAAAGACCCGGACATCCAGACACAGCGAGGGAGGCCGTCCTAGGGGTTCTGTATCAACTTACTTCCTATTATTAATATTATTATGTTATAATTATTAGTTGTACTTTATTATTATTATTACTTTATTTACCAGGTTTCCTGGAAAGGTCTGTTATCATCCCCCCGAACCCTCCAAACTGGGGTCCCACAGGGATCTGTACTTGGTCCCCTCCTTTTCTCACTGTACACTAAATCCCTTGGCACTATCATCTCTGCCCACAATATATCCTATCACTGCTACGCCGATGACACACAACTGTTTCTATCCTTCCCCCCTTCTGCCACTCAGGTGGAAGAGCGCATCACGGCATGCCTGGCTGACATCTCACAGTGGATGGCCTCCAACCACCTCAAGCTGAACCCAGACAAGACTGAGCTTCTCTTCTTCCCAGCTAAATCCTGCCCTATGCGGGAGTTAACTATTTCCGTAGACAACGCCCTGGTAACGTCTGTCCCAACAGCCAGGAATCTTGGTGTTGTCCTGGACAGTCAGCTCTCGTTCAAAGCTCACATCACAGCTGTCACTCGATCCTGTAGGTTCACACTCTATAACATACGACGAATTAGACCGTTCCTCACCCAGGAATCAGCCCAGCTCCTAATCCAGACAACAGTCTTGTCAAAACTTGACTATTGTAACTCCCTCCTTACTGGCCTACCAGCATGTGCACTTAAGCCTCTCCAGCTGATCCAAAATGCCGCAGCTCGCTTGGTCTTCAACCAGCCAAAATTCTCACATGTCTCCCCCCTGCTCCGCTCCCTCCACTGGCTCCCGGTCGCTGCCCGCACAGAATACAAAACTCTGATGCTGGCATTCAAAGCAACCAAAGGTATGGCTCCCCCATATCTTGCAAGTATGATTGAACCCTACAAACCCTCCCGCGCACTCAGATCAGCTAACGCAGGGAAGCTGGAAGTACCCTCACTAAAAACGCCGGGACAACGCTCCACACGTCCCAAACTCTTCTCCCTTCTGGCTCCAAAACTGTGGAATGCACTTCCCATGGCAGTCAGAACTGCAGCATCACTCCCAATCTTCCGCCGTAGTCTGAAAACCCACCTTTTCAGACTCCATCATGGCCCATAGCACTTACTCTACCCTAGATAGCACTTCTGTAGACTTAGATAGCATTTGAAACAGACTTATAGCATGTTATGTAGACAGCACTAGAATTGCATTGTATATAGTCATAGCACGCCATAGTACATATGTATAGCATAGTAGTATATATGTAAAGTTTATACGTATAAATTTCATTATATAGATATTCCACTGTTACTTTCTTAGCTTACACATGTTTCATGATGAATGTTTTTATGTGATGTATTCCCATGCTTTTGTTCGTGCTTAATGTAAGTCGCTCTGGATTAAGAGCGTCTGCTAAATGCCTAAATTGTAAATTGTAAATTGTAAATCCATGGGGGTTAATCCGACTGAGTGTATGAATTGTAAACCAAGCAGTGGTTGCATTTGTGTAGGCTACACTCTCAGAGTTACAGGTGGATAAATGAACATCGGATTTTACGACTGAAGATGTCATTGTTGAATCCTGAGGTGTTACTGTGTGTGTTCTACGTTTATATCTACCTCTAGGTTTCCAACCTGTCTAGTGGACACCATTACCAATTTCGTGTTTTTGCTACTAATATGGCCGGAGTTGGAAAGGCCTCTGAAGCCAGCGAAGCCTTCCTTTGTGAGGAATGGATAATGCCGGAGCCAGGTGAGGCCTATCACACAAAAAACAGATTCAAGCCCTCTATATGTGGCACATTCCGCACATATAGGCCTACTGTAAATTGTGTTTGCTTTATTTCAATTACTCTAATTCAAGGGATATATATATATATGCATTTAATTGATGCAGGTTTGTACCCACACCACCCATACACTATATCGTCACTGTCAGGCACAAACCTCTTATCTCCATATTGTAACTTTTTGTGTTTTTCTTTTTCTTTAGATTAATTGATCATACAGCGTCAAACAAAAGTAGCACATCTCAAAACACGGTGCGAAGCGATGCATTTCGAGCTTGTAGATCTGCTACTTTTTTAATTTGAAAAGATTGAAAAGTAGCAGTTTTGGATATATGAGGTTCCCACCGAACAGAGACAATATGATAGGCTCATAATATACAGTACGCTACTAGTGACAATAGATAGGACTGTCCCATTTAACTGTACTGCATACTGACAATACTGGACTGTCCCATTTAACTGTACTGCTACTGACAATACTGGACTGTCCCATTTAACTGTACTGCTACTGACAATACTGGACTGTCCCATTTAACTGTACTGCATACTGACAATACTGGACTGTCCCATTTAACTGTACTGACAGGCAGTAGGCTTAAAACACGTGTTAATGGAAAACTGACATATGTTAGTGTTACAATACACTGTGATTAGCTGTTGAACTGCAGTTTCTAATTTGAATTTGAAAGTGATTGAACTTAAACTCTTAAAGGGACCTGGCCAATTCTGATCCAAGTGCAGAGAAGGCTCACACGCTCGCTCGCTCGCTCACTCACTCACACATACACACTCACGCACGCATGTCCGCACACGCACACACGCGTGCGCGCGCGCAAACTAATAATGCATTCCCCTATTCATTCTTCTTCAGTTCAGTAGGCAGCCGTGCCCCGCAGTACTGGCCCCACTCATATAATGTCATGATATTAATATTGGAAATGGAGAGAAGCTATTGCACATACACCACTGTTAAAGCGCAGCTCATTAATCTCTGCAAATGGGCACACGTACCCCACCACCACTACCCTTCTCTCCAATGTCATTAATAATTTAAATGTGACCGAAAATCATTAGGCAAATTAACTACCACACGCTGGCACTGAAAAGAGGGGTAGAAGATTAAGCAAAGTCACTGCATTTTGCTTTACCATTATCTTTTGTGTTTTTATTTATGATCACTAGGCTGTGTCAAAGAAAGTCTGCTTTATCCTTTATGGCTTATTATGGGGCCCTGCAAAAATAAATCTACCACCCAATATCGGGCCATTGTTTTCCCCTATATTTCACTTTGACATATTTTTATTGGAAGATTTGTGGATTTCTCTTATCGCGAAAAATGCCACTAGAGTGCACATAGATACAGTACACACATCTAGAGGTATAAACGCACAACACGCACGCACGCACGCACTCACTCACTCACTCACTCACTCACTCACTCACTCATTGTCTCCATCAGGCCAAAGGCATGGGGAGAGAGTATGTTTTGCACTCCGTCCGTGTGTGTGTGTGTGTTTGTGAGGCTGTGTGTGAGTCCGTGTGTGTGTGCGTGCGTCCGTCCGTCCATCCGTCCGTCTGTTACCAGCTAATCTCCGGCACCGTTAACCTGGTCTGTGCCAAATTTTGCACGCACACTCCCTGGATGCCAACGATGAACCTCTGCCCCAAATTTTCCAGAACGGTCTGTTATAGCACCACCAGGAGGCCGACTTTTTTTTCTATTACTCCTCAGTCCAAAAATCCCGCAAATCGTTACACATTATCTCTATAGTCATGTGTTCAAGACGGATCTGTCCCATATTTCATATTCCATCCTAATTGGCTAACATTGGCTTTCAAAGTTTGCAGGATTGGCCCGTTTTGAACAGAAAGCCTCTAATCATGAATGCAGCGTGCAATTTACGTGAAATCTTTCACAGACTTTCCTACTAGGCTGAGGAATATATCCCACCCTTTTCACATTGGCCTGTTGTAGCGCCACCAACAGGTGGATTTTTGCAAAACACTTTTTTGGAACAAAATGCCTCAAATCATCCAATTGCCATCCAAGGCGTAAGAAGAAATGCCACCCTTTTCACATTGGCCTATTATAGCGCCACCAGGAGGCCACAACCTCCCCTGCCCAGGGTGCCCGCATGGTGGAGACCTGTGCCCGAGGGGCACTTTATCTAGTTCTCTCTCTCTCTACCTGGTTGTTCTGACCCATCTGCACCATCCCTCCACCAGGGTGCCCCTATGACCTGGAGTTCAGGGAGGTGAGACAGGACTCTGTGGTGCTGCTGTGGGTGGCACCATTGTATGGAGGACGCAGCCCCGTTACTGGCTATCTGCTGGAAAGCAGCGAGAGTGACCAATCTGAGAGCTGGACTGCCGTGAATGATGAGCCAACACCCAAGACCTTTTACAAGGTATATGTTGCAACCACTCAAACAGCATTTTATATGAAGTTAAATAAAAAATAAAGGCACTTAGTAAACTGAGAATTATTCATGTTCAAATACAAGACAATTGTACAATGTTAGCTTGACTACCAGATATCGACTATATTTCGTTTTTAAGCTTTTTAAAGGGATATTTCACTTTCAAAAAAGCTTTTGGTCATTGTTTACTCAGGCTTATGTGAACACCACATGATGCTTGATTCGGTATTTAGATATTTGATATTCATTTTAGCTTTTTCTGTATCCTCTGGCCTCCTCCTGCTCCTTATTATTTTCCAAAACAAATATTAAAATCACCCCTGTGTACTGTACTGTACTGTACTGTACTGTACTGTACTGTACTGTACTGTACTGTACTGTACTGTACTGTACTGATACACCTGAAATCATCAGTTAATATGTATGTGTGTGTTAGGCTGCATTACAGTGACACTTGGTTTTGAAAACCAACCAAATGCTATTTTCGTGCTCGGACACAGCCAGCCAGCCAGGGACAGACCCAGCCAGGCAGCCAGAGACACACAATGCTCCTTAATTGTGGTTGCACCACTTAAAAATAAATGAAAACGGTAAATGAAGAAACACAGCCCCCTCACATAGGAGGACACTATGATAGTACTATGAGTCACCAGAAATAAGGACGGGTGTTTTCGATGAATCTATCATGGTTAAAATGGAGTTTGAAGTTACGATGGGTTTAGGAAGGGAGTAGGGCAGCTAAAACGAATATCAAATATCGAATTACTGTATCAATCAACTTAAAAACTGTCTGTGGTGTTCACATAAGCCTGAGTAGATGATAAAATGTCCAAAAGTTTTTTTGAAAGTGAAATATCCCTTTAACTAGCTTTTCCTAATAAAGTAGTTTTTATTATTTTGTCCTGTAAAGCGACTTTGAGTACCTAGAACATCTTATGTATTATTATTATTTATTATTAGAAAGGGTCATTTGACATGTACAGTACAGTACTTATTCAAATGATTGATGATTGGTTGAGGGGGATTGACCCAAACATTGCAGGTTATGTTAGATTTCAGTGCTGCATTTGATGCCCTTTATCATGATATTTTAATTGAAAAGCTTATACAGGTCTACTGTTTGGAACACAGAAAGGTAACTTATTGTCCTTAAGAAGTGGAATGACTTTTCCCTCCTTCCACAGTCTAGGTCAGGATATACCCTACCCCGCATAGCAGACATCTGCACAAGTATGTGACTTAAGGGACCTGGAATGTAATCAGAAGCAACGTTTAACACTGTGCTATGGAGATTGCCTGACTGCCTGCACACCAATATTCAGGAATAGATTTCAGCAGTTTCCTAACTTCACTCACCTCTATACAGTTGAACTGAAACGTATGTTTTCGCCCCTGTACGTCCGTCCGTCCATCCGTCCCGTCCGTCCGTCGTTCTGTCTGTTACCAGCTAATCTCCGGCACCGTTGTCCCTGTCACTACGAAACTGTGCACACACACTCTCTGGATGCCAATTCCGAACCACTGCCCCAGTTTTCCAGAACAGCCTGTTATAGTGCAACCATGAGGCCAATTTATGCCAAACACATTTTTTTTATATTACTCCTACAGATTTTATTCATACATCACACAAATTGGTGCACACTATCTCTATAGTCATGTGATCAACACGGATATGTCCGATTTTCCAATATTCCATTGGCTTCCAAAGTTTGCAGGATTTCTCAGTTTTGAACAAAATGGCTGAAATCATGAACGCTATAACAGGCCAATTCGTATTTGTATCTATAACTGCACCGATCTGCGTGAAACTTTGCATGCACACTCCCTAGAGGCCAAGGACAAATCCTTTGACCTGCATTTTCACATCTGCCTTTTGTGGCTCCACCAGGAGGTCGACTTTTGTAAAACACATTTTTTTCTCCTTTTTCTCCTTCAGATTCTGTCCAGAAATCACACAAAATACGGTAGTTAGCTGTACCATTTTGTGTTTTACAATGTGTTTCTTCATAAAGTCACACAATGTCAACTCAGTCTGGTTGTTCAAACTCTGTCTCTGCAAAGAGACCTTGCATGGTCATTGTATGCACTGTGCACTAAGGCTACCTATATATCAAATAGCTAATGAATATGAAGATAAATGTGTGTTTCCTGTGTGGCTCAGGTGTCGGGTGTCAAGGCGGGGCAGATGTACCGTTTCCGCGTGTCTGCCGTCAATGAAGCTGGGGTGGGCTCGGCCTCCCTGCCCACTGAGCCAATCACAGCTCTCACCCAACCAGGTCAGACATCATGCAGTACCACAAACTTCCATTTAACCCCCTTATATCAGTGTTTTACATATACGTGTATACTCAAACCACAGGGTTTTTTTAAAAGATTTTCTTTTGCCTTCATTGATAGATTTACAGATGGGGAGTGACACGCGGCAAAGGCCGTCAGGCTGGCTCAGCAGCCTAGGTGCCCGGACGGTTGAGCTAACCGTCCGGGCCTAAACTACAGGGATTTTGTAGCAAATTTTACTTCCCATAGTTCAGCTGTATAATGGGTTATGTATCTTGACACATAGTTTGTTTCTTGCCGCTATGAATCCAAATCATAATATTAATCATATTTACATTTAGACGTTATACATCAGACGTCTGTGATGTATAACTATCTCTATAAACGTCCAGTGTACACTTAACACTCCGAAACACCATTAACCTTTTCCATCTGCCTTAGGCACCAAAAACATAGAAATTGGTGTGGACACTGATGGTTTCATCTTCCTGAGCTACGAGAACACTGAGATGACAGAAATGAGTGAGTTCCTCTGGAGCAAGAGCTATGGAGAGTCCATCGACGGCGCCAGAGTCAGGGTGGAGAACAAGAACAATAGGTATACGCGTATGTGTGTATGTGCGCGTGTGCGTGCGCGCGTGCGTGTGTGTGTGTGTGTGTGTGTGTGTGTGTGTGCATGTGTGCACGTGTGCGTGTAGTGCACAGGCTTGGAGTATGTGTGGGAATTGGGCCAAGCAAGAGGTAATGCTTGGAGCAGTGTATTCAAGCTGAGGCGAAAATGTCTGAAATTCTGAAAGGTCACACCAGGGGTCAGCTTTAACAGAGGCTTTCTCTCACAGTTAAGTGCGTGTCTTGGAAAGGGCTTTCCAGGTCTGTCTGGCCAGTTAAGTGGCATCCATGGACCGTTCGACACTGACCCAGATCTTTTTACACACTGTCTCACCCAGCGACCACGAGGGACAGTTTAAGCTGACCCAGATATTCCTTTATTTCTACACAATGTCTCAACCAGCGACACAAGGGACAGTTTATAGTATCCTCCAAAAGCACTCAAATAGTCCAAATTGTACAATGCTTGAGTAAATGTACTTACAGTAGATACTTTCCAGTGGCCAGGGGATCACTGCCCTTTCATTAAAGGGACATTTCACCACTGGAAGAAACTGCAGTCACTCAATGTTAAAAGTATTTGTAGTATTCATAGTATTCTACTTATAGTGCCTCATAGGAATAGACTATGTGACAACCAGGTATAGTCTTGTGACCACCGGAGAGATGTATTGCTCTGGTTTCAAAAGGGGTGAAGTGGCCCTTTAAGCTGTCTCTTGATCTCATGGCTCCATCCCCGTATCTCTTCACCCCCAGGTCCGTCCTCACCTTCACAGACCCTACTCAGGTAGACCTGGGTCTCTACACGGTGGAGGAGAAGGACAACACAAGCCTTTCTTCTAGCTACAACTTCACCGCTGAAGGTAAACTAGCTGAAGAATAAAGTGGAGGGGGATGGGTGTGTGTGTGTGTACATTTATTGTTCAAACTGGTTATAATAACATCACTCAGATCAGGTTTGTCTGTCTGTTTGTTTGTTTATCTATTTTATTTATTCATTTGCACAAGAAAAATGTCAATGTCTGATTAGGATGTTAACTTAAATTAAGTGGAACTCACTGGCTGTGTTTTGATTTTATCCATAGACCTTGAAAAATGGACTGAACTTGGCTGGCATGTCAGAAATCCATGTAAGTACATGCAAAGTATAATGTTGTATTGAGGAAGAAGCTTTATGCTGTTCTTAAAAGCCAACACGCACCCACGCACACACACAAGGACCTAGGATCAATGTGGAATGTGGAACTTTACATATTGACCTGCCAGTGCTGACATGATGTACCAACTCTGTGCACATCAATTATTCCGCATGTAAATGTTGCATTTCCCCATCATATACACATTCTATTTTGTCTATGGTGATTGAGTGAGAGTGTGTAAAGCTCATTTCATACTCCATTGCAGGAGGGTGTGCACTTACCAGAAATAACACGATGTGATGTGACAAGTTGTTAACTTGTAGATCAGCACTTTTTTTTGGCAAGGGACACAGTCGTACCACGGAATATAAATGAGGCTTAATGTGATTAAATGTGACTGCTTAATGTGCCTCTCCTCCGGTGGTGTCCCTCGATGCAGTAATAACCCTGAAGTCAGGCTGGCAGGTGGAGGTGTCGGGGAAAGGCAGCGTGCGTCTTTGGCTTCAAACAGAGAGCCTGAGTGATGCCGCTGAGCTCCGTCTCATATGCAACGCCCAAGAGATCACCAGCACCCCTGTGAGACAAATGCCACGATAACTGGATGTTCTGTTTCTGCACAAGCCCTGAAGTCAGTACTTAACAATATACAGGTTCTAACAGAGTAGCGTCCATGTGGATCTCATGATGTCAATACTATGAGGTCATGGTCTGTAGATTAGCCCTGGACTCACAGTCCCTCTTCTAGAAGGCTCGGCCACTACAGTACAGTAGGCGAGTAGCCTTGTGAACCAATGGTTCCTATAGGTCAGGGTCCTATCTCTATGGCATGAGGCAGCTTGATGTACAAGTGCACTCCTGTTGATGCTAGTACATCCCAGGGACGTACCACCAGAGCAGGGAGAGATTGGATAGCATTTTGATAGTCGTGGTATAAAAATGTGACACTCTAAAGCAAAGGCCATTTAACTGGTCCCTACAGTGCCACACCATAAAAAATATGCTTTGGTCAAAATTGTTATCATTTCGATCAAGCATTAAAGCAGCACTATGTAACTTTCCTCTTCTAACCTGGATTTGAACCCGGTTTGCTGAAATGTCGACCATTGAGCTAATAGAGCCGGCCTTCTTGCTCGGGTGATAAATTGAATCTGGACCATCAAGTCAAAATCTGTGTCAGATCCTGTGTCTAGGTGAGACATAACATTTGACACAATCTAGGAATATCTCAATAGAAGAGCAGGGAGACTAAATACTGTACAACCACTATAATTGGTTATATTTATGGCTGGGACATATTATTATTATTATTATTTTCTTATCTAATTAATTTGAGGCATTATAATTAATTAATCAAAATTAATCGCATTTTTATCGCATATCAATATTTGACCTCGAATGGATTTTGGTATACGGGTAAATCAATGAGTGATGTTTTTTTAATATAAATTTCTCATTTATCAAGCAAAGCTGTCTGATGGGCTTATTCTCCCATTGCGTGCACCGGTATGCTCGGTACGCTTGAAATACGTCCAGCGAGAAAGGTTCCCTGGTGCAAAAACTAAGCACGATTAAAATGTCTTAATATTTGCTTCATTGTTTCTGTAATGAATCAAAATTAATCAGTTAAAGGTATATTCAGTGATTTCACTTAATTCAAATATCACTTATTTTTTTGTTTTGTTATGATAATCCTCCCTAGTCCCTACTATAGAGTGTGTTGACCATATAAGGAGTTCCTCCCTGTCCCTAGTTAACCCCTGTGGTAAAAACAAAACCGTAGGTTTCGTTTTTGGCTAGGTGGCCCAGCCTTCATCCAATCAGGATAGAGAGGGGCCTTCCGCCAATCATGATGGAGCTGGGGCGGGCCTTGGTGTGCGTGCTGTTGGCCTGTTGCGTGTCCCCTCACTGTTGTGCGTGCATGTGCACATCTTGTTACCGGGGCAGACCGGGGGGGGTTTCCAAATCACTGAATGCTCCTTTAAAGTCTGAGCCCTATTTATATTGTATAACATACTCTAACATACAGATTGGATAAAATAATGATATTCATTACAAAAAAAAATTGCCTACATAGTGAGGCTTTAAGGTCTCCTTCAAGGTTCGGGTGAAAAAATACCACACATTAATCATGTATAGACAAAACGATATTACAAATCTCAATCCTACTGTATCACAGAGTGATTATTATTCCATGTGCATAGGAAATAATCTAATCCACACATATTGAAATGTGCATTAATTTACACATTATGTATAAGTACCCCACAGGTGTAAGACTTGGGACTTCAATATGAATGGCTGACTGTTTAATGCAAAACCTTCATATGACTTGCCTGAGAGTTGCAAATTCTCTATAATGTTTAATGTATAATGGATTGGAGTATGAAAAATTAATCGAATAGTTTCACCTACCACTTCCCACAAGTGCAATTTTTAAATGCACTATCCAAAAAAAGACAGAGAAAGCATCATCATTAGGCAAAATAAACTCAGAATGAATACATATTTCTATTGTGTTGTGGTTTGTGAGATTACCATTATTGTGCAACATTTTACTTGTGTTTTTGTCCCATTCTGAAAACCATAGGCCTACTTGTACGTATGCATGTATATGTTTGCATGAAATTCTATGTTTCTGAAGAGCAGGACTATTGAGAGGTAAAATATTGAACTTGAGAGCAATTTCATATAAAATCCATGAATTAGCAGCTCTATGTTTCCTCTTATTATTATCCATTCATCCTATTTCAATGTTCATCTCTCACCCAAGACACCCATTATCCAGTATCTGAGTAGGGTCATTAACAGCTCAACACTAACAGTTGATTCCAAATGATCACAGTTGAAGCCATTTAGTTGATTAGAACCCCCAGGCTTCCCATGTATCATAAATCACATTCATTGCTGATGCCAATCAGTGCACACTCACACTAATGTTGCTAGATGTGAATATCAGGAAACAGACATCAAATGTACGCGTTTCTGAGCGTGCATTGGTGTATGTGCTTGGATGTAAAAGGCATAATTATCTACCTAATGTCTGAGTGTCTAATTTGTATGCACTGCATCCTAGGTTCTCGTCTCCTACTACATGTTGCTAGTTATTGTTGTATTGATGTGCAGTGTGTGTGCATGTGCACCTGCCTGTATATGCATTAATTTATGCAACGTGACGTGTGCGTGTGCTCTTCCATAGCATCGTAAGATTACCTTTGACAAGGCCAAAGGTCTGGTGGAAATCCTGTTTGATCAGCTGTCTCGGGAAGACGAAGGCTCCTACACGGCTCAGCTTAAGGACGGCCGTGCCAAGAACCAGTTCACACTGGTGTTTGTGGATCAAAGTAAGTCAGTCACCCGCTCGCCCTGTCACAGAATACACTGCCGGGATGTTGGAATACACATCAAAGTGCAACACTGCCACGAGGGCTAGGCTTACTTTGTAACAAAAGCTGTGATTTGTTTTTCGTTTTGTTTTACTTTGAAGACTTTTGCATAGGTCTGATCTTTTTGAGGCTGTCTAGATGGGGAGAGCCTATAGTGGAATGTGATTGTGATGAATGCTGTTGTCCAGTTGCATTGCCGTCAAACTCACCACCAGCCTGATTCCTTTTTATGCCCTCAACGAATCCTCTCCATGCTATTTATCCTTGACTAGCTTATCCTTTTAAAGACCCTGGTCAGTGCACGCTATATTATCAGCCTGTTTATCCAGGATAATAGGCTCCTGTATCATTTGGTGAACAATTTTATCCAAAGCACCGCACAATGGGGTGACTAGTGCATACATGTTTAAATGGCCCCACTGTCAGTGTTTAATTATGAACAACACAGGACCACATGTGTATCCTGTGCAGGTGTTTATTTTGTAAAGTGTGATGCTGTGAATGTCTCTCTCTCTGTGGCAGAGTTCCGTCAGACTGTGGCCCTGGCTGAGGCCAACCGAAGAAACCACCAGAAGAAGTCTGGTGAGATGTTTACCTTTCAATACTGGCATGGAACCCATGACCATGTGGTCCAAGGTGACCGACTGAGCTACCCGGACATGAAATACAGTTTACAGCTTTATGTGGAGCTGGAGGTGTACTGTCTATACCTCTAGAAATATATAAAAAATAATATATCCACCTATTAAATCGCCACTGAATCATATAATTCACATTAAAAGCCACAATACAATGATGACCAAGGAGCTGACTAAGACAACCCAAATGCAGGAAAGAGTATGCAGAGATTGTGGAGTAAAACGCATTTTCCTTCACAACAGGTTTAATACAACAACAGGATACAGAAATATGGGTACAAGCAAGGCTTTGTAAATATGTAACGGTCTGATACATCATGTTCTAAGCATTCCAAAGTGCACTGGAGGCAAACTGCTGCCGAAGATTTGATGGAATGCATCGAAGTCAATGGGAGCCGGTTGGACAAGCGTATGAATAAATGTTATGTTTGAACTTTACTTTCCTGAACCATTTATTTGACAAAGGTTGCAATTATTCAAATATAGTGTTTATTCATACACTTGTACACCTGGCTCCCACTGTCTTCAATGGGGCTGCATTTTGCTTCCCAGACAGTGCACTTCTGGCATTCAAACCCATCAACTCTCTCTCACTCACTCAACCTTTGACTGACTGATCATAAAAACATAACTGACATAAGTAATTAACAATCAGTCTTTCTAGATTACAGAGGAATTTAAATGATCAAAATCAGTGCAAAAAATGTGCGGTATCTTACTGAATGGACTTGCAAAGTGAGTGTGGTTTAGGCAGCCAAAAGTAGACACTTTCATACTCTGACACAAGGAATTAACAATCAGTTTTGCAGATCTTTGTGCAGAAATTTGAATGACAGAAAGTCAACCCATTCAGAATTACATGCATCATATCTTACCAGACAGGCACATGCATTATGCACGTATATGTTGCAATGTATTTTGTATTATAACGTTGTTCTATCCATGCCTTGTATGTACGATACCTATTGGCTTAAGGTTACAATCTTAACCTTTTTTATGTGCGAATAAATAAAACCTAAAACTAAAATAATGTTATATTACATATACAATATTCTGATTAGCACACCAAATGGCTTAACCCAATAAATAAATAAATGTATATGTGAAAACAAGACCGACCTAACTCAGGATTCCTATGCTAAGTCTGGGAAGACAATCAAATGTCTAACCGTTTTAAGGTCAAACACAACGATGCAACGAAAACAGCATGGTTGTTTTTCACCACCTGTGCGCAACCTAACACACACGCACATATTCATTTTAAATGTATAATATATGATGATTTCGGGAGTGCCAGTAAAGTCTCACACACACACACACACACACACACACACACACACACACACACACACACACACACACACACACACACACACACACACACACAGAGTTGCACCACTCACTTCACACGGGTGTGATTTTTTAGATGTACTTATTTATTGACCATATCAGAAAGGCACACAAAAATAATTATAGTAAGCCTTGGGGGCCCCATACAATTGCTTGGTTTGTTGTTTCTCTAAGCCCACCCCTACTGTATGTGCCCCTATGTGTCCTTCTTTAACACTCTCCTTTGGTACAGTCAGGAAGGTAGGATACACCAGAATGACAGAGGCCAGAATCGAACACGCAGGATTACAGACACTACTAGAATTCAACAGGCTACTACTTACAGTATAATAAACTGATGGACAGACTTAACAAGAGGGCATGGCTTAAACACACACACACACACACACACACACACTCTCACTCTCACTCTCACACTCACACTCACACTCACACTCACACTCACACTCACACTCACACACACAGCTAAACATAATGCCTGGACAAACCACAGATGAAATGTGACATAATGAGGGGGGGGGGGGGGGGGGGGGCAGATCATGAGGGGAGAGTGACATCTGCTGGACATTGTTTCTCTGGTCCACTGCAGACTGTTAATACTTTTCTCTGTGTTTTTCCAAGGACCCTACTTCCTGGATTACCTGACATGGATTGTGACAAGGGATTGTGAACTATTCATTAGGTGCAAGGTACCTTATAGTCTGACACAAATCATTTGTAATGGATTCAGTTGAAAGGGGCATATTCACTGTAAAGGATAGCCTACTATTTTTCAGGTTACTTCAGTCAACTCAGGCACCTGGATGCTAAGTACTTAAGATGTGAAGACCAGAGATATAAAGTTCAGATGTATTTATTATTCGTTACCAATAAATAAGTAAAGGTAACTAAAACATAAATCAATATGAACACAGGAACCGAATCACAACAAACACTGAACAAACGCTTCACTCCAGCATAGTCTACATACCTCACTTACAAATAAGTGGCTGCCTTTTAAAGGGACATCTGCAATCAGTGCAGGTGTGATCAAAGTCGATTTACTACATTCACAATATGTCTAATGTTATGTATTTCACATTCCATTAATAATTTTACTGGCATGTTCTACTTTTTATAAGTTCTGAATCCATGAGTTTACGGTCGCACAAACTCATTGGCTAACCTCATTGGCTAAGTGATCTGGGACTGTACTTCCAGATCACTACCCTGACCTTAACCACACCAAACACATATGGCCAATTCTAGGAAAATAATGACTAAACACATAAACATTTTAATGTTACCTGAACTTCATTCGCCTGTCACATGTGGGTATGATACTGTTCAGGAGCTACTATCTTAAGATAATGCTGATAATTATGACTGCATACAGTGTATATTGTATAATTAGCATATGCGGTGTACCTCTCTTCCTGTTCAGGTAACAAACGTAACCAAGGACACAACCCTGAAATGGTCCAAGGATGGCATGCAGGTGGATGCTGCTGTGTACGACCCATCATCAGGAATCAGTACACTCGTTATCCCACAGGTATGGTTATTTCTCCCCCGGTTCTATTTTTGGAGCTTATTATGTTGTAGCAAAGGAACGGAAGGGAAGGACATTAAGAGCTCAGGTGGATATGATCCATTATTTGAGATGGTTGCTGAGGGACTAGTGGAGAGAAGAGAAAGCAAGAGTGTGGATGTGTTGTGTGTGTATAATATATCCATATAGGGTTGGCTTTCCCCAGGTAACACAAGCAGAGGCGGGTGTGTACAAAGCTGTGATATCTGACGGGAGGGGAGAGGATGAAAGCACCTTGGAATTACTGAATGAAGGTGAGGCATGACCAGGGGGGCAGTCAGACAGATATTTTGTGAAGCCACTAAGGAAATGAAAGTTCATATAATGGCCTGTTGTGGCGCTGTCATTGGACCCAGAAAAACCCATAAGTTAACCCCATAGAAGTCCATGTATTTGGACCCAACTTCACCTAGACTGTATTACCTTAATAAACATGGTCATGAATACTTTCTTCTTCCAGTCACTAGTTTAAAGTCTCATTTCTAATGTCATAATATTCTATTTGGAAAATTATGGTCCCATTAATTAAAAAAATGACCATAAAGTCGCGTATGTTCTGAGGGGCGTGGCTACCGTTACAGTCTATGATAGGGATTCCCCTCCCACTCGAGTCAAAATAAAAACCAACAGAGAAGAAGGGGGGAAGTCCCGCCTTGTTGTCTGGGCCAGCCAATGGCCAGCTGGGCCAAAATGGATCTAGAAAGATGGCGACTTCCATTGCAAGGACTGACAGGCTTCAATTTACGTTCATGTTAGACCCGGGGAACGCTTTGTCCATATTTTTTACAGTCTATGGGCATGACACTGCCATCGGGTGAACAAATAAACACCATCAATACGTTTTTGACACCATAACATTTAAAAAAATATATTTTGTCGTTAGGATTCAGATAGTGTATCACCTTGTGGCCTAATCCTGTGTTTGTTATTCATAGAGTTCCAACAACCATATATATAGCCTACAACTCTGTCTGGGAGTTTAATTATTCTCTTTATTTACAGAGTTTGATAAACTTCTCCAATGTCTGAGCAAACAGTGCGGTGAGTTAATCACAAAGTCCTAATTAGGGAACATTCATTGTGAAATTGTATTATTATTTTTACATCAGGGGTGCTCTTTTTGTATGGAGCTACTACAACTAATACCAAGCTATTACATGTTACTTAATGGTTTGGTGTGATGTCAGAATACGTAACGTAATGTAATTAACTGAAAATCGATGTACTGTAGGTCACTTTTGTCACCCAGATCCAAATATCCAAGGTGACAAATGGTGACATTAAAGTAGAATTATTTTGCAATTCCATCTCACTCTCTGTCCCTCTGTCTGACCCACAGCATTGTCAGCAGGCCCGATGAGGATTCAGTGCAGCCCCGAGGGCTTCAAGCTCTACTGCTCTCTCAAATACTACCTGAACTACCTGAGGACCAGCTGGCACTGGAAGTCAGTCCATACGTGACGTCGCATAGCTTTGAGCATGAGCATACACCCAATTGTACTGTACGTGGCAGTGTTTCTCAAAGTGTTGTCCTGCAGTTTTAACCACCATAACCCATTATGTACATTGGCTACTTTGATCAGCATTTGTTTTTCAGAAGATCTTGAAACATTTGAATTTGTCTCTGGCACAAAATAATATTTTTCAGTTGGGGGTTCGTGGCCAAATACATATTGTGTCCTTGCTATTTTTGAGAAACACTGCCAAGGCACAGAGACTTTCAAAATCTCATCCAAATTAACTCTGTCAACCATTGTCATTGATCTGTTCTGTATACTTTAAACTTTAGGATGTTTGGATTAGTGCAGCCGACATCAACCAACTACAGTATCTATTTCTGTATTTCATGTTGTTTCATGTCAGATTTGATCTTACCAGCTCATTCATTGAGACAATTTGAAAATTGTTACACAAATTTTGAAAGTAATAATCTAATGCTGTTGTCTGCAGCCTGGGTAGACAGGAGCTGTTTGTTTCTTCATGCCGATACCACCCCCTGCTGGGAGTTTTAAGAATAGCCATGAAAAAAAGTCTTCTTTCTATATTTAATAAAAATAAAGGTATTCATTATGTGTTATGCTAACCATTCATAAATGAAGTGTCCAAGCTCATGCGTCTTTATAGACTTAAGTCTCTTTGTCTAATTTATTGGAAGAGAAAAAAAACACCAATTTATTCCGTTTCCTGCAGAGAGAAGAGGATTGACCAGGAAGCCAGATGCAAGCCCGCTACCAGTATGCAGACAGTCTGGATTGAGGTCTTTAACCCCACTGAGAACAACCAGGGCAAATACACACTGGAGATGTTTGATGGCCAGGAGACACACAAACGCCATCTTGATCTGTCTGGACAAGGTTGTTGGAAGAAACATTTTATATAAAATGCCAAATGGTTTTGTTTTTCTCCAGTACGCATTACAACTAATGTGTATTCATATGATTTAAATTAAGTTACATCATTTACAGATGCTTTTCTGATTCTCTATTTCTGACAGTCTTTGCTGATGCCTTGCGCGAGTTCCAAAGGTTGAAGTAAGTGCAGCATCTTGTATTCAGCATGACTTACTGTGGTTTAAGACACAAATGGGGGTCAGACTTATGTAGAGGGATTAGTAACAACAGGGTATTTGCAGAAATTTTTTCACCGTGTAATGCCACTTTGATTTGACCCCTGCAGGCAAGTGGCATTTGCTGAGAAAAGTGAGTAGAATGTGTTAATCCCCGTGCTATTTCTGTCTGCTAAATTGATTGAATGATTATGGTGAGGACTTTAACAAGGATTAATTTTGTTTCCAGATCGGGCCAGGGTAACAAAGGGTCTCCCTGATGTGGTGGCCATCATGGAGGGCAAGGTACAATGTTGTTAGAGATATAGTGCATATTCAATTATCTTAGATCATCTTTACGAATTGTTTAGCTGCTTAGTGGTCACTGGTGAAACCAGTGTACATCTTCTCAAGCATTGAGAATATACATGTATTATTCTTGTCTGCTCTTCCTATTCTATTTAGTCTCTCTGCCTGACCTGCTTTGTCGATGGCGACCCGGCACCAGAAATGTTCTGGCTCAAGAATGACAGAGAAATCACCAACCAGGGACAGTTTACCATCACCAAGGAGCCTAAGAGCACTTCTCTTACTGTCAACAGTGTCACAATGGAAAACTCTGGCAACTACAACATATTTGTGCGTAACAAGCATGGCACTCAGACTGTCAATGTGACCGTGAGCATATACAAGCATGGGGATAAGCCTCCAGCAAACGCTGTGCAGTTTGATTAAAACAGCACCTCTCAGTCACAATGTTTATTTGTGTGCTATAGTTTGACCTTCAATGAAAAGGAGAAACATAATTCATTTAAAAATAGTGGGTTGGTTTATTGTGAGGATGCATTTAGCATATGTGCTTTTCAGACTTTAACCCTGACGTCGAAATAAAAAAAACTTTCTGAAAGATATACCTATTCAAAGATTTGTGCCGCATTTTTATGATTTTTCAAAAATAGAAGACCTACAAGTTCTACAAGCTATGAGCTTGTAGATCTACTATTTTTCAATAGCTAACGTATAACAAAATGGGTTAAAGTGTAATGTCACTTATTTTGCTTTCACACTGAAAAACAAAATTATGAACCGAGAGAAAATTGAACATGTCTTATAAAATTAAACAAATTGCCTGTAAATGAGCTTATAATGGCAATATATATATAAGTTAGAAAAAAAAAGAAATCTTGATGAAAAACAAAAACAGGTATGTTTAAAGAACATTGGTAGTAAAAGTATATCCATAAAAAAGAGGGATGTCATTAAGGGAGTAAGGGAGGTGGTCAAATGGAGTTGTTTTGGAGTTGTTTTGTAAAAACTGTAAAAACTGTTAAATGCCCGGATGCAAACTGTAACCCAGATGAAACCATAGAGAACCTGCTAGTGGACTGTCAGAGGTCTAGAGATGTATGGGAGAAAATGCCACAGATCGGTTTTTAACATTAACATTAACGTTATACTTATAATGCAGTATTGTATGGAGTCTTTGATGAAAAACATGTCTGCTATGGAACAAGACTTTTATTGGGCTGTGGTTTGCACTGTGGTCAATAAGATCTGGAACACCAGGAGTGATCAGGAGGGCCATCTCTGGAGAGGTGGTCTTCATACAAATAGTAACTGAACTGAAAAGACAGAGAACCCTGGACTCAAGACAGAAAAACTGATACCAACACTCTGTGTGTGTATTGCAATTCCTTACTACTGTACTGCCAAACTCAATGTAATATGAGTGCCATGAACAATAATATTGTAGGATATATTCCTCAGGTACCCACACTTTCTCTCCATAATAAGGACACACGCTCTTACACCAAATGGTAGGGCTGTAACGATTACAAATATAATTTATGATTAATTGTCACACATAATTGGGTGCTTGGACATGTATGAACTCACGCATCACTATGTCCTACACATACAAGACAAAGGAAGTGTCCCTCTTGTTGACACAAGCCAGCGTCATATGAACCAACCAGAGAGAGAGCGAGAGCAAGAAAAGAAAGAAAGAAAGAAAGAATTATGGCCACGGCGGGCCATGAGGAATTGACCAGTACATAGAGATAAGTTTTGCAGTCAAGCCAGTCATTAAACAATAGCCGTCACAACACACAATCTTCAACACACCCACAACACAGCAGCCGCACACTTAGTAACACTAACTAACTATCTACTAACTGTAGTGTAGATGAACATCAGTCTTCATTTTGAAATGAAGCCCAAAACCTCTAGCTTGAATTTAAAAGGCTAATTGAAGTGGCCAAGATCCACATGATAATACTATTCTCTGTTACAAGAACTCAGTTTGTTCAGTGGCAAACACAACACAACACAGACTGCAGCATCCACCCAATCCCAGAGCAGACACAACACAGACTGCAGCATCCACCCAATCCCAGAGCAGACACAACACAGACTGCAGCATCCACCCAATCCCAGAGCAGACACAACACAGACTGCAGCATCCACCCAATCCCAGAGCAGACACAACACAGACTGCAGCGTCCAATCCCAGAGCAGAAACACAACACAACACAGACTGCAGCATCCAATCCCAGAGACAAACAGTCACTGACTGAACATGTTTCATTAATTGCCACCCAATCATTGCGTCCTAAAATCACAGCAACAGCTTGAAGTGTACACACAGCTTAATTTGCTTACAACACAAGCAGCAGCAGAAGCAGCAGCAAAGATGGGGAAAAGGGTTCGTACCTTGAGCTGTCTTCTACTTCAGTTGTAGAAGAATGGATGGCGGCCAGCAGGGTCAAAGTTTGGAACCCACCAATGGATAGAGAGAGATAGAGCAGTCCTCTTTTAGTTGGTCCTCAGATGAGCCCTCCAGCGGGTCTCCAGTCCTCTCCATCCTCCATACATCCCGACTGTGGCGACTGTGGCTCAGGAGGTAGAGCAGGTCCTTGGGCAAAATTGCTCCAGATGTGCAGGTTGGTACCTTGCATGGCTTCCGCCGCAATCAGTGTATGAATGTGTGTGTGTGTGTGTGTGTGTGTGTGTGTGTGTGTGTGAATGTAATGCATATGTAAAGCGCCTTGGATAAAGGCGCTATATAAATGGCACCGTTTACCATTTAATCCCAGTGTCAATGGCACCGACCAGCCTCATTCTCCTCCTCCTGGAGGCCATCTTCTCTCACCCACCCTCGGTATCACTCCATACAGATGCATGTTGGTAACGTGTTCATCCTGGTTGATGTTTAGCACTGCACGTAGCATTCTGGTGTAGCACAGTGGGGCCAGGGACGGTAGAGCAGGCTTCAGGGTCCAGCATTCACAGCTATATAGGAGAGCGGACATCATGAATGGTAAATGGTGCATTTATATAGCGCCTTTATCCAAGGCGCCTTACATAGATTGTGCATTACATTCACCCATTTACACATACATTCATACACAGATGGCGGCGGAAACCATGCAAGGCACCAACCTGCACATCAGGAGCCATTAGGGGTTCATAAATCATAAATAATAATATATTATATATATATTATATAGCACCTTAAAAAACACACTTTACATCAACAAAAACATGCTATTTTTTCATGAATATACTATAGTAGAGGTTTTTTTTTTTTACATTGTATGGTTTTATTACTGTAAATTGTTTGACATTGACTTATAATAATAATTATAGTTGAATCTACTTGTTCAGTTATTGTTCTTTTAGTATTTAAAAAGAAACATTTGCACACAGCTTGTAGAAATGCCTATTCTCATACTTTAGTGTGACAGTCTTGTATGAAGAAGTATAGGGCATTAAGCCATTTTGGGGCGTTATACTTTAAAATAGCAGATCTACAAGCTCATAGCGCGCTATAAACTTGTAGGTCTGCTATTTTTTTTTTAAATAGTGAAAATTTGCCTCAAATCTTTGAATATATATTCTTTCAGAGTTTCAGTTCAAATCTTTGCTTCTGGGGGGTCCCTGGAACAACATATTTTCAATGGGGGTCGTGGCATATTACATATCATTTTTGGGGTCCTTGACATGAAATATTGAGAACCACTGATAAAAATATTTTTTTTTAATTTCAGGCCTAAATGGGGGATATATTTCTGCTTAACAGCAAACAAACACAATATTATTCACTTCACAGGCACAGCACACAAACAATGCTTTATATCCTGACTAGTTCTTTAATTTTACTTTTTGTAAATATAATTAGTGACATGACATTACACACAAACAAACAATTCACCTCTATTAACCATGAATGCTAAAGCAGGCAGCTAATTAACTGTAGGTAGTAGCTAGGTAAGCTAACGCACCTGGTCTCTTGGGGAATGGACCTTTTTTTCCAAGGACGATAATTAAACTTCTCCTCCTGCTGTCACCGTCATGTCTCTGGGAAGTTTCCACTCCCTGCCAACACTGACAACTCTCCTCATCTTCCATGAGGTGGAAGTTGGTACGTTTAAACTTGTTTATTTCACTGTTTTACTAACAATAACAAACACGAAGGAGTCAAACAAACACTCGTCAGTTTAGAGTAGGTGTGTGTGTGTGTGGGGGGGGGGGGGGGGGGGGCGGGATAACCAAAGCCCTTTAAAGCCCGCGCGTGAAGCCTGCTTACGCCAGGGCTCCACTGGGCGCGTCTGCGTCGCGTCTGCGTCGCGTCAGCGTCACCGTCACAGAATGTCAATGTTCCCTTTTTAATCAATGAAGGGTGGCTCCACTGCCCGCGTTGTGCGTGCGTGCCGCGTGCGTGCGTCACCATTAAAATTGAACCGGTTCGTTTTTTGACGCACGCGTCGGAGACGCAACGCGACGCAGACGCGACCCAGTGGAGCCCTGGCGTTAGGGAGTGTCTGCCAATAACCTGCATCACAGAATAGAGTGAGCGTCTGCCTTATTACGTTTTTAACTCAAATCTATGCTTCTGGGCCGGGGGTCCCTGGAACAACATATTTTCAGATGGGGGTCGGTGGCCAATTACATATAATTTTTGGGGTTCCTTGACATGAAAATGTTTGAGAACCACTGACATAGAAACATAGGGTTTTTCAGAAAACTGTCATGATTTAGATGACATTTTGTAGAATCGTTCTCACGTCTAAATGGGTTAAGACATTTAGGACTGAGGCTGCCGATTCTACAAGATGTCTTCTAAATCCTGACACTGGTGCTCAAACTATATAGTTCATGTCAAGGACCCCCAAAAAATTATATGTAAAAATTATCCGCCGACCCCATCTCAAAATATGTTGTTCCTGACCTGCAGGGACCCTCTTCACCCCAGAAGCAAAGATTTTAGTTAAAAACGTTGTGACGCTGTGAAAGAATATAAAATTCAAAGATTTGCGGCACATATATTCACGGATTTTTTTCCAAAATAGCTAAAGTTAAAGTTAAAATAAAGTTAAAATAATTGGTTAAAGTGGTTAAGAGCTATAAAGGTGACACAGATGCGTTCCAGGTCTCAATGGGTTAACTGAGGTTTACTCCGAGTCCAAATTATTACTTTCCATACTTTATTTACAGTACTTCCGTACTCTGTACATCTGTCTGTACGTGTGTACGGCTGTAATGCACGTAACTCGAGGACCGTTCGCCAAATTCAACACACACGCTCCATAACCCCACGCTCTCCATACCCCCACAGAGAGTGCACTCAGTGCAGTGCCTGGTGTCGAGTCCGTCGGACCCACGTTGTCCAGTACCGCCACAAAAGGCCTCTGCCCGGGGCTCTGGACAGGGCCCCTGCCCAGGCTCCATATATGGATGTTCTGACATCACAGCACTCCATATTTGGGCATGCCTGACACAAACTCCATATATCTCCATATATGGGCATAAAAGGTACACAGACAGATAGGTGGAACGGGTACTCTGACATGCGGGTATTGCATAGCCGGGTGGGACATGGATCTCCAACTTCCATCATTACCGACACAGTGCTCTACAGCCAGGCACCGGTCTAGTATCCAATTTATACACAGTCAGCCTGAATCTTTTGTTATAGCTATATGAGAGATAATGACCTGGGGGTTAGGAGGTTGGATTCATTAAGCTATTCTGCATGGCTTCAATGGTTAAACAATAACATACAGAACAGAGAACTGAGCATGTTCAAAATTCCAATTATGTTGAGTTCCATTTTATTAGAGCTTTCATGTTAGACATATAGGTTTGAACTAGTACGTTCACAAAGACTTCTAAGGAAGAAACCTCTTGTGTGTAACTGATAAAGTTGCTTATTCAAAGTGATTATGGTGATGCCTAATGCCTATTACTATTATTGTTATTATCATCAATGCTGTTGCTGTTGTTATCCTAATTTATATTCGGGTAGAAATGTGACGTGAAAGATTTGCTTTGTGTATTATTATGCAACCAGATATGTTGTCATTTGCTCTCGTCCAAAAAAGCCAAAACGCCTGCAGTGTCATTGACCCCTCCATAGGAGCCCAGACAGTAGAGTAGATCGGATTAACTTTTAGCCAATTCAACAGCACAAGTTTGCATAGGTTTAAAAATCAATCAAAATGCAAGAAAACGTATGTGCCAAATGACATCAAATTGTTGAAGCGTAACATATAATTTAGTATTTTTAAAGTTTAGTTTAGTTTGATGGCGGTGTAAGTGTAATAAAATGAAATAAGCATACATATTTAATTAATGGTGATTTAACATTTGAGTAATCTTGTGCCATCAAACTATACTAATTTTGAATATATTTCACTGGCCTGCATTCACATGAATGGTAAATGGTGCATTGATAGAGACTTGTTCACTGTCTTTAACAATGTGCATCACATTCACACACTGACGACAGAGAATGCCAAGCAAGGCACTAATCTGCTCGGGAACAGAACCCCTACAGACGACCAGGGGAAGCCTGGGTTAGTCGTTAAAAACCAGGGTCCAGGGCGTAGCCTACAACGGCCCTAGCGGGCGCTTTGCCTACTGAGCCACTGTGCCAACCTGACCCCACCCACCCTTATATCACACATATATAGCCAGATCCATACCCACATGAGTGGCATGGCATGAACGATTTGTCCCCTCAACAGATAATGTAACATGACATCTCTACATAGGCACTGTTGCCACAAAACCATAAGGTCATCAGTCAAATCTTTCTGTGTGGAGTCTGTAGTCTATGTTCTCTCTGAGTTCAAGTGGGTTTCCTCTGCTCCGGTTTACCTTCAATGCCCTGTCCCATACCGCAGCCATGTGTTCAGTCCAACCTATCCTGTATAAAAAAGGTTAATGAGAATTTAGTTACACAGACTATATTATCCTATAATCCCACCACGTTTAGCATTGGAGATTGTGCAGCACAGATCACACGTGCCATGGACACTCCTATCCAAAATCATCATCCCTCTTCACTTGAAGTTGAGGTCAAGCCAAGCAGGTGCAAGTGAACGCTAGGTTGTTCAAACAGTGGGGATTACTCCAGAGTCTCTTGTTACTGATTAATCACAGTCCTGGGCCCCCCTTTCCACCTTCTGATATAAGAAGGTGGGAGAACATTGGTGTTCTCTACATTGTGTTGAGCTTCACACAGCTGTCAAAGCCTCTTGCCCGCCTTGGTGAAGGAGAACCCAGACCTTTCTAGAAAACATGGCCTTCAGTGGAACATGGCAGGTATACGCCCAGGAGAACTATGAGGAGTTCCTCAAAGCAATGGGTGAGTTGACTCATAAAGTGCTACCTTAATTAACGTTGCAAAGATTGACATTAAAATCAAATATATAATTGGTAGAGCAAACCAAAGCATTTCTTGTGTTTGTTATATGTCACAGATAGCTTGAATAGCAAAGACTTGGTATATTCGAAGGGAGATCTGATTGATTTTTTTGCTTGATTGATTGATAACTTTATGTAAACAGCACGTGGTAGCCTACAGTAAACGTAAGACATTGAGGTTAAACGGATAACAAAAAAGTCCTGGGGACTTGTTTCCATTGTGGTCCTAGAATTGGATGTTGATGATGCTCATGGGGATTAAACAGCATTTAACACTTAAAGATGCCACTTTTCAGTATGTTGAAAAGTTGACCAGTGATTGATGAAGACTTCCCCATTGTGTTCTTCATTCACCAGGACTTCCTGATGAAATGGTCAAGGTTGCTAAGGACATCAAGCCCATTACTGAGATCCAGCAGACCGGTGACAGCTTTGTCATCACCTCCAAGACACCTGGAAAGTCTATCACCAACTCCTTCACCATCGGCAAAGAGGCTGACATCACCACCATGGACGGCAAGAAGATCAAGGTGCACGAATCTGCTGCACATCAACAAAATCTAAATGTTATTTTGCTGTCTTGTCTTTGAGTGTTACCAGAAAATATGAAATCATCAAGGTTAATATCTACACAGTATCTTTCTTTTTATCTTCAAATCGTTAAATAAGGCAAATAAAACAAATACAAATAAATAAATAAAACAAACAAAGAACAAAAAGCCTTAATATGCCTTAGTATGCACGTTTTATTTCTGTGATGTGCTCAAGGGGACTGCATGCCCATAAGTCAGTCATCCTGTTAGTCGGACCTGCATGGCCAGTTAAAACTCATCCGTGTCTTCTTGTGAGGTTAGGTTAGGGTTTGGGTTTGGATAGTGTTAGTAATGGTCTGAGGTTAGGGTTTGGTTTGGGATAGTGTTAGTAATGGTCTGACGGGTGCTCAGGTTTCAGGGTTGACAGGATTATTCACTCTCTGTCTCTGTGCTCCCCAGTGCACTGTCAATATGGACGGAGGAAAGCTAGTAACCAACACTGGCAAGTTCAGCCACATCCAAGAGCTAAAGGGAGGAGAGATGGTTGAGGTACTTCTTTCACTTTCCCTTCTTTGTAGGTCTATCCTAGCTTTGTCTACTACACACATTTAAAGCCAAAACATCTTACATAACAATGAATCGCTCTCTTGTGTTTCACATTCCAGACTTTGTCCGTGGGTACCACAACTTTCATCAGGAGGAGTAAGAAGATGTAAACGTGTCAGTGAAATGGTTATTTAAATAAAATGTTGCTTATAAAATGTGCCTTTTGTCATCTTTATCCACATTCTCAATTAGCGTATATGAGTAATTGCAATCCCAGCATCTCTACACTGTGCACACCAAAGCTTGACACCAGAAATGCCCCCACCCCCAACTGTTTACTATATACATTGTATTGCTACTAGTGTTTATATATGTCTTGTATATTATTATTGTATGTCTTTAAATGTCTCAATGAATTTAATACACAGGACCACAATGGAGCCCTCGATCAGGGCTTTTAGCACCATTGTATACTCATACTACTGTATTTACTATTTACACTGTTAACTGTTAATAAAGTATTCAATCCATCAATCAAAACACTGGAGTATAGCTCATAGCAGTGGATGTGATTTTCTGGACCCACTCCAATTAATTTTTCCAAGAGATTTACAAAAATATTAATAGCAAATTTTAAACCAAGAATCAAGCCATCCAGGATTCTGGTGAATCATAAATAAATAATTGAATATTTAATTATATGATGGACATACTATAAATAAATACCCTTTGTTTATTTTTTATTTTTTTATTTAAAAAATAAATTCACAGAATCAAAAGTTTTATGGTCATGACTCACCAGGATCCTGGATGGTGCACACACACACACACACACACACACACACACACACACTGTACTTTCTATTTTCTATCTGCTGCAGCTAACTCACTCGTGGGTGTCACCGTTCTAGAGCATGCGCAATGGGATTTTCCGTGCAGTCCCTTGCACGTAGGCGAAGGAGGCAGAGGCACGGACGTGACCACGTAACGTCAGCCACCGGATCGAGCTTTAGGGCCGAATATCTTGAACGTTGTGTAAAAAATATATAATTTTCGTTTCGAATAACAAAATGGCGAGGTACCTAAGACCTCCAAATACTTCTCTCTTCGTTAGGAACATCTCTGACGAATCCAGGTACGTTTGTTTGTACGCTGCTGCTTGCTTGACGTGACCAAGATGGCTAACGTTAGGAGGGAATCTGAGTAACCTCCACTGCACTGCTCCAGCCGTGAGCTGTGGTGCTGCTGCTGCGGGCGGGGGATTCACAATACAAGGATGTTGCGAGATGTGTGCAGTTGTGCACCGTCTGTCTACTCTAAACACGAGCTAAACAAACCAACGGTTGAGAAAAAGAGTGTGCATTATTGTTGCAGTTTCTCTGTTGAAAAGGCACGTCAAGCGAAGACACAGGTCAATCAAAGTGAAGTTAGTGAACTAAAATAAACAAAACAGCCGTTTGTTTTGATTAATGTAACCAAGGGACCAGGCTCTTCTCTTGTACACTGTCATGTCCATCGAACACCAGGCATGTTTTCAACCTAGCCCTGAAACATGACCGATGCTTGGTTATTATGAAATTGAAACTAATGTAATCTACTTAATATTAAACTTCATCGTACTAAAAACCCTAACGTTTCGTTTACACCCGTCTATAATTAAAGAATGCCGAGCCATCAACCGGTGTGTCCCCAAATAAACAGGCTCCTTGTGGGGGGGGGGTGCTTACTTTGTGGTGGGAGAGATAGGTGTTTAGCCTAAAACAATAATTGATTAGAAATTATATATTAGCTCTAGTCCATAGCCCTACTGCTCTTGCTGGCTATGGAACTGATTGGCTTCCTGCCTCGCATGAAATGCAGACCAGCCTACTCACCAATACAAAGACGAGTTGTGTAATTAGAAAGCCTACTTTCCTTAGTGGATGCACTTTGAGCCCCCCACCACACGTGCAAATACACTTTTTGGCCAGAAAGGGATTTTGTTTTCACCAGGATTTTTTTTAGTTACTCCACTGCGTCCTCTGCTGATATAGAGGGTATGCACATGCATAAAGTGAATGGCAAAATTAGTGACAAAGTGAGTTTAATGTCGTTTATCGTCATTTAATGCAATCAAATACAACTTTTCTTTTCGGATGTATGGGCTGTCAAGGCCAGAAAGTAGTGTTTTGCCACTCAGTAGACGTTCCTGCATAACTTCCGCGTTTGACAATGATGATGATGTCACACACATACCCTCTATTGCCAAGAGAAGAAAGCCCTCATAGAGAAGATTTTTCCTTCGGGTGAAAAGATAATCCCTTTCTGGCCAAAAAGTGCATTTATGCTTTCTAATTACACAACCCGTCTTTGTATTGGTGAGTAGGTCAAACATTTTTTTTTTTTCGCGACAGAGGAGAGGCTGGTCTGCATTTATGCGAGCCCCGGAAGTCGACAGTAACATAGCTCTAAATGCCACAGCATTAGAGCTATGGACCAGAGCTAATGATATATTATGGTCTTAAAAATAGATGGCTCTAGCTTGTGTGTGGCCTACACACTGGGCTCTAGCGTAGTCTTATCTGCTCGCCAGCAGAATAAATGTCCTTATTTCATGACACTTTAGGCCAGAGGATATACGCCGTGAGTTTGGTCGTTATGGGCCTATTGTAGATGTCTACATTCCACTTGACTTCTATACACGGCGACCAAGAGGATTTGCTTACATTCAATATCCTTTGTATTGTTTTTTGTGTTTCAGATGTTTTGAGTGATATTTCCCCCAACTGATTGTAAATGTTTTAAATTATAACCCTTTCTTTGCAGTGGATTATTTAGTACTCCGATGCAGAGTCAACATTACATGTATTTTATTTAACAAATGATTGGTCTATTGTATGGGATTTAATTTAATTTGTAATTTGTCACTTAGTATATTGTATGCAGGATTAAACATATTCCTAACTTAATATTTCTTCTGTTGTTGCCTTAGAAATGGTAAAGATACAGTTCTGGAGACCCCACACCAAAAGAAAAGAAAGTTGAAAGGCCGTGGTAGAGTAGATTCAAGCCAAAGACACCCAGGCACCAAGCAATAGTGGAATTGGAAAATAAAGAAAAGGCAAAAAGATGAAGATGCAAAGTGGAGGAAAGAGAGCATCCAGGCTTTCATTTGTCTACCAAAGGGAGGAAAAGCAAAGAGTTTATTGGGCAAAGACAAGCAGGAAACCTCGAGTTCTTCTGCCAAGCCAATAAAGAGCAAGCTGAAGGTCAAAGGTCAAGCATGTTAAAGGTAACGAGCCTAACTTTTTGTATCCTACCCAAACCACTTGATGGCTCACCATCTCAGTATTTGTCTTATGTGTCTTCAGTCCCAAATCACGAGTTGGCCTATTTGAATCAGTAATTGTAATCTGTAATTGTAGAAGTCATAATCTTCAAAGTCAGTCTTTTTTTTATTACTTCAAAATCATTTGTATACATTATATAATATACATATATATTTTTTCTTGTCAGAATGGAGCCACAGCCTGTATAGTATGTATGTATTGTATGTGCACAGAATTTTGTTGTCCCCCTCCCCCCTAACCTCACCCGAAAAAAGAGGAAAAAATCCCTGAGTGAGAAGCCTTAACAGTCCAGCACATTTGAAGACGTCCGGGATGCAGAAGATGCCCTTCACAACCTAGACCGCAAGTGGGTGTGCGGCCGCCAGATCGAGATCCAGTTTGCCCAGGGAGACCGCAAGAGTATGAACAGCTTTCATCCATGTTTCATATCCCAGCAACATTGCATTTAACTCCAGCTAGATCACAGCCTAGATCACAGCTAGATCACAGCCGCACACACAAGACTAGGTTAAAACAGGAAAATGTCCCCCCGTTGTCTTGTCCATTGTAGCCCCTAATCAGATGAAGACAAAGGAGCGCCACTCCCCTCGCAGTTTCTCCCGCTACGACGACGGTGATCGAGATGATCGCCGGCGCCGCTCTCGCAGCCGCAGCTGCAACCGCCGCAGATCTCGCAGCCCCTCTTACGAGCGCCGCCCACGGAGGTCCGAGAGCCCCAGAGAGTGAGTTAATCCTTCAAGTGCAACACTCACTGCTTGTTGGTTACGGTGGCCATATTCAGATATGTTGTTGTCCTTGTTTTTTCTGCAGCTCTCGATCCTATGGACGGAACAGACGCAGCAGAAGCCACGATAATGACAGGTGGGCTAATAATTTAAGAGATTTTAGTTTTGCTCTTTTTGAAAAACGTTTCACAAATCGCAAAAATAACCAATATTTTAGATGTGACACCAGCGTAGAATGAAGTATAGTTTCCAGCAACGTCTCGTCATAGAGAGCCCCCTCTCTCTGATCTCCGCCCCCTCGCCGTGTTGTGGGGCAAACTGAACCATAGCTGAACGTTGTGAATGACAATTCACACGCCTTGCGTGTGAATTCTTCCCTGAAGAAGGCAACTTGTTGCCGAAACGTTGGAAAAATAAAGAAATTTATTGCATCGTGACTACGAGCTGTGCGGCCTCTCTCCTTTCTCAGTCATAGTTTTATCTCCTGCGATCAGCACCTCCCCACTACTGGTGTGCGCTCCTACCTTTCTATTTGTTTGATTATCTAATTTACTGCCAACACCCCCATTTGGTGTGGTGTCTGAATTGTGTACTCCAGGACCACCACACATTGATTTTCTATTGGGAACCCCTTTATTTTGAAAGCCGGTTTCACTCAGAAACCGAGAGTCAGGAAGTGAATAATCATGTAACAGGTCCTGTGAATGTTATTTAATTCACCCAACACATTTTGTAACCGGGGATCATATCATTTAGACTTTGCAGAAGACAAATTTGTGCAAATGTGACAATTACATTTTTTTTTTACAAACACAACCTGATGGCTGTTACACAACCTGATGCCTATTAATTAATGGGGAGATAGTACACACTTTGTCGATTTCGATAAAAATGACAAATTATGTAACCGACTAAACGTATGTCGGAGGTTGACCGTCCTAAACCAACAAGGAACCATGGCGAAATCACCGACCAGCCGCATATACAGTGGGCCGTTCAGAACCCAACATTGTTTTTATGAAGCATTTTGTTAATAGAAGTAGAACATATGTAACTTACTACAATTATTACGTCTTGATGGTACTGATATAGTGATGCTTTGCTATCACACTTGCATGCCATGACAGAATCAGAATCCTCTTAATTGTCACATCACAGGTTTACAGGTATAAAGATGTGGGTTAAATTTGTTTTTGTCTAAGCTCCATCATTGTCTCCACTAGGCTGAAGGAAACGGTACACAACCTGCAAACTGAGAAATTGAGATGCCAATCCTAGAAATATGAAATATCAGACAAATCTGTGTTGATCACATGACTATAGAGTAGACGGAGATAATGTGTACCGATTTGTGTGATGTTTGGACAAAATCTGTAGTTGTAATATATAAAAAAATGTTGTGCAAACATTGGCCTCCTGGAGGCGCTATGAAGGGCTTATGTGAAAAATGCAGGGCCTTGGCCTCTAGACGTGTGTGTGTGTGTGTGCAAAGTTTGCACAGATTGGTCCAGTTCTAGAAAAAAAAACACAAATTGGCCTATTATAACACCACCATGAGAATGATTTGAAAATGTTGGGTGGAATTTCTTCCTTGGCCTAGTGGGAATATGCATGTAAAGTTGCCCATGACAAGGCAGATACAGTATGCTTCGGAGGTTCTGCTCTGGCATCCAGGGAGTGGGAGTGTGTGCACAGTTTCACATCGATCGGGGCTAACGGTTCCGGATATTTGTTGCTTGCGGATGGACGGGCGTAGAGTATAAAAGTCGGTTTAGATATGTTAAGATGCACCCTATAAGATGCAAATGTATCAGTAGCTGCCCATTGACTGCATACACTTTTCACTGTAGTCACTCAGTATCTTCTTGTTTTGTGTTATAGCACTAAGACAGTGCATCCTTTTTTTTTTTTTTCTTACCCAGCCGTCAAATAATAACTTCATTTTTAACATGCAACAAAGAAGCAATAACATTTTTAAGGTGTTAATACATCTAACTATATATATAATATATGTTAGAAATAATATAATATAGCTGTTATAGTTTTGGCCTTTTGGGTCGCATTAAATGTCCTTGAAGATTATCTTTTGAAAAGAATGGGACATCTCTCCTCTGTGCCAATGTCAGAGTTAAATTAAATTCCTGTACAACCTCTGTGCTTTGTTATATATTAACTTCCTATAGACATTAATTTGGGGGTTAATTTATTTGCGTAACAGCAGGTACATCTACTGTAAAATGTACTTCATGCTTGCACACAGAAACACATTCCAAAATCAGACACAGAATTAATGTTAATTACCTTGATAACAACAATCGCATTGTAGTTGCCTTGCTGCATTTACCCATCTATGATGCATTCAATTATTCCATGTGAAAAGGGGAAATTCCTTTTACCATACCAGTTTGGCTCCATGTTGTTTTTCCTGCTAGGTACAGAGGCCCTCCCCGTGACCACAACAGGACGCACCACGGCCCAGGATCCCGTAGTCGCTCAGCCTCTCACTCCCCATCCCCTGCCAGATCTAGACCCAAAGGCAGAAAAAGCCAGTCCCGGTCCCCAAGCCCAGCTGAAGACTTTCATCCTGCATCCAGCTCCCATAAGCAGAACTTGGGACGCTCACCATCACGTTCCTACTCCAGGTCTCCGTCCCGGTCTCGATCTCGCTCACGGTCGTGGGCTGGCCGCAAGTCTGGCGGCCATTGAACCCCACACTTCCAAAGTCCTGTCGTTCTTTATCTAAAGGATGTTTTGCGTATGGTTTCAGGTTTCAAATGTTCATGCCCACCATTGTTAATTGCTAGTTAATTGCTATCAGTGGTTCCCAAAGTTCTTCATGTCAAGGACCCCCAAATTGACACCAATTGGCCCGTGGACCAACATTTGAAAATGTATGCCAGGGAGTCAGGGACCCCCATAAGAGAACATTTTTACGGCTCTAGCAGTGATTATCAACCCGTTTCATTTCAAGGACCCAGTTTGACATGCATATTAGTCTACAGACCCCCATTTGATGGCATTTCTATGTTCTATCTCTGGGACCCCAATTTATATTGTAAAATCAATGTTAATTTAACTCTGTACAAATGGAACCAAATGGACCCTAACGGGACCATTTGGTTCCATTTGTACACTCGGGAGTTACAGTCACATAAGGGTCAATTTGGTTCCAAACTATCATTTAGCTGGGGACCCCCTGAAATCCTCAAGGACCCCTTTTGGAACCACTGGCTTATATCACCATGAAACATTCTGCACGGCACAAGAGAAAAGAAAGTCCTGGTATTTCCGTTAATGTGTATAGTTAAGTTAATTATATGTTGGATATAATGCAAGCTCCCAGAAGTGTTCTTGATAGGTTGTTCGCTATATCTGGTGACTTACGTACTGTGGATTTAGCTTATAGTTTCAAAGATGGTTCAGTTTAACTTTGCCAATATAATGTTGAGTTAACTTAAATCTACTCCATTTTATTCAATATTATACATTATAGCAGCATTTAAAATTTCTCTTTGTTTTAGTTATTTCTCCAATGGAAAGAATAAGAACTAAAAATAGGAAAAAGATTCCACGTTTACGTTACCATGTTATATACTGTTGTATGTTATTAGACCATTCAGTCAGATGTAAGATTTAACTTACCATCGTTTACTAATTTCTGCAATTAGTAAGGAATGGATTGCATTGTATGGAATGTAGCCTGATTTTTTTGGTTTGTTACATTAATCTGTATGTGGTATTCTTTCTATTGCCCTATTTTTGTATTTGTTACATGTAGTCCATGTATTCAAAATATGCTGCTTTATTTCCTTATGTATGTACTAAATTAATTGACTCCCAAGTGTTCCTTAGTACTCTTATCTGTATTTTAGTGGTGTTATTCCATTGAAGCGTCAATAAATGGATGCATTTGTATTTTTCATTTGCTGAGAACAGAAAACATTACCATCTCAAGCTGCATATTATGGATCGTTGACGTAAAAGAGCTCAGCTACACACCTGAAGTAAAGATCTGGGTACGCATCAATGATGAATTATGCTGTGTACAATGGATATGTAAAGATAATTACATTTAACCGTTTTGGAATTTTGCGAAGTAAACTGACCTGGTGAAACTCAAATAAATATCAAACAGTGATGTACTTTTTGGTGGTGTGGACTGCACTTATATGAATCTATATATGCATCAAGAACATGTTAATACAGACAACCAGACAAAGGTGTGGGGGAAGGGGAGGGGTTTATTTATTTTTTAGCTTATTTTTGTCTTTACCAATTTAAACAGCATCTTAACATTTTTGAACATCTAATTAGTACCAATTCTGTGGACATGGAATCATTTTTTCATTATTCATATTCGGTGACATTAACAAGTGGGACAAATTAACAGCCAATTTTGTTACAATTTTAGAATGAGGAGACTTTTGCATGCATGATCATTTACAAAACAATAGAAAACAGTTTTTTTTACATAAAATAGTTGGGAAAACAGTTCATAAAAATAAATGAACCAAAATCAGTTGGCAGTTGGCGGAAGAACAACCGAGAACTGAAGCTGGGTTTCAGGTGGCTATGTGTGTTTGGTCAATGAGTAAGAGCTCTACCCAATGAAGAGGGGGAAAAGGAAGGAAAAAAAACTCAAAATGAGTCTGATAAGTTCTTTTTCAGAGTGAGATTCAACATAGGCACAATCAGGCTTTGTTAAACTTGTCAAGTGGTTGATCATAAAAAAAGCAAGCTTACATAATGTAAGCACAATAAAAAATACATCCAAACAATTCATACATACAGAAGCCTCCTCCAAGGTCCAATTAAAGATTAGTTTTTTTGTATTTTTTCTAAAAAATGTGCACTTACAGCATCTTTTCACCCTACACTGTTCATAATACAAAATAATAAAAACATTATGTGCAAGATCACTGGCAAGATTACACAGTGCAGGGGTATTGACAAATGCTATATGCAGATATTTCTTTTCTTTAACAAAAATATTCTTCAGCATTTGAAGTTAAGACATGTCCATAGCATGTCGTGTACATTCAGTGTTATTACTAAAAATACTTTGTCAAGCAGGCCTTCAAATTGTCCTGCAAAATGTACATATGCTACAGTATTTTAATACATTTCTTTATATACATGGCTCTTAACATATTTTCAAGCACTCATACTTTGTTTTGTCATTTCTAAGCTGGCAATTACAGCTCCCATTCTGCAAAGGAAAAAAAAATAGACAGCCTCAATAGAGGTTTGGTAAAATAAAAATAAAGACACTATAGATAGTCGATAACGCACCCACCATTAAGAGCGAAAAACAGCTTTTCAGCCTGTAACTCAAGACAACAAGTGCAAGAGGATAAATGGGGTGCAGGAGGCAGTGAGTGTCTGGAGATTGTTGGGATGGCCAACCCTTGAGACCCATGTATATATGTAAACACCCGCACTGGCCTTGCGCCTTACATTGTTGAGACCCTTGGGCCACATCATGCACTTCAACCAACCCTGCCTTCCCCACTGGAAATAAGGCCTCACAGCAAACAGGACCATGACATGAGCTAAAGGTAGAGTGAAATTGGTGCAGTCACATCACCACCTGTCTGGTCCTCTTCCGCATTGTTTGCCATGTGGCGTTTCGACTGAGGGGGCTAACAGCACTGATTTGAAATTGGGATGTGACCCCAGGGACTCACATCCAATTCGCCACTCGGCCAACGTGGTCGATATGGCACTAGTGACCACGCCGGTTAGGCAAAGAGGAGGTGGCAAAAACACAGCTAAAGACATTGCTTTGGTTAAGTGCGACAGACTCATACACCTTTCGACTACAACACAAATGGACTTAAACACAAGTAACGCTATGATAGAGAACTGCGGGCCTTAGACAAGCCCAACTCCCATAGTGCAGTGCGCACAGCGCTATAAAAAAGGTACAGGAGTTGAGAGTCCAAGGTCCGTGTGCCATGGTCTCATATTACCCTTCAGTTTTTTTGAGGTTATGCTTGTGACCTGTATTCGCGACAGCTGATTCCTCTCCAGAAATATATCTCTGGTTTCCCTGCAGAATTGCAGGCGAGTGGCTTTTACATCCCAGATAAAAGAAATAATAATATATTGGGCCCCAAATAAAAAATAAAAAAATGCTACAAATGTGAATGTGCTTTAGCACCAGATGCTTTAGAGGTGAGGTCCAAAAAGGATTAGCATAACCTATGTCCTATGTCAATGGAAAAGCATATCTGTCCACAGAAATGGACCGTAAAAGAGATTGAGCTCTACTGCTTACTACAATACCTTGCCATACCTGCTATTTGGGAAGAAAAGCTCACTCGACCTGCTATAACAGCCAACATAAAAACAGCAAAACAAAATAACAGAGCGCAAAAGTACAAAGGATATCCAGTTCGTCGTCAGTTACAGAAACTGTCTCGACTGAGAGCATCTTCCCCACCAGCAAGGCTACAGTTCTGCAATATTTGAAACTTTAAAAAAATGGTTGTGGACATTTGCAGTGGAATACTGCAAATGCCACCCAAGAGAACAAGATAAAAATGTACTAAAAGAAGTACAGCACTGAGGCGTTCCTGGTGGGACTAAATACTGTCAGAGGAGTCGTAGTTCATGCATTGTTTTCTTTTTTCATAAAGGGCAAGTGCGGGGGTCCGTCTCAGGCCTGCACTTTGAGCAGGCTCTTCAACTGGAAGGTCATCATCTCCCTGTTATCACAGGAGGCTAGGGCGAAGGGCACCCAATGGCTAGGGGGCTTGGGCAGCACGCTGGGCGACGGTGGCTCGCTGAACTTTGCTCCTGCATAGCTCGGGCAGTCCTGCGCGGCCAAGAGGAGGTTGTTAAGATGGGAAACTGCGCCCTCCCAGTTCTGGTCATAGTTGGTAAAACGGACTGAAGCGTTTTTCTTCTCAGCGGCCGCGGCCTGCCGGGCCTCTGGAGACCAGGGGTAGGCTGTGCCCTTGTCGCTCCTGCGGTGGCCATGGTGGTGGATGTGAAGGCCCCCCACTACTCCTGCGGATGCTGCTGCTGCAATGTTTTGATCACGACCTCTTTGCTTGACCCGGCCCAGCTGGTGGTTCTTCTTGGGCAACAGGCGCTCAGGGTGGGACACTGGAATGTTGTACCTCTCTCCACCTCCCATGCTGCTATTCCACTGTGTCACAAGTGTCACCTGAACAATGAGATAATAATGTTATGTCACCATCCTATCCAGTGTCACTCCTATCCAGTGCAGCACACGTCAACCGTTGTCCCTACTATTTGCACTCATGCACACATCAAATACAAAGTTGTACACTATTTAACCTATAAGATATCAGCTATGACACATACATAAATAAATTGCACAGGTTATATACATATACGCACACACATGTGTATATAGACTATACTGTAAATAATATCTATCTATCTATCAAACAACAATAAACTCTAGTAGCAGGTCACATGATAAACCTGGCGGGCATAACAACAACAACAACAACTGCAAAGGCTTATGTTGCCTGCAGCCTACGTGCAGAGCAGACTAGACAGTGTGGTCGGAGCCGCCCATCCCCCACCCAGCCAAGCAAGCAAAACAGCAGCTTCCACTCACCTCTTTGTTGTTGTAAAGTTGACTGCGCAGCAGCTTAATCTCTCCCTTCCAGCAGATCTCCAGGTCCTCGAAGTAGTCTTCGGTCTACTTCTCGCTGCACGTTTGTGTCCAGCAAGTTCTGAAGTGTTCATGTGCCAATGATGAGCGATGTTTACCCGTGATGCCGAGCTGAACATTAATTCACCTCGACGCACGATGCTCCAAGAAGCCGATGGCCTACCTACAGGGTTGAAAATAACAATGGTTTAGCTAACTGTGAAATGTAAAGGTTGATACATTGGGGCTAGTGTATCTGCTAATTTTGTTCATTCGGTAAAAAATGATATATTTGTATTATTCATATTTTATCGTTATATATAAAATATACGCAATCGTATCGTTCTGGCATTATAAAGACTGAAAATAATAAGGGAAATAATAAAAATACACGAAGATGAACAAAGACACGAATACAGCAGGGACGTTCACACAATGAATTACCAAGTGCGTCATCGCACAAAAATTGAAACACAACATGCCAGGTCTGGATATTGCAGTACCACATTATTACAACTATCATTATTAACAAAAAAACGATAGAACACCTCCATTTGGTCGATGATCACAATAATAACACAATAATAAACGTTACATAAAGCGACTAATCCAACTGTGTGTGAGCCTGCCCTCGGCTTTGTCCCGAGGAAAAACAGACATCGTAATAACCGAGTTATTCACTGGTTGTGATGAGCCAAAAACGTATATTTTGTTGGTGGATTCCTTTAAATCCATTACCACATACTATATGAATGAGTACGTGACTGTTTTACAATAGTGTCTCACATTACTGTCTGGCACCATAACAAAGAAAGGACGGTGACAATATGGCGACGGAGGCTCCAAATAAAATAAACTTACCGAATCCTTCAGGCTTTGGTTGGTGAAAGCCTCTTCGTCATAGAATGGTCGAATTGAACCTCAGAAATCTCAACGGTGGATGATGTTGAATTTATAGCAGCAACGCTATATTTCCTACCAATTTTCGAGAAACCTTGGCTTTTCCTACGGCGTTGTACAGTTGTTGTGTAACGTCAAATCTCCCTTCCGACTCCAATTGCGAACAAAATGGACCCTACAGAGGAGCTATGTAGCCGAGACCTGACCAATCACGCTTCAGCTCGCAGCGCAGTGACCAATCCGCGAGCTCTAGTCGGACGCCATCCATGCCTGTTGCCAGACGGGTGACGTCAATGCCCTCAGTCCTAATTCGTACATCGCCACGCGACGGTGTCGCGCGGAATATAATAGCAGATCTGTAAAACTCACACTGGGTCTCGTCCTTAGTCGCGAAATGGGATGCAAGCTTGTAGAGTTGTAGATCGTCTGTCATTTGCGCGCGGCACCGTCGTACGGCGAAACGCTTTCCCTTCCTTTGTTGGGGGTATTTCCTGAGAGAAGTGAGAAAATAACAAAATTACCCGCCCCCCTCGCTGCGAACTTTAGAATCGACAACAACACTGCCCTTATAAAACGTATGTTATGGACAACTTGTCCATAACATACGTTTTATAAGGGCAGTGTATTCAGGACAAGCCAATAATAGACACAGCTCTGTGTATGTAATCTATACATTATCCGCCGTGTTTGCACCGCACCGCTACTGATTAGACATTTGACACTCAACACTCAGTCACTCAACTCAGGCTAGCCTAGGAGAAAGGAAAAGGAACGGAAAGGAGGAGAAAGGAGCAAGCAACGTGTCTGTCATGATGACCTGACGAAAATGTTATAAAAACCGTCCAAGATTGCTCCAGTGTCTTCCTTCTACCTTTGATTGATTGATCGATTGAAATATGTATTAACAGTTTGCAGAATTACAGTATAATTCAAGCACAACTCAATACAAAGACTGTTAACTGTGAGTGGACGACCCAATAAAGCATTACACTTGTTTACAAGAGGGTCCACCTTGTTCAATTCATCAAAACATTTAGAGACGTACAAATATACACTTCTAAGTTCTACCTAGTGCATTGGCTTGCTGCAACATGCTGCATAGATAGTCTATCTATGTTTTTGTTTTCTGATCTGACCTAGTGACCTCTATCATAGAGGTCAGGTCAGAAAACAAAAACAACAAGCCCCTCTGCTCTATAACTGTAGCAGGGGGCACACTTGTAAAGATTTGGCTTTTGGTGACTAGTTTTTGCATTTTGGTGTGGTGTATGGGTATATGGGTTTTCAAGATGGCGTCCACGGTGGCTAAAATGCCTATAAACTGGGATTTAATATGTAAAAAATCACAACAATTATGCACTTCGTAAATACTTACAGGCATAAGGTTTTCAGAAACCATTGCAAACTAATTTGGCTTTCCCCTTAGTGGTCGGTTTGCAATGAAACCACTATTAGATATGTGCATATGGTTGGAACCCCAAATAATCCATAGAATAGATTTTTCAATGGATTCTGTTACCATTGGGTGTGCTAAAATTTTACGGAAAAGAAACAACTTGAAAGGCCGGGAGCTAAAATGCCTATGTGATTAATGTAAAAAAAATTATAACAATTATGCACTTGGTAACTGCTCTTTGAATTTTGGTTTTCCAAAACCATAGCAAATTTGGCTCGCCCCTAGTGGTCGGTTTGCAACTTTGGAATGAAAAAGGGCATTTTAAGCTCCCCTGCAGTAGCCATCGTGGACGTCATCTTGAAAACGATGCCTTTCAAAAATCTCTTCTATCAATTATTTTGGTTTTCAACCAAACCTATATGTATCCAATAGTTGAGTCTGTGCAAACAGACCACTAGGGAGCACACCCAACGCGTTTGCACAGCTTTTTGAAAACCTTATAGGCTACCCATACCATAACACCACACCAAAATTCAGAAACTAGTCACCAAAAGCCAAATCTAGCTGATTTCTTACAAGTCCGCACCCTGCTACTATAATAATAACAATAAAAACTCTATCTATTCATTTAAATACATTCCTCATTTGCTTGGACAGACATACAAATATATGAATAAAAAATTATAAAACGTGGGATTAGTCTATCTAGTGTTTTTTGCAGTGCTTGCAGTGTTTTTCTTTTGTTCTTCTCCAATTGGCCAATCTATCCCAGTGAGTTTCGCATGATCCTTGAGGGCCAGGTGACCAGACCCCTGCTGGCTTTGTTTGACTGTATAACAATAAAAGCAGTGGTCATTGTGTGGACACGACAGTAATGTGTGAAGTCTCTTGATATAGGGGGCACATTTATTGATCTGCCCTCCCTTTATCCTTCCTTACACTACATTTTAGTATAAGCTATATCCTGTTTGTTGATCATTGTATTCTCTAGACGGTGGGAGTTTATTCTTAAAGTCACCATGTTCCTATCAAGGTCATGTTGACTTGGAGAATAACATTGATTTTTTTTATTTGGGACACATTGCCATTGGCAAAAAGCGAGACAAATATTTCTTGTAGTTGTGGCTTGATATTGCAAATAGTGTAAATTCAGTTAATGAAAGGGATCTAACCCCTACTGTATATAATTCTGCATCTTAAACCAAAATTACAACATGTAGCCTACCTATACGTGGACGTTTCTATTTAATTTTTTGTTGTGCCTTGTTATTTTTCTTTCTCTGTGCAATAAACTACATGATATTGATCCAATTCGGCATGTGTAATCACTAATCATGTTATAACACTTTTATACAATGTGATGTCATTGCATAAAAGCACTGTTGCCAATGTGTTACACTGTTTCTGTTATGACTACCTGTTTTTCGTGTGTCATTTGTTTTGAGAAATGCTACTGTGCCTGCAGAAATCTGTGTGAAGTGAACTGTTTGGTCTGGTGCCGGTATCAGCTAGCCTACTTGCTTTTTCAAGGATTAGTAACAGGCCTAACTATCATCATTCAACATTCAACTTATTCCCTTCTGAGAAACAACAAAAACTCACTTGACACCTTTAAAACAACAATCTGGAACCCATTGCTGAGCTGAATCTGTCTTGAGAAACCAGTAATGACAACGTACTCTCAGGAGGCCTACAATATCTCTGTGATTTTAGTGTCTAGCAATAAAAGCAGGAGTAAATGATAACAACAAAAAAGTATATGCTACATGTTTTTAAACCCTCCAAAAAGTGTATATGCCGTACAAAGAGTATATGCAGTACAAGGGCCCACAGTTTATTTCTGTTTTCCTTATGAATAGGGATAGATATCCATTCCAGACTATACTTTAAAAAAAACACACTTTTATGTTCTTCACTAAGTTCACTGACATTTTGTCATAGTCAAAGTCTAAAGATTATACTGAAGAAACTGGTTTGATATCTGAACACATATCTAAGTCCAGAGCCGACATAATAGTTCTCACCCCCTTATAACCCATATATTACGTGTGTTGTTGTGCAACATTTTCCATGTCAGAACGTTAAGAGACTTGTCCATGAAAAGGGCACAGCTGTGTCTTGTCCAGTCAAGAAAGAGCTATGTATGGAAAGTAGGTCACTGAGAGGCTACTGCAAGTCACATACAGGTCATAATGTCTTCAGTTGTTGTTGGCGAAGGTGCCAGGTGGTTCACTAACTTGCCAAATTTGACTGGAACAAAACAGTCAAAACAAAAACATGTATGTATAGGCCTAGGCTACTATTAAAGGGAATAAAGAAATGTGTAAACAGAGCATAAGAAACAAAACCATAAGAGAACAAAACCATAAGAAAAGTATAAACAAAATGTTAATATTTCTCTCTATCTCTCTCACTTACACACGCAGGCACGCAGGCAGGCAGGCACGCAGGCACGCATAGTCACACACACACACACGCACACACACACACACACGCGCGCGCATGCACACACACACACACACACACACACACACACACACACACACACACACACACGCACACACACACACTCACACACATACAAACACCCCACTGTCCCACACATAAACAAACCAATATGCTAGGCATTCATTGGGTGTTAATGGTGGAGGTAAACCATCATTGGGAGTTTCACATTATGACTCTGAATGGTGGTTGGTTGAAGTGTACTGAGACATTCACACACAGGCCGTGTGGACACTGAGTGGCATGAAAAGCAGCAGACAGCCATGACATTTTCACGGAAGGCAATCAATTGAGCTTAATGTTGTGCATGCACACACCTTAATAGCGACCTTCCCATGTAACAATGCTTCAAAGACATTATCTACAAGCAGGTCATCCATCACTTGATACTTGACAAGAGGCCACTCTCACAGCAAGAGGGCCACTTGTTTGTCTTTTCACATTCATGTCACCTGGTTGTAATCAGAAGGACAAGTGGTGTTGTGAGTGGGGTTTTGCTACACAGAAATGAGTCCAGACGGAAACTATCCAACACAAAGGAAAATATACTGTTAGTGTTGCGTCACAATGATTATATAGACCAAGTGAGGTGTTCTGCCACCATTCTGCAATAATGTACTGTGCTATGCTTATGCACCTGTTGAGTGTTGAGTGTGACAGAGAGGAAGTCTTATTAGAGCAGTCTCATTTGCTTCTAATCATATTTTCTGCCTTCCTGCCTTCTGGCCTGTTGGATATATTGGATCAGGGAGGAGAGGAGGCACTGCACTATGTATGTAACCATTAGTCTTGATGCCAGACCTGTAACCCCTCCTGTATTTGGACACTGTCCATACACTTACATTAGACATAATGCATGCATACATTATAGACATCGAAACTATCCAGCATAACCTGCAATTCTTGACCTATATTGATTGTCAGATCACTTCATGTAGGCTACAATACTTTTTCAGGTCCAAATTATTGTAGGCTATTGCTTAACACACTTTTCAGCTTTGCGAAGCTAGCTGACAATTTTACCTCAGGCGAGTGTTATGACCTGCTTAAATTGTAATTGAAATGTCATTGTGACTTTTTGCCAGAAGGACATAATTTAGATTAAGCTGACCTGATTATGTCAAGAAATTGTTATCTGATAAATTAAGATAGTAGATAGTCATCCCTATAAAGCTGTGGTCATGAACTGTGGGTCATGATGACCAAGGAATAAGGTCGCAAATATAAGCAGCCAGAATGAGTTTTCTTAGACGGTTCGTGGTTCTGGCATCTGGTTAGAATATCTCTCGAGTGTCTCCCTAAGGAGGTCCTCGAGGCACGTCCCACATGGGAGGAGACCCCCGGGCCGTCCAAGGATGTGATGGAGGGATTACATCCCCAACCCTTGGAACAGTTACTAATGTTGCTTTAGAGAGGGAAATCTGGAGCTCTCTGGTGGAGCAGTTGCCGCGACCCAACTACGGATAAGCTGTTGAAGATGGATGAATGGATGGATGGATAAGACTGGTCTGTACAGCACAATAAAAATGTAACTATCCCATCACAGTTGTTGTTACCATGTTATTGACTTGCTCATTATTCCCACTGTACTGTAAGCCCCCTAATTAAAGGGAAACACTTTCCTGGGGGTCTTTATGTGTGCAATATGTGGTTTTAGATATTTTAGATTGTAGCAGTGAGCCCAGTGTCTCTGATATCATGGACACTGGGCTCACTTACTTCCTGAACTACATGTTGTCTCAGTAAGGCAGCCACAAGGAGGAGCAGTGCACCAAAGCTTTATGGGAATTGTAGCCCAGGAAGGAAGTGAGCCCAGTGTCCCATGACACTGGGCTCACTGCTAAAATCTAAAATATCTAAAACCACATATTACACACATAAAGACCCCCGGGAAAATATATGTTAACGTCATTAACATATTTTTTTTTGCAAAAAAGACATAAAAGAGCATGGGAGAAGAAGAATACCATTGCAATCTTATGAAATCCTGATTTCACTGTTTACCTCATTAATCATCAAAGTGCTTTTGTAATTCTCTCTCTCTCTCTCTCTCTCTCTCTCTCTCTCTCTCTCTGTGTGTGTGTGTGTGTGTGTGTGTGTGTGTGTGTGTGCGTGTGTGTGTCCCTTTCATGCCCAGATATGAACATAACAGTGTTATGTTTGAGTCATAGTGACAGGGTCCATGGGGGTACTTGTCAGTGGTCCGCTAGCCCATCGGCAGGCAAGATGTGTTGTCGTCGTCATCGTCGTCGTCGTCGTCGTCGTCCCCCCCCGGCCGAAAATCAGAAGCACTGAAGGTTTTCAAAGACTTGCCAGACGAGTAGGCTACAAAGACTGAAAGGCATGCATTTGTATTCCAATGGATGATTGAGGGTTGCGCTCTACGCGCAACGGCCAATCCACTGTCCTCTGTGTTTGTCTTCTCTTTATCCTCGCCTTATGCGACCATAAGGCGTCCGTGTGTGTGTCCGTCCGTCCGTCCGTCCACCCGCCCGCCCGTCCGCCCGCCCGTCTGTGTACAGCTAATCTCCGGCACTGTTGCCACGGCCCACGGCCCATGCCAAATGTGCACACACACCTGTCCATTCAAATTCTAGACGGGCCTGTCCCAAAGTTATTAGTGCAGCCCGCGCCCGGCAGCCGGCGAAAACTAGAGTTCTCAACAGGCCCGAAAATTAAGATCTTACTCTCCATGCCAAAGCACCAGCGCTCGCCCAGCAGGCTGCTGTCACCCAGGCGAATATGTTGATCTGACCCCCCATTCCAAAGCGCCAGCGCTCGCACAGCAGTCTGCTGTCACCTAGGCGGATGCGTGCACGCGATCTCGCCCTTTAGGTGTTTTACGGCTTTGTATAACTCTATTAAAGCGATATTATTATTATTATTGCTATCATTTCATTTTTATTTTATATAAATACTTAAAATGTGTTCTGTCATCTGCTTGCCTCCAACACCCCTACTCTTTTGAGCCCTTTAGGAGTTGGTCTCTCTCTGCCTGCCATATTTTGGTCTACCGGTGTATTTCACCTTTAAAATATAGAAGAGCTCAAAACATCCCTGATAACACGAGGGGAATACAAAAAAAAATGAACAATATAAATGCAAGGAGGATATACTAAAGTCTATTTCAGTGTTTCATTCTTTAAATATAAGGCTGTGGTGAAGAGTCCAAAC